>NC_056746.1:1203047803-1203200883 GCF_019279795.1 Protopterus annectens | reverse complement strand
TTTTTGGCTGCCCAAAACTAAAGTGGGGTTTTTTTTAAAGGGCCCTAAAGTGTACTACTGACTTATTGCCTTTTCCGCATTTAGCGGAGTTGCCACTAGAGCACCATCGGGCAGCGCCGGTTAAACAAGGTTAAACTATTTCTGGCTCCAGAAAGTCTGCTCTTCATTTTTCCTTAGAACTGCTATACTTGTAATCTAAACAGTCTATTCTCTATCTGTAAAGCTCAGCACTTGTTCCTAAAGCATTTTTTAGTCAGGTAAAGCACTTCTATATTATACAAAGTACTTCACTAGCTTAAAACCCCTTGCGTACCCACTTCCCTATAGGTCCTTTCTGACTCAGTTACACAGCAAACTTTTCATTTCTTCTAGCATGTCAAAGGGTCAGTTGCTAGCGTCCTCTCCTGCTCAGCTGGTGAATCTAGGAATATTGAGGCAATGTTACAATTGCCTCATGTACACAGACAACCCTCTCCTCCTCCCACAAAACACAAATACATGCGAGATGCAACTATATAGCCAAACTGGAGGCTGAGCTCTCAACTCAGGACTGGCAAAACCAGACAGGAGGAGAAGGTAACCACACACACCATAAACCCAGTCTCACATAGAACTATCACAACTACAAATCAAACACATAAACACACAAAGACATACTCGGAGGCACTGAGCAAAAATCTACCAAAACAGCAGAGGCCTCCAAAGCAGACACCCAAACAACTGCCACCTCATGACATAACACAAGCAACACATAGATCACAAAGTCAGTGTGCAAATCAGTCACAGCCCTTAAGGCCAAACACAATGCAAGACACACTTGTCATAGGTGACTCCATAGACACACTGACGTCCCGCTCACCAGACAGAACAAGGAAAAGGTCACAGTAAGCTGCCTGTCGGGAGCTAGAATCCGCCACATAACACAAGCACTCAGGTCACTCCACAGCAAGTACAAATATGACTCAGTCATTGTACATGCTGGTGTGAACGACCTGAGACATACCTCCCTGGACTACATGAAAAGAGATAGAGGAGCTCTCTGATTATGTAGCCCAGGCCGGTATGACCCTGACCCTGAGCAGCATCTTACCCTCACCAAGAATGATGCCACAGTACAAAGACAAAATGATCAGTTTTAACAATTGGCTTAATTACTGGTGTCATTCTAAGGGGATCCAATGTCTGTCTGCTTGGGATGACATGCTTGACAAGCCGCACTGCTTCGCAAGGGATGGCTTGCACCTGTCACCCCTGGGCTTCCGGATATTGGCCAAGGCTCTTGCCACCCCCATAGTGCCTTTTTTAGGCAAGGCCCAAATGACAAACCTACCTCCCTAGAAAACACAAGTGGAAAAAAACTAAGGGTAATGCTGCTCAATGCCAGAAGTCTAAATCTCAAGATGCACGCCCTCGAAGCCCTCCTCAGTATGGAGAACATCGATGTCTGTGCTGTGACTGAAACCTGGTTCAAGGCTCCTGAGAGCACCCCAGCACTATCAGGTTTTACCTCATATCATGCTTTCCGGCCCCAAAACTTGGACCGAACCACAAAAGGAGGGGGAGTATCCATTTTCATCAAAGATACCCACACCTCCAGGTTAGTGGCAACGCACGAAGCATCGGAGACTATCCAGGTGCAACTAACCATAGGCAAAACTGCCTTACAGTTTGCAGCATGCTACAGACCACCCTCTCAAACTCAGGAACCCCACACAGCCTTCCTGAAGACACTGGAGAGTATGAATGTCTCTCCAAACACCATCATATTGGGAGACTTCAACTACCCAAATATAGACTGGGAACATTACTCAAGCCCCAATACCCTAGCCCAAAGGTTCCTAGAATTCATAAACTCAAATGCAATGGAACAACTAGTCACCATTCCCACAAGAGGAGACAATATACTAGACCTGATCATCACAAACATGGGGACAAAATGCTCCACACCGGAAGTATATCCCTCTTTGGTAAGATCAGACCATAAATTAATCTCACTGGAAATCCACATCCCGCCCCCACCCCTTGCACAAAAGACCACAGTGAAGAAC
Source organism: Protopterus annectens (assembly GCF_019279795.1). Lineage (NCBI taxonomy): Eukaryota > Metazoa > Chordata > Ceratodontiformes > Protopteridae > Protopterus > Protopterus annectens. The sequence goes on along the minus strand of NC_056746.1, from coordinate 1,203,198,835 downwards.
TTCTCAAAAGCAAACTTCACACTTCTTAAGACTGAAGTGGTATCCTTCAAGGCCCCTGGGCCAGTGGAAACCACAACCCACACTGCTGAATCCTTTGCAAATGCCTTCTATGGGCACCTTCAAGAATGCATGGATCATGCAATCCCAAATAAAACCAAGACCCATTCCCCCAAAGGCAGGCGCCTGGTCTGGTGGACCCCAGCCATAAACAAACTTTACAACAGGAGGAGGAAGCTACTACATGACAGAGCAAAATCCCTAAAAGGGAAGGCATCTCTGATCACTACTAGCAAAAAACTACGATCACTCATAAAATCATCCAAGGCCAACTTTGAGAGAAAAATCGCAAAAGACAATCACAAGGCCTTCTTCAGCTATATTAGAAACCTGGGTGGGAACTCCCAGATATGCTCAGAGTTAGTCCAAAATGACACAAAATACACTGAACCCACTGACATTGCCAACATTCTGGCAGACAGGTTCAGTGCAAATTTCTCCTCCCCCTCCCCTCCAAAAGGAGAAATAACTATCCCAGCAGAGTGTAGCCTCCCTAACATCTCAGATGCCCAGGTGAGAGCCGCCCTCTCTAAAGCTAAAAACACAGCATCAATGGGACCGGATGGTGTCCCGGGCTGTGTGCTACATGAACTCCAAGAGGAACTAAACCCACACATAAGGCTGCTGTTTAATCTTAGCCTTACTACAGGATAATGCACCAAGAGTGGCGTACGGCAACAGTGGTCCCACTTCACAAAGGCGGTGCTTCTACGGACCCTGGAAATTACCACCCCATAAGCTTGATGAGCCTGGTCTGCAAAGCTATGGAAAGGATCATTATGGAACTCATAAACAAAGACATTGGGGACCTACAGACATTGGATCCTACCCAATTTGGCTTTGTCAAGGGCAGATCCTGCCTTTTGAACTTGGTCGACTTTTTTGAAACAATCACTAAGGCCATTGATGAGGGTAAGGCAGTTCACACAGCCTACCTTGACCTTGCAAAAGCCTTTGATACAATACCACACTCGGGCACCATAGACAAACTCACCAGCTTAAATGTAAACCCATATGTCACAAGATGGGTTGCAAACTGGCTCAAGGACAGAACCCACAGGGTCAGAGTTGCTGGAGCTATGTCAGACTCTAAGCCAGTCACAAGCGGTGTCCCACAGGGCTCAGTCCTGGGACCCCTCTTGTTCGGCATTTATTTTTCCGAGGTACAGGCAAACATAGGAGGATTGTGGATGACTAAGTTCGCAGATGACTGCAAACTGGGCGTCATAATTGATACTCCAGCGGACACAAACATCCTTCAGAGATGCCTCATAGAAACGGATAATTGGTGCCAGAGCCATGGCCTTAAGCTGAATGCCAAAAAATGTATAGTCATACCCTTTGGGAAAAACAAGGTACCGACAAATTACCACATAGGTGGTAATCCATTAAGTACGGAAGAGGTAATCAGGGACCTAGGGACCCAGGTTGACAGTAACCTCTCATTTGACACTCACATTGCCAAAGTGGTTAGGAAGACCTTCTATATTGCCCACCTTATCATGAAGGGTTTCACATCTAGATCAAGAGAGGTCATTGTGCCCCTGTACTCTTCTCTTATCAGGCCAATGATTGAGTACAATGCCCCATTTGGGATGTATCTCACCCGAAACCTGCAGCAGTTGGAAAGACCCCAAAAGTTCCTCACCAAGAGGATAAAGGGTCTTAAACATATGTCATATGCTGCCCGACTGAAAAAACTCCAGCTCTATTCAGTCGCATACCGCCTACTCAGAGGTGATCTGTGCCTGACGTACAAGGCCATGTCCAATCCGGAATTAATGGACATGCTCCACCTCAGAAAATCCAAATCCAACAAGAGACTTAAACCACGACACAGAAATAAATAGGACGTGCTGGAGGGACAGATTCATAACCCAGAGGCTCCCTACACTCTGGAACAGAATCCCAGTCCATGTTAGGCAGAGCCCCTCACTGACTCTATTCAAGAGAAATCTCAACGAGTGGATGGGAGATCGTAGGTTTACCCCGGGGGTCATCTCTGTGTCACTACAAGACAGAGGCACAGTAAACTAAACCCTAAAAGGGCATAGTATTCTCATCCTAAGGGGTGGTGAAAGCCACACACACTCTGGCTAGGCTTATAAATGCCCTAGGGCAGATAGCCTAGTACGAACCTATGAACCTATGAACATCTGTGCAGTCACTGAGATCTGTCTTAAGATTCCTGAGAGCACACCAGCACCACCAGACTACAACCCATACCACACATTTCAGCCACAGGACATGGACTGAGACCGGCATGGAGGGAATGTATCCATATTCATCAAGGATGCCTACACCTTCAGGTTATTGGGGCAGCATGATACCTCTGAGATCATCCATGTGCAGCTAACATCAGCCACAACTGCAATGTAAACTGTGACCTGCTACAGATCACCCTCCATGACCCAGGACCACCACTCCAGCTACCTGGAGACAGTGGAGAACATGGCAGTCCTAATGCACACCCTGGGATTGGTCGATGTCAACTACCATACCATTAACTGTGAAACTTACTCCAGTACTCACTTCCAGGCCCAGCGCTTCCTGTAATTTATCACCTCATATGGCCTGTATCAGATGGTAACCTCCCTAACAAGGGGTGGAAACATACTAGAAGTGGTAATCACCAACATGGGCAACAGATGCACCACTGCGGAGTGGTTAACCAGTCACTGGTTATATCTGACCATGAACTATTCACTGTTTCCACACCCAAGCATCTCTGCCACCCATGGATACCACAGTGTATACCTTTCCTACAGCTAAATGTATACTAGTGACAGGGGTAGGGGGTTTCACAGCCCCCACTCACCGCTCAAGATACAGACATATTTACAAATGCAGTCTATAAGCACCTACATGGATGTATGGATAGTGCCTTTACTGGTAAACAAATACTCACTCCTCCTAGACAAGGACACCAGTCTGGTGGACCTCTGCAATAAACAGGCTATACTACAGAAGTATGACAGTGTTCCAGACAAACAGCAAATCCCACGAAAGGCAGACATCCGTGACCACTATTAGTAAGATATGCGGACCCTACTGATATCACCAACATCCTAGCAGATACATTTAGTGCATACTTCACCCCCTAAAGAGCCCATAATACTACCCAAAAGTTACAGTATCCCACACGTCAGTGACACACAGGTGGAAATGGCTCTATATAACAGCAGAACACAGCATCAATGGAGGCAGATGTCCCAGACTGCATCTTGCTAACTGTACAAGACAAGCTGACCCCCAACCTACTTAAGCTTTCCAACCTCAGCTTCTCCACAGGCTACATGCCCATACAATGGCACGTGGCAACAGTTATTCCACTCCATCAAGGTGGAATCACAACTGACCATGGTAACTACCACCCCATAAGCCTGACTAGCCTGGTCTGCAATGGTATGGATCACATCCTCATGGCACTCATTAACAAAGACATTGGTAACCTCCAAACACGTGACCCAACACAGGTCAGCTTGGTTGAGTGCAGTTCATGCCTACTGAACCTGTTTGACATCTTACATACAGTCACCAAGACATTAGATGACAGCCACCAAGACATTAGATGATAGGGAGGTGGTTCACACATACTACCTGGACCTCGCCAAGGCTTTTGACACCATGCCCCACTCAGGAATTATTGATAAACACACCAGCCTGTGCATACACCCATACATCACAGGATAGGTTGCCATCGGGCTTACACACAGATTCCACATGGTACGACTAGCGGTCTCCAGGTCCAACTCTTGACCAGTCACGACTGGTGTCCCACAGGACTCAGTCCTGGGAGCCCTACTATTTGGCATATACTTCTTAGAGTACAGGCAAACACAGGTGGACTACGGCAGACCATGTTTGGCAATGACTGCGAACTGAGAGCCATGATTGATAGTCCAGCTGACACAGACATCTCTCAAGGGGCCTCACAGAGACCATCACAGGGTGTCAACTCCACGGCCTCCAGCCAAGTGCCATTAACTGCATAGTCATTCCATTGTGGAATATTAAGCACCCACATATTAACACATAAGTGGCAGCCACTTTAATATGGGCAAGGTAACGAGGTATCTGGGGACTAAGGTAGATAGTGATCTCCCCTTTGACAATCATACCTCCACAGTAATGAGGACATCTTTCTATGTAGGCCATCTGATTACTAAATGATTCCCATCTAGACATACTGGGGTTATAGTGCCCCTCATCATGCATCAGTCCCATCATAGGGTATAACCCATTTGGGATGTACCTCAGAAGACACTTCCAACAGCTGGAAGGTCCATGAATGTACCTCATCAAGGGGAATACTGGCCTTCAACGTATGGCCTAAGCAGCCAGACTAAATAAACTCCTGCTTTACCCACTGACATCTCATTTACCCAGAGATGATCTCTGCTGGCTAACACAGCCATGTCAAACTCAGGCTTAATGGATATGCTCCACCTATGGGAATCCATGTCACAGTGAGCCACACACTGTAGTGAGCTGAACCTTGCCACAACAATAACTGGAAGATGCTGGAGGGACAGATCGCTGTCACAGGCACTCCCCATACTTTGGAACAACATTCCTAACTACATTATACAGAGCCTGTCACTAAAACTCTGCAAGGAGTGGATGGGGAACAGTAGATGTACCCCAGGGATCCCGCCATTGGCTCTGCTCTACAGAGGGACAGTTAATGAATCAATGGGGTGGCAAAAAGCTGACATTTTGGCTGGGCTTATGAATGGCCTCTGGCAGTTGGCCAAGTACCTACCTATGAATCTATACATACATTATCAGCACATGCTGATAGCTTAATTTACTGTTCAGGTGTTGACTTACCTTGTGCCAGTGGCAGTTGTGTGTGCAATAGTTGAGGCCTGCCTATGTTAGATGCATACAGTAGACTGCCTATACATGACCATTTACAGGTAGTCTTGTGTGTGTACAGGTGGAGAAAGGTGTCAGTCCCTAGGTGGCTACACTGTCCATGTGCATGCTATACATTCCCTCTTTGCCAAGGCATGGGCATACTGGGCACGCCTCCATCTGCCTACTGGGGCAGACTCAGGGTGATCGTGGTTTGAGTACCTCTGTGCCTGTGGGTCCCCTGGCAAAGGTGGTGGGGTGTGAGGGCTTTCACCATTCTGTCCCTGCTGCAGCTATTTCCGCAGGACCATATTGTGTAGCATGGCACATACTATGAAGATGTGGGCACACGTGCCTGGAGAGTACTACAAGGCTCCACCAGATATGTCCAAGCAACGGAACCGTGATTTCAGCATCCCAAACACACGCTCTATGATGATTCTGGTATGTGCATGTACCTCATAATGGCATTCCTGCATGTGTGTGTGTGCACATTTCTGATGGGAGTCATCATCCACGGTTCCAGTGCATAGCCAGCATCCACCACCAGGGGGCCATTTGAGGTGTCCCCCCTGCCAAATAACTGATACAGCTGTGAGACATGCGAGATGTTGAGAGTTGTGATAGCTTCCAGGGCTGCCAGCACACACATCCATGATAATGCCCTGGGCATTGCACACAAACTGGCAGTTGATGTAGGGGTATCCCTTGTGGTTTATGTAGCACCTACCTTGCTCACCGGGTGGTGACTTGAAGTGTATGTGCTTGCAGTATTTGCACCCCGTACCGCTGGGTATTCTGTCACATGGTGGAAGAGACGCATATTGCTGGCCAACTCCTCCTGCATTCGGGGGACGTATATGTACTCATTGGCATGTGGTAACATGCCATCCAGGAACTGGTGAAGTACCCTGGATGCTGATGTCTGTGAGATCCCCATGATATCCCTAGTTGGTCTTTGAGAGGTACCTGTAGCTAGTATTCTCAGGCTTACACATACCTTTGTATCCACTGGGATGGGTTCCCCTCTGTTTGTTCTGGCTCTGAGGCGTTGCCAGCACAGCTCCACAAGTTGCTGTAGGATGTCCCTGTCCAGCCTGTAATGCTCTACTATCTCCAGATAATGTAGCCACTGGTAGGTTACCCTGGGTCTGAACACTCTCCAACTCCTCTGGTGCCTGAGGTGGTCGTGTGTATCATCCTCCACACCACTTTCAGTCTCCAACACATGCTGGAGAATCAAAGTTATGGCAACTCCTAACATGTACATACTAAAAGTTACCCATCTGTATACACCACTGGTGCAGACTGTATGGGAATACACAAATGTGTGTGAGGTGCTTTCACACTTTATACTACTGTGCTTTGGATGCAGCTGATGTCAGTGGGTGTGTATGAGCTATTCCAGCTGCAACGTGTCTTAATTATGGGTTTTGCAATGAGTACTGCAAGTGTGGGGCCTTTACTGTGGAGATATGCTTGCCTGCCTTGATTAATCTGTTGCCCTTTAATTCACTTTTAAAACCTGGACCCCCTCCCATTATCAGGCATGCATCCATCTGCCATCTTTCTTGTTTTGTACTTTCCGTACCCAGTCATGGCAAAATGTGTCTTGTAGCAGATATACTGCAAATTGTCTTTGTTCTGCTTTGACACTTTACTGTTTTCTTTGCAGTACAGCCCCCTCCACTTTCCTATTCTGCAGGTAGCTGCTTGCAGCCTTGTTAGCTGTTGTCAATGGCCGACTGTAGGCTCCTAGGTGTTAGTCATTTGTACTCCAGTTTCACTGCTACAGCATTTCCTTATTTCTTTCCTATATCCTTCCTGTTTCAGCTGTAGTGCATGCTGCGCAAGCCCATTTACCGGGTTTACATGCGCTCATCTCCGTTCACATGCATATTCTGTTACCTTGTGTACTCTCAGCTAAGCATACCTATGGCCAGTTCAACACACCCCTATCCTGCAGTTTTGCCTAGATAGGGGCAAACTGGTTTAGGAATGCTCCAAAGTGCTTACAGCAATGCCGACACACCCCTCTCTTGATGTCATTTTATCTCAAGGGCACACCTCGGCATTATAACGCTATGCTGGGAGGTGCATCCTTACACCAGCGGGGAATCTGTGATTCACTATTACTCCTCTTATTTGCATGGCATTGCCTACCAGTTCCTAGCTACCGCACAAAACACTGTCACAGCCCCTTAGCAACCCTTGCGCCATAGTATGATGTAGCATGCCTGCCATTGACCATTATGGGAAAATCATGATGTGTTTCATTGCAGTTTTATTCTATATTTTTATATTTTCCTTGCGATCCCCTTTGCACACCGCTGCCCTGCACTTCCATGTCGCGATAGTGCGACTAGACTATATATATTAAATGTTAATTTTATATTTTGTACAAATGTTTTATGCCAATGGCTATATATTTAGCCATTGGCATATATTAATATAATACATGTATTTGCTCAGCTGTCATGACTCCGATTTTATGTTTGCAAAGATGTAAACCATTTTTACGGTTTACATTGCTGCATGCTTACACTTTGCCTGCACCACTTCATCGCTACATTCCTTCATTTGCATGCTACACTGCTGCACATCGGGTAATTAGCATACAGGGAACAGGAGTTGCGTGGGCATAGCGTACGCAGATACTGGCTCGTACAGCTCGTACCTGGATTGCTCAGTGGCCATAACTGGTGTTATAACGCCGACGCTACTCCTAAACTTGACGCAAGCTTCATGAATCCCAGGGTCAGTGTTGTGCATGTTTTGTGAAGTCAGTTTTAGTAATGTATAGAACTGGGTTGGGGAGATATATATATATATATATATATATATAGATATATGTGTGTGTTTTTTTTTTTTTATTTAACATTTGTTGACCGGGAAAGTCCAAGTAGGTTGCACAAAGCCTTTTTTCAGCGGAGGCCCGGGGAGAAATGCTCCATATATATATATATGTGTGTATGTATATAGTTATGTAGTGTGTCATGTGTTTGTGTATAGATGCCCACATATCAGTGCGCACCAGAACTGATTTCCATTAATATAACAGAAATGGTACCTAAATGTTGGATGGATCATTATTCATTCAATATTACTTTTTACTGATATCACTTCTACTTCTTTATTTCAGCTTGTATGTTTGTTAGCCTTAGCTACAGTAAAGGTTTATACAAGGTGGCTGCAGCTTAGAGGCTATTTCACTTGCATAGATTGATCACTGTCCCATTTAATATTACAGCTAGGTAAATAGAAATAAAGTATCAGGGGGATTTAATAAAGCTTACATGGCTATTGCACATGGGTTCAGAAACTGTAAGCGCAGGTAGAGGCACACACCAGGTAAACACCTTGGTATGCTGATTATAGTATAAGCAGCTGAATTGCATGCTATTATCCAATCATGCATGGTTTAGCTATTCAACAAGCTACAATGCATCCACGTAGGACTCCAAGCTGGTTTTTCCTGTGGATGCAAAAACTTTTGGATTGCAAACATGGAAAAGAGTCTATCTAGACAGAATGTTAGGGACTGCTGCTGCTTTAACTTAATTGTATGTGCTACAGGCTGATGCTAATGCTGCTGCTAATAGGCCAAGACTGAGAAGGAGAAGTGTTTTCAGACCCCATCTAACTTTTTGCAACCTACAGGATATAGAAATTGTGGATTTCTACCAGGTGGAAAGGGACCCACTACAGGAACGCTCCAACCTCTGCCACCCTCAAATCAGAACCAGAGCCAATGGAGTGGAAACCCTACCAGTTATGACACAGGATTCTCCACCAGTTCCTGAATGCTATGCTCCAACATGCCAGTGACCACATATATTTTCCCTGTAGTTCTGAGGAAATGGCCAGAATCTTAGCTACTGGTACCTTTCAAAGACCAACAGGGGTCATGCTGGAGGCGTCACAGGCATCAGCATCCAGGATTCTCCACCAGTTCCTGAATAGCCAATGGAGCAGAACCCCTACCAGTGATGACACAGGATTCTCCACTAGTTCCTGAATGCTATGCTCCAACATGCCAGTGACCACATATATCTTCCCTATAGTTCTGAGGAAATGGCCAGAAATATGTAGGAGTTCTTCCTTGGATTGCACACATGAAGAAATGATGGCATCACCTAGGGATTAGGGTAGGCTCTACATAAACAGAAAGGGATACCATTATATCAACTTCCAAGTTGTTTTCAATGTCAATGGAATAATCTTGAACTTGTGTGCTGGCAACCCTGGGAGTTACCAGGACTCACATCTGGCACAACTCCCAACTGTACCAGATGTTTGCTAGAGGGCATATCCCACTAGGTCATTTACTGATTGATGCAGGCTATGCACTGGAACTGTGGTTAATGACACCCATCAGAAATGCACAAACACCCATGGAAGAATTAAATAAGTTACAAACTCAAGCAAGGAATATCATAGAGCATATTTTTGGGCTGCTCAAGTTACGGTTCTCAAGCAAGGAATATCAGAGCATATTTTTGGGCTGCTCAAGTTACGGTTCCAGTGCCTTGATACATCTAGGGGAGTCCTGCAGTACAAGCCCTGGATATGTACAGTAACATTTACAGTATGTGCCATGCTATACAACATAATCATTAGAAAACCACTTCAGCAGAATCAGCAAGGGGAAGGGTCACAATAGTCACCACAGGCAGATGAGGAGTCATGGGGGAACCATCAGCTGTTGTGGGTGTAGGCAGATGTAGGCATGCTTAGTATGCCCTTGCATTGGCTAAGAGATAATGCTTAGCACACTCATGCATCACCCAGGGGGTTAAAACCTTCCTCCTACTTCTATACATATACCAACATGAATGCCAGGCAACTCACACAACCATTACCTCTCCATGTATTGGCTGTGTACTGCTTGCATCAGACAGAATCAGCCCTGAATTAAAACTGTGTCAACTGCTGCATTTAGGAGGCAAGTTCTGAACCTGAAGTGCACTGCATTACTGAGTGGCATATCCATGTATTTCACTACTTGGTCCGCTAAGCTAGTAAAACGTGAGATATCTGTACAGATCTATCTTAACATGTGACAGCAGAGACTTACTTGACTTCTAGGTGTCCATTATTAAGTAGTAGACCTCAAGAATCAAAGATTCACACAGTCTTGCCTCTCAAAAAGTACTGATGATCACTGCATGCCCTCAGTTTAGCATCATATGTTAGTAATGGAAAATAATTAGAGAGAAGTTAGAAAGTGATGATACACATTGCAGTTTGACTTGACAGCCCTCACAATTTCAAGTATAAAGTTGTGAAATTTTTATGCTATCAACTGTCCAAGGCAAATATAAGACAAGGTAAAATTACTATTTCAACACTACAACTGCAGATATACTAAGCACCAAGTTAATTATGTACCATGAGCATTAGACACAAAGCTTTTATATCCCTGAATCCAAAAGATAGAAAACACAATTATATGGGACAGTTATCACTTGCATAGGGTATAGTGTGGGCAGGCAGGAAACCTAAACTGACACAAAATGTCAGTGAGTGTGTGTGAGTATAAAGAGGAGAAGGCAGACATGTGGATAAACCAAAAAGTGGCCAGTGAGACAAAATGAGTAACTGTTGTATGTGTCTGTAGGGGTTCGAGGAAAATGAGTGTCTGCATGAACACAGTCAACCTCTGTGCTGGCCTTACATCTTTGCATGTCAGGCAGGTGTGAGCCATGCATGGTAGAGGTGGAAGTTCATTATTGTCACCCCTGACCACGAGAACTGTCGCTGCCAGGAGTTGCACTAGAATGTCCACGCTCAGAGTCAGATGCAGTGCTGCTAACTTGAACATGACTGATGTCTGCTGGAAGAGCTCCTTTCATGGGGACACAGAGGACCATGACTCCATGGTCTGCTACATCTGGGTGTGGACAACACACTCAGAGAGCAGTGGAAGTACTCCATCTATGAGACCATAATCGGGCATGGTCACGTTGGCTGACAACAGAAGCTGCAGCTGACCTATGCCCACAAGGATGCTGGTCCCCTCCCAGCAGACTTTACATCATAGACACTGCTCATTCTGTCACAGACACCTCTCATTCCAATGTGTCATTCATCCAGTCGAGTGAATCGGCAACATGGTGGAGGCAGTCACATATGTCACACTGTGCCACATCCACAACCATGATCATTTGTCTGGAGCACCTATGGTAACGTGCCTGTTCTTTTGTGAATGCCCTAAACATACAGTGAGAGGCATGGGAAGAGACACCTGCAACAGGGACAGCAGGCCCACGCCGAGCACCCGTATCGGTCTCCTGTGTGCACTTCACCCAGACTTAACAGGCATGGAAGCCACAGTAGCCACACTTCCCTGATCAATGTCCTTGCCCTCCACCTGTCCCATATCTGTGAGATCACTCGACTGGGTTGGCATAGGCCTACTGGCTGTATCTGGTTGAAATTCAGGGGATGGCTGTATGTTGACCTGTGTCAGATTCAACCTTTTCACCCTTGACTGTGTCTCAGTTTGGCCACCATCATCAGAGGTGGCTGATACACTGACATCAGGTGGCACAGGGCCCAAACTCCCAATGTAATGATCACCTTGATAAAAATCAAGAAACACAGGAATAAATTAATACCAGCACTACTATAGTGCAATATATCCTAACTAACTAACAGTGCTGCCACTATTACAGACAGTATAAAAATGTTTGCCTTACCATCTGCAGATGAGACACTCCTCTGTAATCCATATGGTCCTGGAAGATGTTAAGAGGAAAGGGCAACATCATCACAATTAACAGTAACAAAGGGAAGTAATACATTACACCTTTTTATGTTCATTAACTATAATTTCAACAAGAATGTGTCTCAGAACTGTATCCTAAGCTTAAACTGTAGCAATCTTCAATCCCCTCCATTAAAAGATATGCGACACAGAATTAACTTATTGATTCAATTTTTTTTACTATACAACCAGATTCAACTGTTCAGATACCAAAAAGGTACATGGGAGCTCCTCCTGGGATGTGCTTGCTGTCTCGAACTGCTGCTCTGACATGCAGAACATACTGTACTGCACTCTCCTGGGAGCTGTCTGAATCTCTGATATTGGCGAGGAACTCTTCACTGGGGGCTAATGGTGGTTCCCTTGCAGGCCATCACCTGGTAACCATCTCGTCATGGCCCACTGCAGCTGCTCTCCTCCATGCAGATATCATCATGTCAGTGGCCAGTGGTGCATCTGTTCATATGTCCTTCTGTGGCCACCCATGACACTGACATCATCTACTATCTGCTACCATATTCGCATCCTTCATGCCACCTCTCCCATCCCCTTACCAGCAGAAAAGCACCATAGGTTCATAGATTCATACTAGGCTATCTGCCCTAGGGCATTTATAAGCCTAGCCAGAGTGTGTTTTGCTTTTGCCACCCATTTTAAATTAATTTTGCTATGCCCTTTTTCGAGGTGAGCATACTGTGCCTCTGTCTAACAGTGACACATAAGTGATACCCAGGGTAAACCTACGATCTCCCATCCACTCATCAAGATTCCTCTTGAAGAGAGTCAATGTGGGACTCTGCGTAACCTGGACTGGAATTTTATTCCAGAGTGAAGGGAGCCTCTGGGTTATGAATCTGTCCCTCCAGCATGTCCTATTTATTTCAGTGCTGAGGGTCAAGTCTCTCAAGCACATAGCTCGATGGGATTTGGATTTTCTGAGGTGCAGCATGTCCATTAATTCCGGGTTGGACATGGCTTTATACATCAGGCACAGATCGCCTCTGAGCAGGCGGTATGCCACTGAGTAGAGCTGGAGTTTCTTTAACCGGGCAGCATATTGCATCTGTTTGAGCCCTTTGATCCTCTTGGTGAGGTACTTCTGGGATCTTTCCAGTTGCTGCAGGTGTCTGGTAAGGTACATCCCAAAAGGGGCATTGTACTCAATTATGGGCCTGATGAGGGATGAGCAAAGAGGCACGATGACCTCCCTGATCTAGATGTGAATCCCTTCATGATTAGGTGGGCTATATAAAATGTTTTTCTAACCACTTTGGCCATGTGGTTGTCAAATGAGAGATTGCTATCAACTTGGGTCCCCAGGTCCCTAATTACTTCTTCTGTACTTAATGGATTACCACATATGTGGTAATTAGTGAGCACTTTGTTTTTGCCAAAGGGGATGACTATACACTTTTTGGCATTTAGCTTGAGGCCATGGCTCTGGCACCAGTTGTCTGTTTCTATGAGGCCCTTTTGGAGGATGCTTGTGTCGGCTGGAGAGTCGATTATGGCACCCAGTTTGCAGTCATCTGCAAACTTGGTCAGCCACAGTCCTTCCGTGTTTGCCTGTACTTCCGAGAAATATATACCGAACAAGAGAGGTCACAGGACTGAGCCTTGTGGGATGCCACTTGTAACTGGTTTGGAGTCTGACATGGCTCCAGCAATTCTAACCATGTGGGTTCTGTCCTTGAGCCAGTTTGCAACCCATCTAATGACATAGGGGGTTATATTTAAGCTGGTGAGCTTATCAATAATGCCAGAGTGGGGTATTGTATCGAAGGCTTTTGCATGGTCCAGGTAGGCTGTGTGGACCACCTTCCCCTCGTCAATGGCCTTGGTGACTGTTTCAAAGAAATCAACCAGGTTTAAGAGGCAGGATCTGCCCTTAACAAAGCTGAACTGGGTAGGATCCAGTGTCTGTAGGTCCCCAATACCTTTATTTATGAGGTCCATGATGATCCTTTCCATAGGTTGCCTAAACCCATGCATAATCACTTGGTTCTCAGCATCAGTGAAGGGTGCTCTCTGTGGATTGAAATGACTCAGACTGGGTGGTATAGTCGTATAAAGAGGGCTCTCTGTGGATTGAAATGACTCAGACTGGGTGGTAGAGTCATAGCTCTCCTGAAAGACAACAGAAGGAAAAAACACACAAGTATCACATAACTACAGAATAATAATTTTCAGATTAGCCAGTCTGTATTTCCCACCAGAGAAACAAAAAAAAAAAAATACTAACAGGTAGGATGCAAAAGAAGGAGGCAGTCACGAGAGCAATATACCCTTGTTTGTGCCATAACAGTAAGTCACCTTTGCACCCCTTCAAAAGAACAGTCCATCTTTGTTTGTGCCATAAGAGTAACTCAGCTTTGCTCTCCCCAAAAGTACAGTCCATCCTTGTATGTGCCATAATGGTAACTCAGCTTTGCCCTCCCCTCAAAACAGACCATCCTTGTTTGTGCTATAACAGTAACTCACCTTTGCCCCCCCACTAAAGAATAATCTATCCTTGTTTGTGGCATAACAGTAACTCAGCTCCCCCTCAAAATAACAGGAAAATGACACATGTTGCTAACAAACCATCTCTCCCTGAAACATTTGTACATATTTATCACAATGCATTCCATTTTTATATATTGGCAATCACGTATACCTCTGAAATGGCTTGTCAAACATGCCCATGCCATCAGTGCACTTCTAACTAATTTATACAGATAAAAGTATAAAATCCTTTGCTTTAGAATTTTCTTAAATATATTCCAACATATGCAAGCATACCTTTTGAAGTTCAATACTCATCTGTGTAGATATATCCCAAAGCAGTAGTGTATCTTCACTCTTCTCAGCATAGACAAGTCTCCTCACCATCAGCTTGTCTAGCTAAATGGTTGCCTTTTTATATGGTGTAGATTCAGGGCTGTCAGCACGGTAAATATGCAAATGAGGTGTGATCTCATTAGAATTGCTGATTCAAAAAAATTGGATCTGTGAAGGGATGTAAACATAGTGCAGCCACTCCCTCAGTGTTTGGTTTTAAGGCATTGCAACTGTGACTGATTAGTGATTGTGAGAAGGAAAACACAGCAACACTACAGGCTGCCTAACTTCAAGTGGGTGTGTAATCTATAAAGTGCTAGATGTAAGGTTAGAAATTTAAGTAAGCAGCACACAAGTCACATGCTGTGTTCCTTCACATCAAACGTGCCCTTCATTTTTTGCCTAATGCATATGATATTATTAACACTTAATATCCTCACACGTTTTAAGGCCAGTGATATAGACTGGCTTGCATACTGCATGTTCCAGTTCACTGCTCAGATAAATGAAGAATGACCAACAAACTCAGAAATGTAAGACAGAGCTGTATATTTGTAAGCAATAATCATGACAGGTTGTGTGACCACTAGGTGCACTACATCCAAAACTACTAAATGCACAGATAATAGTTGTATAGTTTGATATCACTGTAGATGCTGTTGCAGTTAGTTGTGTGCATATTGAGTTAAGTTCCTTGCTGCAAAGTAGTTTATGTGGCAAAGAGGGATAAGCCACCCATCCTGTGTTCTAAAGGTGGATTGGAGTGAGAGTTCAAATCCAGACCTCTGTAGTAATATCTCATGTGTACTAACATTTAGTGTGCATGTCATTGGTTGCCTTTCCTCATTTCAACTACCTCTCCCTTTTCTCTCTTTTCTTTTTCTTATTTATTTATTTTTTTTATTACTGGCCAGTGTTTGCGGGATGCACAGCTTAGGGCAAACACAGGAACTAGAGAAAAATAAATGTCAGGTTTAGCTGTGCTTTTTTCATTTGCATGAAGCATGCAAGTGTGCAAACTGGTCAACTAGCCCGACAGGACCCAGACAGCCAAAAATAAAAACTGAATGCATTCAATTAATACAAATGGGCAACTCGCAAACTCGATAAGTCATGTTGCGCTGTGGTTAACAGTGATACCTTAAGACTGATTAGTAAAGTAGGGAATCTCATATAACTAGTCCTGTGGCAGCATGTGTTAAGTGTAGGGCTGGAGTACAGATGGACCTGGGTTCTGGTACAAGGTGTGCAATATTTATTTTACTGTTGTGACATTACAGATTATAAACTGCAACATAGACAAGCATTTTATTACCCTTCTTGTGGCAATGGGTGCAAGTGGAATACTGCCATACACATCTTCTTGAGTTCAAATACAGCATATCCCATGCACTTTTACTGTTGTTCCACTTCCCATTGTAGTCACTCTCTCTTATAACACTTGACATGATGTAGCTGATATTAATTATATATATGAGGGTTGAGGCACTAGTACTGTGGCAGTTATGTATTCATTTACCTATGTATTATCACATTTATTCTCAACGTTATGACTGTGGGTATACTGTGTACTATATTCCTGTAAGTATATTTCTGCTATCTGGACTGCCATGGCCTTTGCATTTGTCTAACACACATACACAACCATCTGAACATCCAATAACCTTGAATTTGCTTTGCTTGCTACTGTTGCGCTTCGCTTACGATTGCACAAACACTGTGCTCAGAGGTGCACTCTGTTGACCACCGTGTTTGCCTGATAGTAAGCAGAGCACAACAGTTTCAAACAGTGTGTGCACTCCCAGTAAACATGATGATTGGAATTGGCAGGGAAGCTTCAGTATTCATTGTTCTAAATCTGTGGCAAACATGGCAAGCATTTGTGGGGAAGGTGTTAGGTTTAGGGCACAGAGATGGGGTGTCCAGGAGTACAACATTTTTATTGGACTCCTGGTTAAGAACCACACTGCCAGACTTCTGCAGGGAGACTATTTTGGATCCCAGTAAAAGTCGGAAGCTTGGGATAGATTAGCCTGAGCTGTAACCAGTGCCACCAGTATCCCCCTGCACTAATGAACAATATAGGCATCACTACAATGACCTCAGGAGGAGGAAGAGGGATATCCACGACCATTGGATGAGGGAATTTAGGACTGTGGATATCCCACATCTGTGTAAGCATCAGCAACAAAGAGTACTTGTAAGACTAAAAAGCTGAATATGGGCAACACTGGTATTCATAATGGTATTCTGTTCTGTTCTGTTTTTCCACAAATGCACGTGATCAAGAGTTCAATGTCTGAACCCAAGGGGCTAGATTGGCAAGGATGAATGAAGCATGTGGTATGAATGCAGCAGAATAGTAGTGCAATTCTAACATTAAGAGATAAAAGATCGATTTTTGGTATTTTATAGAATTGTATCAACTTTGAGCATGCATATCTGACCTATAAAAGCAAGTATGCATGCATTAGTCTGTTACATAAATCAAGAGTCCAATATTACAATATCAAATTCAGCATGCATATCTCAGTTGTAAAAGCAAGTATGCATGCCTTAGACTGTAGCACAAGCCAAGAGTACAATATTGCACTTTAATCAGAGGTTGCAGGTTCAAATACAATACTACTCAAATATACAACAGTGTTACTTCTGCAATTTATATTTAAATTAAATGAAAACCTCTATACCAGTGGCACATATGCCCTGCTGTAAAGTGTAATCTGTATAACCGGAACATGCATATGTACAATATATGCACATGTCAAGGAGTACTTACTGCAATCTGTAATATAGTGCACATCTATTAGGAGCTGGTAAATTTAAAAGTGCAAGTTATCTGTTAGGAGTTGGTAGTCTTAAAAGTAAAAATTAAGATAATAGAGTCAATTAATTGTAACAATGTATTGTATGTCACATATGAAGGTACTGATGTTATCTCTTTTTTTCCTCTCACCCCAACCCTTCTCTCCTCTTTTTTATTTTATTTATTTATTTATTTTTATTATATGTTATCAAAAATGTGTCCATATCATCCATGTGTACCTCATTGCTAAATGCTCCACAGCACAATGAGGTAGGCCTGCTCCACAGAATCTGTCTGTCTCCCTCCACTCACTCTAGCACTGTTGCCCAGCATGTCTGAGATCCAACCTGGCAGCACTGCCTCGGCTGCCCCTGCACTACCTGCCCCTTCATGTAGTCCTGCCCTGAAGGTTGGTCCAGTGGTACCCTCTGGGACCAGTGGTGGAGGTGGTGATTTTATCACCTGTGGTAGATTGCCAGGGATGGTGCATAGGGTTGTGCACCGCACTGTTGGTGCAAGCCTATGCCAGCTGGAGAGGCTGCTCTCCCTCATTTTACATTATACCTGGAGGAGGAGATGCAGATGTCAGGCACTCCAACCTGTGGCAGAGTGAGGTGGCAGTGATAACAGTCCAGTGGATGAGAACCCAAATCTCACTGTCACCCAGCTTGATGACCATGGGACATGGTGTCCACTAAACCTTTGTGTTCATCACTGTCCCTGTCTCTTGTTTTGTTTTTTTCATCCCTTCCCCAGCATTCCACTCTCTCTCTCTCTCTCTCTCTCTCAAAAAAAAAAAAAAAAAAAAACAACAAAAAAGAAAAAAAACAATCATCCCATACATAGCTCTCCATTTCGCACATGTGTCTTCTTGGCACACTTGATTCAGTCCAGTTGGCTATATAACATGATTTGTAATCTGGTGAACCCACTCTCTGGATGTAACAGTCCAAATTCAGTTAATATTTTGCAGATATATTCCCTTTACACTGTTTAAACAGATAGGTATGGTTCTTTCCTACCTCTCTCTTGCACATTCCTGCCCAGCTTTCAGTTTGTTTTTTACCCAGCTTGCTCCCATTTCACCACTGTCCTGTCTTCCCCATTTCTTTTCCTTAATGCATTATTGCATGATGGTGCGCATCACATACCAAAGCACAGCAATGATAAGGCAAAAGTAGTTAAAAGTATTACATACAACTATATACAAACCCAGTACCATCTGGCCCCAAAAAGGAAAGTATTACTGCTTTAACATGTGCTGCCACAGAATCAGTTAAGTAGGAGGTGTTTTCCACAGACACAGCACCAACTGTCAGATTTTGTTGTTCCCCTTACTTTATCCCCATTTCAGCACTTTCCTCTCTACCCCCATTTTAACACCTTTAATCCAATCAAAAAAATAGAAACACATGAAACACATAAGTAGCAGAAAAAGCAATGGATCCCTTCACTTTTTGAAACAATGCACAGCAAGGGTGAGTGGTGGCAAAATGCTGTGGTTACCTCCACACAATCCCAAAATGACAAAAAGACTCAAGCACAAACAGTAGAATAAAAATCCACCAGGCTATACGAACTCTGGAACACACTTTATTATGAAGTGCTTTTCGTCCAACTGAATCGTTGGACTTCCTCAGATAAAATGTAATTAAACTTCATGGATTTAAATACAACTCTGAAAAGGTCAGATGACCTACTCATTACATATTTAAAGTAAAAAACTTGTTTAAATACAAATCCATTGTAATTGTGTTAAATTAATTGTGTTCTTTAAAACAATGATGTTATTTAAAAACATTTTACAGCCAGGCAACAAATAATTTTTTCCTCAAAAAACTTAATCCTTTTAAACTAAATATATACCTACATATAAAAACTATTGACCCTAGCGGTGGCCCTCATTCTCTATTATTAGAGACATTAGAATTGATATGGCAAATAAGGCTCAATGCCTACACATATCCTGGCCTTAATGACAAATGTTCTATTATGTGCTTAATAAAATTAAAAAGTTTAGAGAGGTGAATTGTATATTTATATATAAGTATATGTGCATGTAAGTACACTATTTTTTGTATATACACATATACACCTTCCTTATTATTGTGCATTGTTATTCTGTATAAGGGTATGCATGACAAGTGGTTAGAGGGCAAAGTATATATATATATATATATATATATATATATATATATATATATATATATATATATATATATATATAGGGTCTATATTATATCATCGAACGCTTAAAAAAGCGAACGCTGATTGATCAACCTAATTTAAGAGAAAGCTTACAATCTCGAACTGTCAGATCAGCGATTTTTTTCCCAGGGAAAAAAAATCGCTGATCCAAAACACACACACACAACACAAGTACACCAAACAAACAGAAATCCACACACATACACCTAAAGTCTGATACCTAACCCTACACTAAACTATGCACACACCACTAACTACCCACTCACCTTAACCCAAACCCTAACCCTAAGGTCTGTCACTATCGCACACTCACCTCACCCACTCCCTAACCCTAACTCACTTAAATCCACCCTAACCCTCATGTCCACTCAATCGCACAACACACCTAACCCAAGCCCAAACCCTAACTCACCTAAATCACCCTAACACTCACATCCACACAATCGCACACTTATCTGAATCCGATCGGTAACTTTCCACCATAACACTGAAAATACCGAAGCAACAGAAATGGACCACTGAATTCTTTCCCTAGGAAAAAATTTGAGTTTCTGCTGCTTCGATATTTTGCAGTTTCGTGAAAATAAGTTTGATCAATGAGCGCTCGCTTTAAGCGTTCGAGGATATAATATAGACCCATATATATATATATATATATATATATATATATGTATATATATATACATATGCATTTATCTGACCAGAATTAAGATAAACATAGGATATTTAGTATTGTATATGTTTATATTCACAAAGTTATATTTCATAAATATATTTTTACATTTATATGTTTATACAAATGTTTTTATATGTAGGTATAAATTTAGTTTAAAAGGATTAGGTTTTTTGAGGAAAACATTTTTGTGGCTGGCTGTAAAATGTTTTTAAATAACATAATTGTTTTAAAGAACACAAATAATTTAACACAATTACAATGGATTTGTATTTAAACAAGTTTTTTACTTTAAATATGTAATGAGTAGGTCACCTGACCTTTTCAGAGTTGTATTTAAATCCATGAATTTTAATTACATTTTATCTGAGGAAGTCCAATGATTCAGTTGGATGAAAAGCGCTTCATAATAAAGTGTGTTGCAGAGTTCGTATAGCCTGGTGGATTTTTATTCTACCTCCACACAATGCCGCTTAGCCCTGCTACACAGTATGCTAACATGCATCAACACATCTCGTATAAACATTTTATTCCATTACAATATCACTCTGTAATGTAGTGTATTAGATACACCTATATTTGAACCCAGTACCATCTGGGACAAAAAAGAAATGTATCAATGCATTAACATGTGCTGCCACACAGTCAGTTATGTAGCAGGGCTATTTCACAGATGCAATACTAACTGTCTGGATTTAACAATGTGGCTTGCATTTGTGCACTGCTTACTTATGCAGAAACATGCGTATCTCACATGTGTATACACTTTGCTAACCATCACGTAAGCCCGCTGCTTATAGACCTATGGAAATGTTTATATTATGCTGTATTACTGCTGTTTACTGTCTATTTCCCATGTATGACATGAGACTACATGTGTTAACACTACAAACTGAGGGCACTATCTAACAATATGTTATATACTTACAATACATCCATCTGTTGCCACCCCCCCCACCTCCAAGCACTGCAACCCTGGTGTTTCAGTACTTTTTCCATACATATATCAACCACAGTACAAAATGTAATATTAAATGTTGTGTGGTATGCAATGCACGTTGATCTGGTAACATGCAGAACTACAACTACTGACCCATATGCCTAAAACACTTATCTGCAAGGCTAAGAAAGGAATCAGCATGGACCATATGCACAGGGATGTAGGTGACCTTCAACACACAAGACCCTACCAATTTTGAGATTGATGACTGGGGAAGCCCACTGGGCCATAAAGAGCCCCTTTTCAGTAGATGCCCGGGGAGAAAAGCTCCACAATAATGAAGTTAAGTGTTTACAAAGATATACTTCTATACATACTAAGATTCAACTAAACAATGTATGTTACATTTTGAATGTTTACAATGATATAAATCAATGTAGAGAATTAAAAAGTTAACAAAGATAACGTTCAATACAGAAAAGTAAAATTTAGATTAGATGCATAATATTTCCAGTCACAGAGTCTTATGGGTATAAGCATTTTGAGTAAAGGTGTAGTATTTGCAGTTTGAAGACATATATTATAAAGAAGGACAAGTTAAATACAGAGAGAACTAGGCATTTGTAGGTTATGAGAGAGAATATAAGGAGAGTTGACAGAGAGTCTGAAGAGAGAAGAAAAGTATACTAGGAAATAAAAAAAAGTATAAGGTGGGAAAGGTGGGATTTTGGTAGAGATGAAGCAGTGTTAATGGATGATGCTTACGTTATTAGGGCAAGTTAGATGGGGGAGGGGATTAAGTAGGAGCATGATAGGTCATTCCCATTTAGATGACAGATGAGAGAATAGCTGAGATTTGAATTGAGTATGGTAAATGTGTTGCGAAAGGGGGTTGGGAGAGAGTTCCACTTTTTGGCTAAGGAGTGGGATAGTAGTAGTTGTCCAGCAGGGCGTGCTGGTTTGTAGACCTGTAGTAGGTTTTGGTTTGTGGATTTGAGTGAGCGGTTAGGTATGTAGGGTTTTAAGGAGGCAGAGAGGGATGGGCTGTTGGAGGGTTTATAGATGAGTTTGTGTACAGCGGTCAGCTAGTTTGATCTTGTGGTAGCAGGATTCAAATTTGGATGTTAGGCCAAGAGGGAGATTGGTGAGCAGAGGAGCACCATACATAAGGGAGGGGAGAAGGAATGTGGATGTGAGAATTTGGTGGGTAGTGGAGGTGAGGAAGCGGTTATGTCTATAGAAGAGACCAATCTTCTGGTGGGTTTTCTTTGTTGTGGTATGGATGTGTGTATCAAATTTGAGGTTTTCATCAATGCTAACACCGAGAAACTTTGTGTTGGGAACAATTTCAAGGGGGGTGTTGTTTTGGCTCTGAATGGAGAAAGAGGATTTGTCAAAGGTGGAGTTTTTGGAGAGAGAAAAAATCATAAGCTTGTTTTTGTTTACATTCTGAGCTAAGTGGTTAGGCTGCATCCAGGTTTCTGTTTTGGAGAAGGCTAGTTGGGTTTTAGTTTGAAGTTCGGAGGGGGAAAGGGCTGAGCAGAGTCATCTGCATATTGAATGACAGATGATTCTGGGATAAAGTGGTGAAAGTTTTTATAAATAGGTTAAAAAGTAGAGGGCCAAGGACTGAACCTTGGGGGGACCTGTGGGTGTAGGAAGGAAGGGAGAGGTTGAAGTTTTCCACCTGACCGCTTGTTGGCAGTTGGATACGTAGCTGAAAACCAAGCTATGGTGTTGGGAGAGAGTTGTAGCATGGAGAGTTGTGATATAAGGAGTGTATGGGAGATAGTGTCAAAGGCCTTTGACAGGTCAAGGAACAGTGTGGAGATGAATTTGCCTTGGTTGCATTCACGGTGTATAGTTTCAAGAAAGGAAAGAAGGGCAGTCATAGTGCTATGGCCATAGCGGAAGCCATGTTGGGTGGGGGAGAAGAGGTTGTTTTGAGTTAGATGTGTCATGAGTTGTGCCTGGATAGATTTTTTCTAGTAATTTAAAAAGAGGGAAAAGTATGGCAATAGGCCTTAAGTTGGTGGTATCTGTAGTTTTTCCGCCTTTGTGTAGGGGGATAATGTAAGCATGCCACCAGATAGATGGTACATATGATTCCTGTATGGATCGATTTATAAGAATAGAGATGGGATAGGCTATGCTGTCTGCTGATTGTTTGAGGAAGGTGGGTGGGAGGCTGTCTGGTGCATTTTGACAGGGTTTGAGTTTGAGGAAAAGTTTCTTTATAAGTGGTTGTGGGAATGGGAGTAAGGGAGAAGGGAGTTGGGGAGGGAGAGAGGTTAGGGTGGAGGTGAAGGCAGGTGGGGATGGAGGATGCGGGTGGGAAGGAAGAAGATAGTTTGGCTATGCAATCTATGAAAAATGAATTGAAGTGGCTGGTAGTTTCAAGATTGGAGAGGTTAGGGTTTGGGCAAGGGTTTTCTTTGTTGCTGGGGTGTAGCATGAATGAGATGGAGTCCCAGAATTTTTTTGGATTTGTTGAGTGAAGGTATTGCAGATTAGAGTAGTAGGCTTTACAGTCTCTTGTTATTAGCTTTTTTGTGGAATTTCATAATTGTTTGAAGTCTAGGAGGGTGTTGGTGTTTTTATATTTCTGATACTGTTTGCATTTTTGTCTCTTTGTTTCATGACTAGTTTAGTTTCTTTTTGTAACCTAGGGCAAGGGTTGGATTTGATGCGTTTGATCTGGGGATGGGCTTGCTGTTTGAGGAGGGTTAGAAATGAGTGGTTGAAATAAGATATGGCATTATCTAGAGGAAGGGTTTTAGTGGGGACCAGTTAGTATGTTGTAGGCAATCAAAGAAGGTTTGTGGGTTGAAAGAGGAGAGGTTGCGAGTTTGGATGTAGTGATGTTGTTTTTGAATGGAAGGAGGGAGATGGTCAGCGAAGACTGGCAGGTGGTCGCTAAGAGGATCAGGCAGTGTTCCAGTGTTGGATATAAGATTTGGGTGAGAAGTTAAGATCCAGTCAATGATGGATCCTGACAAACCATTTTTATTTGGTCTAGTTGGGGAGTGAATTAGTTGGGTGAAGTTATGCAGGTTGATTGTGTGGGAAGGGGAGTCAGAGTTCATAGTGAACCAGTTGATGTTGGTGTCACCGATTATATAGGTTTCCTTTTTTATGTTGGAGGAGAACTTGGGCAAGATGCTTTCAGGTGTTTTAATGTTATCTCCAGGAGGAATATACAGGGCTGCAATACACATGGACGTATGGTTGTTAATTACCCAATAATGGTAATATCCCAGAGACTACCCTGTCTATGGAAGAGGCTCCTTATCCATGTGAAGCAGAGTTCCTCCTTAACCTAATTCAAGTGCAACTTAGATAATTGGATGGGAAACCAGAAATTCATCCCTGGTTTGGCACCTATGCCTCTAATGGACAAAGGTATCCTGTAAATGGTTAATCTCCCAGGCCCATGCTTACACTAAGCAAGGGTATCAGAACTTGTCAAAGATTTGGGATACATGGCTAGGCTTAAAAAGGCCCTTGTAGTCATTAGCCTAGTAAACAACTATGAACCTATGAATACAGACCCCACAGACCAGGGTGAGGGATAAGAGGGCATACTACCTATATTTGCTTATCCAAGGACTTTGACACTATTCCTTATTTATGTGTCATAGTGGAGATCTACTATGTGGGAATTAATTCATAGAGTAGTAGAGGGATAGGCAACCGATTCCCTCACATAATGTACAATCACAAAGTTGGGGACTGCCCCTCTGCCAGAAGCCAGTAACCATTAGAATACCACAAGGATCTGTGCTGGGCCCTCAACTGTTTGCAAACTACTTCCCTGAAGCATAAGCCATGGTAGATGGCCTGTGGTTTACCAAGTTTGCAGATGACTGGACTCACTAATATATAGAGTTCTCTGGTGATGGTAACATATAATGAAAGGAGCTGCACATATAAATGATTGGTGCCAAACTCAGGGACTGAACCTCAAAGCATACAATGGGTCATTGTCCCATTTGGCAATGAAGTACTCCTGCTAATTATGATATACATAGCATCCCTCTAAGGTCAAACACAGTGTTGTGAGACTTGGGAGCACATGTTGATAGCAATCTACACTTATATCACTAGTGTCCCTAGTGGTGACACACACATTCTATATTGTGCACATCATACATAATGACATCACATCCTAGACCATCATACATATTGATATCACATCCAAGACCAGGGTGGTCATACCTCTACTGTATTCTACTCTTATCAGAGCACTAATTGAGTACAATGGCTCCTACTGTCTGTACCTCACCAAACACCTGCAACAACTGGAGAAAACACAGGGTTGTTCCTGGGAGACTCCAGTGCATCCAAACATGACATACATAGAAAGACTGAAAGACTTGTCAGTGTACTCAGTATCATGCAGGCTGCTGAGAGGTGACCTATGCCTACCCTACAAAACAGTCTCAAACCCCATCCTAATGCAAATGCTGCCCATCTGCAAATCAAATGGGACAAGAGTAACTTGGCCCAGGTTCTCAACCTAGCCTATGACATAAACAGAACATGCTCTGGACACAGCTATATCCCCCAAAGACTCACAATTCTCTGTAACAGGCTCCCACTGTGTATGAATCAGTGCTCCTCAATGACCGAGTTGAAGAGCAACCTTGACTACTGGTTGGGTGATTGTAAAGTCACCTCTGGGGCACCTATGTTCTTTATGGACAGGGCCAGTTGGTGCTGCTCACAAAAATCGCTTAGCTAACAATGACCATCCAACTATGTACAATAAGGGTGCTAGTGTTTTTACACAGCTAAGCTTCTAAACACAATAGGGCCATTAAACTAGTAGTCTTCTATGTACATATGAAGCTAAGAGCCTATGCAGCTCTCCCAACATTTTGTCTCCCCCATAGCCTGCTGATGCCATCTACTATAAGTTCACCTGCAGTCTTATAAAAGTAAAATCCAGAAAAAGAAGTGAATTCCGCTAAAGAATGCTCAACAGAACAAAAACACAATGTAAATATTGGAAGAGCATTGCACCACAGGTATTAGTATTTCATCTGAGTATTCAAAACTTGCTAAGCAACCAAAATGGTGAAAAGACAGCTTCAGAACAACAGCTTCAATAACAGGCTTTTACCATGTTGAATCCATAATATATGAAATATAGAGCTTTGCTGTTGTAAAAGTCAAGTGGTGTTGTAATTCCACAGCTTTAAAACATGTGGATGTCATAAAAACAGAAAAAAACAAACATAAAAGTGAAGAACCCTTCTGATGTAAACAATGGACAAGCACTTTCAGCTTTTTCAAGCCTTCTTCAGATCCAAGTAGGTAAGCTGGGTTCAGTGTTTAAAAGTTGGTATCATCCAATGAAACAACCTCAGTGAATGACGAATGTTAACCAATCAAGTTAGTCCATTGGTGCACACCTCCATAGCTTGAAGTTAAAACTCTTTATTTAAAACTTTATTTAAAACAACATGACAGTTTGACATTTCTAAGACAGACTCAGACATATTTTCAGAAGGAATATTAGTAAAATCTTTTCAGTAGGTCCTAGTTAAAAGAACAAGCTCTGCATAAAAGCAAAGATCTGAGAGAAAAAGGTGAAAAATAAAAATAAAATAAAGATGGTCATTTAGGGGGCTCCTTTTTATTTCATTTCAACAGTTTCTTTGGGACATCAGAGCCTAAGTCAGTATACCTAAGGTTTCTAGGAATGAAAACAGGTCATAAGTGAGCATCGGTCATTGCTCGTCTATTTTTAAGAAAAGTTTTTAAGGGAACACAGCCATTAAGGCCGGGGGGGGGGTATCTGCCCTCAGCCACATTATCCATTTGGCTTCCTCTCTCTCAGTCAGATTGGTCAGGCCTCCTTCTCTGGAAGAAAAATGTATCTTTGAAATGACCATGAAAACAAAGCTATGTCCCTCATGCTCACGTAAATGAAGGAAAAGAGAATTTGTTTCATTTCTGTTACGTATATCATATTGATGTTTGATAATTCTTTACTTTAGCTTCATATTAGTGTTTCCAACATAAAATGCAGTGCAGGAAGTGGAGGTAGCTATGTTAACAATTTTGCTGGTTAGGCAATTAGCTAATCCATGAAAAACAAATGTCTGTTTTAGTAACCGGATGCTTAAATGTGTTGCTACAATTGATTACATTGCAGAAGCCACATTTCTTTGTTCCTGATGAATTATTATGTACGTAGTTATTACATAATATACATGGATTAGCTAATGTGTGTGTGTGTGTGTGTGTGTGTGTGTGTGTGTGTGTGTGTGTGTGTGTGTGTGTGTGTGTGTGTGTGTGTGTTTTTGTGCACTTGCTTGACAATAAGGACAGCATTTTACACCAGAATGTTGGACACTGTTACATTCTCCTCAACAGACACTGTTGGTGTCATCAGCTATAAAGTGATGTCTGAAACAGTCCAAGTCAGACTTGTACTGTGGTGCTTCTGTAAAGTACTATGTTCTGTAGTCCACATACATAAATATGTAGAAGTTCTATTCTCACTGCAGTCAAACTGGGTGTGTGTGTTTGTGCACTTGCTTAACAATAAAGAGAGCATTTTATAACAGCATGTGGGACATTGCTTTTACCATCTTCCTCTCAACAGACTCTGCTGATTTACAGATGTGCAGTATGTACATCAGGGCAGGGTCAGAGATGTCCTATAGTCCAGGCACAAGTCACCTCATCCTTTCCAGTACAGATTTCAGGAACAGGGTATTCAGTATATCCAAACATGTCATAGTATCTGTATTTTCTTAGGATCTGTATTTTCTTGGTGTGAAACCCCAGTGGTCAGTCCAGCTGTTGCAGGTGTCTGGTGAGGTATATGCAAAAGGAAGCATTATACTGTATTAGTGTTTAGATGAGGCTTGAGTACAGTGCTGTTATATCCTTCTCAGATCTGGATACAGTGGCCTGACTTCTGCGGTGCACAATGGAGTCTTTCCCTACCACTGTGGACATTTGGTTGAAGTTCAGATTGCTATCTAGAGCCATTCCCAAATCTTGCACCACTGGTTTCAGCATAGCGGGGAGTGTTTCCAATGGTGTATTTACCAGGAAGTTCAACTTTGCATAAGACACAAATCCTAACACATTATGTATTTATTAGTAGACTGAGTTTGGCACCAACCGTTTGGGTGTATGTTAGCCCACATAATTGGTGGACACAATGATTACAACCAATATGCATGAATCAACAAACTTGATAAGGTACAGGTCATATTTTGTACCCTAGCTTGTTGAGAAATAGATTCCAAACAGTATAGTGCCCGCACAGATGCTTGGGGTACACCAGTAGTGGACAGCTGCAATGGTAGAGATTGATTCACAAACTTTCACAGTATGTGTATGTGGTCTGTTGGTGAGGACTTTGGTTAACCATCTAGTGACGTTGTGTTAATCCCCAGCTGGTAGAGTTTGTCAATGATACCTGAGTAGGGGGGTTGTGTCCAAACCCTAAGACAGATCAAGATAGGCAGTATGCAAACTGGGGAGATGATTTTTTTTAGCTATGATTCAGAATCAGAATTGCCTTGCTGAGTCTAATTATGATGGCTGCCAAACGCGCAGTAATTAGAAAATGGAAATCAAAATCTAAACCAACTTTATTAGAAGTAACAAAAATAGTAATAGAGATAAGTAAATGGAGTTGGGATCTTTATAAAAGGGTAGGAGCAAATTACATTGTAAAAAATGGGAAATGTGGGATCAATATATGCAGAGGAGGAACAGCATTTAAAAGAAAGCAGGATTTGAATGAGCTATGTAATAGCTGACTGACAATGAATGAATATATTAAAGTGATGTATAATGTTTGCAGCTACAGTTACATTGGCACAGTTTGTAATGTATAATGTTTGCAACTGAAATTGTGTCGCTATGGTTTATTTTCATTTATATAAATGTAAGATTGCCCATGTCATACATGATAATTTAATAAAGATTTTTTTTGTTTTAAAAAAGGCAGTATGCACTGTGTTACCTTCATGCAGGCCTATCACACAGAAACAATCGGCTGTGACAACATCAAAGATTACCTATAGCATGACTCAGAACATATGCCTACCTAGCATAGTATGATACACACTTCAACACACCCTCCAGATATACTATGTTCCCATAGAAGGGTGTACATTGACATGCATCTGTCTGAGTGGGCTGGGGACAGCACCTGATGCATTCATGTATACACATATCCTGACTGACCTGATCTGTGAGGTAGATCAATATGTCATCATCATACCTCTCAACCTGGAAACATCAAAAATCTGGACAAGGCCCATGAAAATAGGTACAAATCTGTATGCTGACTAACATCTAATTTGCATAATAAGTATGTAACCCCACCCACTCCAATGGGATTCTGGGATGCCAACTTTCAAATGCAAACTGAAGAACAGATAAAACAAATATGGCACCAGAGTCCCCCTGCAGCCTTTCCAATGTCCCATTACCTGGGTATGTTACCCCATTTACCATAAACACTAATATGTGCATACTGCTTTACTTCTACAATGATTATTTGTATTTTATGTTTACATTTTACAGCATAACAATGCACAAACACTAATAGACATCTGGTAAACAAAGTAATACTGTCTCACAATGAAAATATACTTGGCATTAAAACTTCTCTGCCCTTGAAACTCATATTCATTGAAACAGCATTGATACCCACACCACATCCAAAGAAAATGCATCTGGCCAGTGGTGGATAAAGATTACTTTTGGACTGTTTTTAAATCATTGGCCCATTCACTCAAAACAAGAAACATACATGTGTCCTTTATTTTGATACACCTTCCTGACTTTATTAAATTATATTAATTGTATAATACAGCACACTTGTTATATAGAGGGCATTTTAAATTTATTGTTTGAACATTTTTACAATAGGCTGTACTGTAGGCAATCAAACAAAATACATGAACCAATAATGACAAAACTGCCTAATTCAGAACATTTCCATTATAAAAGTATGCTTCCACACCCACACTATAAATAGAATGATAGTAGTATAAGCCATAGGCATCTTGCACAGCTTCTTGCACTTATTTTTAATTTCATTTTTTGGGGGGTAGGCAAAAGGTCAAAAACCAGGGACACATTTTAAACGTTGCTTGTATACTTTTGTAAAGTTGCTGGAATAAAATGTTGTGTTACCACCATGCATTTCACTGGCAAGTCTTGAACCCAAGACCATATGCACTGCAGTCAGAGCAACATACCACTATGCCAAATCAGCTTCCTGAAAAATAGGAAAACTGAAACTTAATGACTATCATTTAGTGGATTAATTTCTCACTTCTCACCATAGCTCTCAACCTCTTAGCACACAAAACCTGGGCAAAGCCAGTAATGGGGGAATACAAATTCAATTCTCACTTCTCACCATTGCTCTCAACCTCTTAGCACAAAAAAACTGGGCAAACAAAGCCAACAATGGGGGCATACAAATTCAGTTCTCACCATAGCTCTCAACTCTTAGCACAAAAAAATGGTAAAAGCTCACAAGTGATAATGGCTAGGGACTTTAGGCTCTTTTTACCCTGTACTCAAGATACAAGGTTTGAGCCTGAGTACCTCTAGCCACCAGGTGTATTAAATGGGGGGCATTTTCACACACACACAAACACACACACACACACACACACACACACACACACACACACACACACACACACACACACACACACTTCTCTGAAAGTTAGTCTGATTCTGAACATAAATAATAATCCATCCACAGTAGCAGTGTAACCCACAAATGAAAAAAGTCAGAAATAAAGGGGTGCCATTCAGAAATTGTGGCACCCCTTCATTTGAACCCCAAAACTGGTAAAACTGAGTAATTCATCATGACTGGGAGGTATGGCCATCATGGGCCTTCTCTAAATGGACAGTAGTAATATTATGGCTGTGTGCACCAAATGTGTGAGTTTTTGGTGCTATATCTATGTCTATTACATCTGTCAGACATCCTCAAAGAGTATCACCCTGTGTAACTTGAAAAGTCCAAGACAATCAAGAGGGGTCCACACTGAGGTATTCACTCTACAATTACAGATGTGGCCATCAACATTTATATCACCAAGTAGGTAGAACAATGGATCACATAAATGGCATCTGAATATGTAGAAATGCGTGAAGTGACCTATATCTCATGTTCAGTGATCAAGTGTGTACATCAGGGCTGTCTGCTAGGACCTTTCCTGCCCACGATTGAAATCACAGATGTCAAGAATGACATGCAAATTCTGTGTTCCAACAGCTGTCTGGAGGACTACACATTATGGACAACCATTTACTCCAACTGTGCTTAGTATAATACAGACAGCATTGACACACGTCAAAGATTGCTGCCACAGCCATGACAACACATGAGATGAAAGAAAAATGTGAGGAATTGTTTCATTATGCAAACAAATGACAAACCAAGGATCATGTAGATGTCTCACCCTTTCCGCAGACCAGTTGTTAAGGTGGACTTGGAATGTCCAACATCATGTGCCCACAGTGATGAGTACTCCCTTGTATGTGACACAACTACTCAGTATGCCCAAGACATCCACATGACAGGCCATAATACCTTCAAAGCTCACACTCTTCACCACACCTATACTTGAGTACAATACACCTTTCCTCATGTCCCTCCATACACATCTTCCATTGTTGTAAAACTGAAGCATACCACCTTTGCCACTGTGGGCTTTCACACATCTATTTTTGCATACCTAGGTATTTAGTTTTGTTGCATAAACATAACTGTCTGATGGCATAGAACTCCCATCAAGGTGTAATAGCACATGCATGTGTGATATCTGTTTCAGCGATGCACTCGTGACATACATAGCTTTTTAATGACATCGATTGCATGCTTTACATTGGTGACAGTGTGGATTGTGTCATATATATTGCTGCCATGCACAGCAGTCAACTAGCCTGTAGTGATCATAATGTCAAATGTGTCTCATGCACATGTTAGTGTTAGGAGAGTGCACTTGATTACACTCATAAATTGCTAACATGTCCTAATAGTTTTACAAGTGTGTTGGCACATAACCATCTATGCTCACTCAAAAACACATATGTTGTGTCAGAAGCATGGATATTACTGGTGGTATTATTCTGATATTGTCCATGATTGTGAGTGATGGTTTTACTGTTGGCCATGAGCCTGAATCTGTGTCCTACTTATTGGAAGCCTCTGCTGACAATACAGGCATACTCAGGTAAATCAGTTTGCACAGCTTCACAATATGAACTCAACCCCAATTGTGTTTAACATCCATGATACATGTCCTCTCCATTGTTCAAGTCCGGATGGTTATATCAAACAGACATCCTCCACTGTTATGTCACCTTGTGTGACAGTCACATCATATACATTTGTAACTATACAGTCCACACTGTGTCATGTAGAGATATGATTAGTGTTCCTGCTGGGACTGTCTTTCTTTTACATTTCCTTATGTGCGGTACATTACAAAATTTTACCTGTCCACCTTCCCGGTGTTCATCACTAAACTTCATCTATGAGTCCTTATTCAATAAACACACTTTCCATGACTGTTTCTTATAAATGGCAGTCCATGTACCCCTACAGGTCATTGACACATTTTGTGCAGACTGCCTGGAATGGGATTTCACAATACTCAGCACTATATACACTGTTCTGTCCTGTGCCTGCAACACGTACATTAATATATGAAAAACCTGCTGGGTCTATGAGGCATTACGTGCAATCCCACATACACAGTATGCTGGAGTGTAAATATATACTGTCCTGTCCTGTCCCTGCAACATAATACATTTATATATGAAAAACCCTGATGGTCCGTGTAGTATTCTGCACAATCCTGCTGACTCAGTTTGCTATGATGTAACTAAGTTCACTATCTGTGTTGCTTTACATGGTTTCCTGGCCACCACAAAACCCTGCTTGTTTATGTCTGAAGGTGAGCCATGGTATGAATATTCATTAAGGGCTACTACTCGCCATGCAAATAAGTAAACTCTGTGTAGGCTTTGCGTGAAACCTACACAGAGTTTATTGAATCCCAGAGTATATGTAATTTAAGGATACTGGGAGATTATGATCTGGTTATGTTTATAGTTCTGATTTATATTGTGGTATATGCTGTGAATTTATATACATTTGATCATGCTTAAGTGAGCAGTTATCAGTCACAGGAAACTGAATAGAAAAAATAAGTGAAATTAAGTAAACTAAGAACTGTCTGTAATTTCATATAAGTGCAATACTCTAATTGAGCCTATTGCAGTAATTTTCATATTCTTCTGTCTCTGAAGGTTCTAGTGAATTCTAGGCAAAGCAAATGAAAGTGGATTGGTACGTTAGGAAATAATGCTTCCCTGCAGATGTGCTGATTATCTGGATGACAAGAGGTTTTCAGTTTGGTTTCAATAGGCATTGTTGTGAACAACTTTGCTTTGTTTGCTGAGGAATAATATATGCAACTTATTTCATGGCTTTTGAAATGGTGCTCATCTTTTCTTCTTTTTCCTTCACAGGCTAGTTTGAAAACAATTATTAAGCAAATGTAGATGGCTATAAAACATTTACCATTATACTGATCTACGTAAAGGTTTTCTTCTGAAATCTTAATGTTGACCCATCATTCCTTGTGATTTTACTTGCGGTTTTGAAACTTATTTCTTGTTTTGTTTGCTTGTCTAAATATGACTTTTAGAATGTCATGTATGGATTGATAAAGCACAAATATGACTCCCATGCTTGTTTGTCATTTGTTTCCATTCTTGTGATTCATAGCTAAGACTAATCAGACTTTAACATATAATGAACTGTGAGGTATGTCCCAATGACAGAAAAACTATAGGTGCCCTAATGCATCAGGTACTTGCAATTACTGCCTTTTGTACCCAGGTATCCTCTTTTCAGGACATAACTTCACATTTTGCAGTGTGTATGTGTGTGTGTGTGTGTGTGTGTGTGTGTGTGTGTGTGTGTGTGTGTGTGTGTGTGTTAATGCACTTATAAAATAGTTATTCTTTGAACATTTATAAAATGTTAAAATATTGTAATAAAAAAAGTTTCTTTTAGTGATGTTTTAATGTACTAATCTGTCATGTTCATATAACAATTATGGTGCTCTGTATGTATGTACTATATATGCATTAATGATAATACATCATGATTTTGTTTCTTCATAAGTCAACTACAAAAGCTTAGCAAATGGTAAAGTCATGTGCAAGTTCATTTTTCAGTATTCATAGTCACTTGTGCAAATAGGATAGGTTATTCCTGATGATTACAAATAAGCGTGGCAAAGAAAAGATTCATAAAGACCATTTATACTAATGTGAAAGGCCTTAAACATAATGAGATGCAAATAAGAAATGTTGAAAAGCGGTGTATGATAATTAGGTGGTTTTGTGGTTCATAGTCCAACATCTGCATGGTATTCACATCCATTGTTAAAAGCGATGCTTCACCTTTGATACTGGAGGTGCAATCCATGAACTTCCCCCAAACAACCCTTTCATTAGTTTGTCTTAATTATGCACAAGCACTAAAATGATACAAAATAAAATATTTTGTCCAGCAATCACTTCAGCAGTCTGAAGATGTAAGCACAAGCACTTTCCTGACACAGAAATTATTTCCCATAGCAACCCCATCAGTAGTATGTCCACGTATGCACTAGCACCAAAATTAAACATTTCCCCAACTGACTCCTTCAGTAACATGTCCAAATATGCACAAGCACCAAAATGAAACATTTACCCAAGTGACCCCTTCAATAATATGTCCAAGTATGCATAAACATCAAAATGAAGCATTTACTTCAGCAACCCCTTTAGTAATATGTCCAGGTATGCACATGCACCAAAATGAAACATTTCCCCAAGTGACCCCTTCGGTAATATGTCCAAGTATCCACAAACACTAAAATGAAACATTTACCCAAGCAACCCCTTCAGTCACATATCCAAGTATGCTCAAGCACTAATATAAAACATCTACTCAAGTGATCGCCCTATGCATTTCCATATTCTCCCGTAAAACTGCTTCTTCATGATATAAGTTCAGGGCCATTAACATGCTTAGTATTCAAACTGTCTCATTAAAGATTCATGTATATGAATCATATTCATATGCAAATGTATAAGGCCCCTTATCAGCATATTAGCTGTCCCCCTGTTGCGTATGCATTAAGCATCTTACACTTTTGCTATGAGGTGGGGGTGTGTTTATAAAAAATCTTCTGCATTTCCATATTCATACTGAAAGTCTGGGATTACCTCTACAAAAATCAAAATACCGGCCTTTGACTGAGTACTCACTGTGCTTATAAAATTATATGCTGTAAGGCTGACCTCTATAACTGCAGGTGAAAATTGAAGCTGTTGTCTCACTTGCATTTATAGCATACCAGACCAGTACAGTAGACTTAACATTAGATATCAATAATAAACTACATAAAAATATTCTATATTACAACTTGCATGTGTGAGTATGAAACTATTTCTTATCAAGTGCCATCTTAGCTCTAACTGTAAGGCATTTTAACTTACTTGTCCTAGTACTGCTGCAACTAACAACTCCTTGTTTTTTTCCCCTCAGGCTTTACCCTCTCTGTAATAATATATTTATTACAACAGTACTTTAATTATCCAGAAAAAGGCAGGTTATGAACCAAACCACATAAAAGTAATTTATTGTGAGCACTTCTGCATCCAAATAAGCTGCTTCATCAGACACATTCAAACAATAAAAACACCATTAAAAAAAAAAACAACCAACCACAAAAGACCGACAATCAAGTCATTAAATACTTAAAATCTTCATGAAGCACCATGTCCTAAAACTAGTCACATATACAGAACATAAAGGGCTGCATGAATCATTACAGAATTGCCATGGGGCATTAAGAGTAAGAACTAGATATGTCTAAATAATAAATACTTTTATGTGGATACTACTCGCTGTGGTTTGGTGAATACACTGTTAGAATCTCCTTGTGTTCTGACTGGAATGCTTCTCAAACAATCTGGAAATATATCGCTGATAAGTACATTTCCTGGCACTTTTCAGAGTTCTGCATTGTCTTAATTTTTGCCTGACTGAATTATTTTATATATTTGCTGAAATTGTTTGCTGTTTTCTCATCTGTTCTTAAACTGGTTCCCCCCTATTCCTGTGGTGGTGTTAAAGTTTATACAACTGGTCTAACTGATCGTTTTTAAGTGTTTTTCAACTGTTGAACTGTCAAGTGCGATAGCCATTTTTCTGCTTTAAAAGTGTTTGCTTTCCTGTATCTGTTTTAATTATTGAAAAAAAATCCTCTCTCTCTACTCTTTTTCCACCTTTCTATAACCAGTAGAGTCCGGTTTTCAGATATTGCTGAATTCTGGGCTGTTTTGTAGTTTCTGTGTTGCCCAGAACTTACTAAGATAGAAGGAAGCTTATCTGTTCATCAGTGAGAGTGGTGAGCTTTGAGCAGCCTATCTGTCACTGGTGGAGTAGTTTAAGCTCAGAATATGTAGTTTTATTGGCCATTTTTGGCTATTTCTATCCCTTTCATCTTTCTGTTTAAAAACTCATGTTTGTGCTGTTTTTGT
Organism: Protopterus annectens; assembly: GCF_019279795.1. Classification (NCBI taxonomy): domain Eukaryota; kingdom Metazoa; phylum Chordata; order Ceratodontiformes; family Protopteridae; genus Protopterus; species Protopterus annectens. The sequence continues at coordinate 1,203,162,084 of NC_056746.1, read as the reverse complement.
GCTTGTATTACCTCAGCAAGATCCTGGCTGGATGTCCTGCAGAGTTCTACAGCAGCAGAGAGAGAAAAGGGAGACATTGAGTAGATTAAGTACCACTGTTTTGGTTTTTATTGCTTATTTTCACTAGTCACACTGTTCTGAGCATTTTCTAATAACTTTGCAACTTATTTGAACTGTTCTTTGAATTCTTATATGGTTTGCACTTTAACTGATCATTTTTAACTGGTTTTCAACTGTTGAACTGTTGAGGGCTACACACTCAGGTATAATAGCCATTTTTCTGCTTTAAACGTGTTTGTTTTACTGTATCTGTTTTAATTTAAAAAAAAAAAAAACAAACAAAAAAATCCTATCTCTCCACTAGTTTCCCACCTTTTTATAACCAGTAGAGTCCTGTTTTCAGATTTTGCTGAATTCTGGGCTGTTTTGTAGTTTCTGTGTTGCCCAGACCTTACTAAGATAGAATGAAAAAAATAACCTTGAATATGTCACCATGGCAAAGCTGTAGGCTGATGTAGCTGTAAAGTAAATAAACCATTGAAATGAAAAAATATATTGAAATTTTAATAAACTTAGAATAAAAAACACCAAACAGGCCTAAGTACAATGAGCAATTTCAGCGAATTTCGCCTTCATCAAATATAGATGTACAAAGGGCCCTATTGGTTAAGATAATAGTGAGCAACCAATCATGTTACTACTAATGAACACACCTTCATTTTATAACAAATAGTAAACAAGTAGGAGTAGAACCACGTAATTAGATATTGCAGGGGATGAATATCCAGTCATAAAATTACAAAAAATTCATCAACCTATAAACAAGGACTTGACAAAACTGAAGTAACTACATCCCATAAAGCAAAAAACTAACTAAAACATAAGGTTTAAAGCAAAAATAGTCTGTTGGAAAGCTGCACAACTAAAGCTTAACTTTGCATCTTATGCTTTTTTTAAAATCGCAGATACAAAATAAATAATGGACAAAACAAGTTGATATTTAATAAACTAATCCATTTTTGGATAGTAATCTAAATAATAACTGTGATCCAGCATGGATCTTTACTGCTTTAATGGACAGAGCAGATGGTCTTGTTTGATTTTGTCTGCCCATATTCATGGCTGCAGACTTATACCTGTAAAACCATTGGGGAAGCAGTTGAAAAAGAGCCAGTATTAATGGTTATATCTACCCACTTCCGTGGTAGCAAATAAGCAACAGTATATGACTAGAAAACAAATAAAAACTTTGTAGATAAAATAAGTGATTAGTGCAGTGTAAATAATACGTATGCCTGCATGCGCGGCAGCAGTTCTTTGTAAAGCAACAACAAGAAACTTCTGATTCTATTTACGAAAAAGCAATTATGTGAGATACAACTGGTGGGCATGAACAAGTCCGCCCACATAACGCGGCTGCAGACAAATAAAATTAAGCACTTCTTTGGAGCTTGTTGTAAAAATAATTATTATGATACTAGAATAAGCTGCTAACCAAGGGCTCTGGCCAATGAAAATTTTAATTAAGTCAGCATGGCCAGTCATTAGCAAACCAATAGGGAATCAACCATTGCCAGGTAGATAAATCAAATATATAATAGAGTATCTCACTCCTGATAATATATGTATAGAGAATGACCAATCACAGTTTTGACTTAAATAGCATAATCAATCACATAGGGGTCCCATGTAAAGTAAATTTAGGTTGAATTGCCAACACCACTATAAAGAACTAAAGAAGTAAATGTTTGATAAACTGATCCATTTTCAGATGTTAATAAAAAATAATAGCTGTGATCCAACATGGATCTTTACTGTTTTTGTAAACAAAACAGATGTCTTGCTTGATTTCATCTGTCCGTATTCACAGCTGCAGACTTATGCCCGTAAAACCATCGGGGAAGGCAACTGAAAAGGAACCAGTGTTTAATGGCTATGTCTACCCGCTTTCGCAGCAACAAATACACAAGAGTATATGAGTAAAAAACAACTAAAAACTTGATAAATAGAGATTGTATGGTTCTAACAGTGTGAATAATACATCCGCCTGCATACACAGCAGTAAATCGTTATAACTCATCAACAAAAAAACTTCTGATGCTGTTTAAAGAAAACTATTTATGTAGAATACAGCTGATAATCACAGGCAAATCCACCCACAAAGAAGTGAAATTAAACACTTCTTCGGGGCTTATTATACAAATAATTGTTATAATACTGGGATGAGCTTCTGCCCAATGAAAATAATAGTTAAGTTAAGATGGCCAATCATTAGCAGGCCAATAGAAAATCACTAGTTGCCAGGTAAGCAAATTAGCTATGTACTGGAGTATCTCTCTCATGTTTACATATACATAAATAATGAGCAATCACAGTTTAGAGTTAAAAATCAGAACCAATAACATGTGAGTCACATGCGAGGTAAGTTTAGGTTCAGCTGCCATTGACATCACTGAAACACAATAAAAACAATGTGGAAATAGATTGTCCAATAGATGGACAGACAATGATCTGATTAAAAAAAACAAACATTACGTATCAGAATGGCACTTCATGAAAAAATCTACAGTGCTATCTGAGTTACCTTGCAAAACATGATACACTTGCTATACATCTGTCTGCTTATTACAAATGTCAAGGTATGAAATAAGAATGAAAATCATTTTAAAATAAATAAGAAAGCAATGTAGGTTAAAATATGAATCCATTAAACAGCTGTGTTATTAGGTACTCCTGGTGACCAATCAAAGATAATATGTCAGCAGAAGAAACCAATTACTGGAGCTCTATAATGAATCAACCAATTCAAAGCTGTAATGAATATACATGAGATAAATGCATTCCTACAATGATTGAGTTAGTGCGAAGCATTGCAGACAAAAGCGTTAAGATATTAGAACATGTCTATAGTTCATAATCAGAGTAATGTGTGATACTACTGCAATATTGGCACTTCTACGAACTAAGTCTGGCTTTTAAAAATAATCACCGGTAGAGATGTAAGAGTAATTTAGCTGAATAGGACTGCTGCCAAAAGAGTGGTTAGAATCAAAATAAAAACTCATAATCACATGTGTTGTTAAAAACACCATTATGTATAGAGAATAATGAATAACAAAATAAAAAAGTAAAATTGCTATTAACCTATAATAACCAAACAAAATTAGAACAAGTAATCATGTTACTGATACTAACAATCAATAAATGAATTGGACCAAGATTTTATGGGTAAAAACACCAAGACATTTGTATGTAGAACTCTTAATCCTATGGGGCATAATGTATTAGCCTACAATGGTTTAATATTTCTACAGACTACTTCTGCCTATAAAGGAAAAACATTAGTTGAGGTGATCACAAGTAACCCATACACAACTATGGTAAGAATTAACAATAATATATCTAAATAAATCTACAAGGCTAAAATGACAAATAAAGTGCTAGGTATAAAAAGCAGAGTAAATCTATACTATGAAACAAATTAAATATCAAATACACAAAATACATCGAGCAATGATCAAGAAAATACTGAAAAAATGGCAAACCTATGAAAGAGAAGTGATTGTGAGATTAAAATGATGTAAAAGCTTAGATCAAGCTAAATTCAAGAATATATTATTTATTTACAGGATGGCACCTATTTTAAGGGCTGGTTTAAGTGGAATCTTGTTGTTCAAACCAGGAAATTCAGTGCTCATCATGTTTGTAATCCATTTCTTCTCACATAACTCAGTGCAATGTGAACAGTCTCTCCCTCTGGGTGTTGGATAAATGACTTCAATCATTTTGAAAAGAAACTTGTGTGTTGGATGCTGTGTAATATGACACGCAAGGCTGTTGTGTGGGTCACGATTAGAAATATCCCTTAGATGGTGTAGAATTCTGGTTTTCAGATTTTGCTGAATTCTGGGCTGTTTTGTAGTTTCTGTGTTGCCCAGACCTTACTAAGATAGAAGGAAGCTTCTGTGTTCATCAGTGAGAGTGGTGAGCTTTGAGCAGCCTATCTGTCACTGGAGGAGTGGTTCCAGCTCAGAATCTGTAGTTTTTTGGCCATTTTGGGCTATTTTTATACCTTTCATCTTTCTGTTTAAAAAAAACTGTGTTTGCATGGTTTTGCGCATCACACAGCACTGTTTAACTAGGGTTAAACTATTCCCGGTGCCAGAAAGTCTGCTCTTCTAATTTTCCCTTAGAACTAGCCAGTTTTCTAGTTTTAGCACTCAAAACTGTTGTCTTATGCTCAGCATTTGTTCAAAACTCATTGTAAGCAATAAATAATCTACAAATTACTGCAGCAATCAACTTTCCTCACTTGTTAGGAGGAAAACAGTTTTTAGTACTTAAATTAATAAGCACCTATCCAGGCATGTGTAGGGGTCAGCTCTTGGTATTTTCCCCTGTCCACTTGATGAATCTGGGCATCTTGGAGCAATGTAGCAATTGCCTCATGTACAATGACAACCGTCTCCTTCTACAACCCAACACTACAACCTGTGAGAGATGCACTTACATAGCCAAACTGGAAGCCACGCTCTCTCCAGCCAAAACTGTACTAGACAGTCAAAAGGCGAAGGTAAACACCTGTACCATACCACACTCAATACATAGTCCATCAAAACCTACACCACCTAAACTCACACATAGTAACACAAAACACATACCTACATTTGTGGAGGCTCTCAATAAAAATCTGCCAAGACAACAGAGACCTCCAAAGCTGAAATGCAAGCAACCACCACCCCCAACACTACCCAAATGAAACATAGCCAACAGAAACAGTGTGCCACTCAACCTCAGCCCATAAGGCAAAACAATGTATCCAACACACTAGTCATAGATGACTCTATAGTCAGGTACACTGATTTCCCACTCACCAGGCTAAACAAGGAGAAAGTTACTGTCAGCTGCCTGTCAGGTGCCAGGATCTGCCACATAACACAAGCACTCAGGTCACTCCACAAGTGCAAATATAACTGTCATTGTCCATGTTGGTGTGAATGACCTGAGACATACTACCCTGGATTACATGAAAAGAGACATGGAAGAGCTCTCAGAACATGTAGCCCAGACAGGTATGACCCTAGCCCTGAGTAGCATCCTGCCATTGCCCAGAATGATACTGCAATACAAGGACAAAATGATTGACTTCAACAATTGGCTAAGCTTCTGGTGTCATTCTAAGGGGATCCAGTGTCTGTCTGCCTGGGACGACATGACTGACAGACCACAATGCTTTACCAGAGATGGCCTGCACCTGTCGCCCCTATGATTCCGGATACTGGCTAAGGCTCTTGCCACCCCTATAGTGCCATCTTTAGGCAAGGTTTAAATGACAAACTTACCACCATAGCAGGTATAAACAAGCAAAATCTCAAGGTAATGCTAGTCAATGCTAGAAGTCTAAATCTCAAAATGCACTCACTCGTGGCACTCCTTAAAATAGAGAACATCGACATCTGTGCAGTGACGGAGACCTGGTTCAAGGCTCCAGAGAGCACCCCTGCACTACCAGGCTAGGACTCATACCACATCTTTCAGCCACTTAACCTGGACTGAAACACAAAAGGAGGAGGTGTGTCTATATTCTTTAAGGATAGCCACACCTCCAGGCTAGTTGCTCAACATAATGCATACAAAATTATCCAAGTGCAACTAGCACTGGGCAAGACTGCAATCCAGGTTGTAGCATGTTACAGATCTCCATCATGCCCCAGGATGCCCACTCCATGTTTCTTGATATACTGGGTAATATTAAGGTACAGCCCAATACCCTAATAATGGGCGATTTCAACTAGCCCACCATCAACTGGGAAAACAACTCATGTACTAACTCATTTGCTCAATGCTTTCTGGAATTCATAAATTCCAAAGCCCTGGATCAGCCTGTCCATACCCCCACCATGGGCAGCAATATGCTGGACCTGGTCATTACCAATATGTGCAACTGATGTTCCATGCCAGAGGTCAACTCCTCACTGGTCAGATCTGACCACAAGCTAATCACCCTAGACATCAATATCTGCCCCCCCCCCCCCATTAAGGAAACCGCCGTAAAAAAACTTCTCCAATGCCAACTTCATGCTTCTTAGGACAGAAGTGGCAAGCTTCATGACACCCTTACAGATGGAAAATAGAGGTATGACTGTTGAATCATGTACAAAAGCACTGTATAAGCACATACATGGAGCATGGATCGTGCCATCTCCAACAGAACCAAGACGCCATCATCCAAAAAAAAGAAGCCAATCTGATGGTCCCCTTCCATAAACAAACTCTACAACAGAAGGAAGAAGCTGTTGCAAAAAAAGAGTAAAATCCTCTGATTACAGGAACTCCCTGGTCAGTCTCAGTAAGAAGCAGCGATCCCTCATAAAATCGTCCAAAGCTAGTTATGAAAATAAAATTGCCACTGATTCTAAAGGCAACCACAAAGCATTTTACAGCTATGTCAAGAATCTCAATGGTGACACTCAGATCTGCTCTGAGCTATAGCACAATGACACTAGAAATACATAACCAACTGATATTGCCAACATCCTGGCAGATAGGTTCAGTGCAAACTTCACCCCCCACACCTCCCAAAAGGCCCATCACTATACTGGAAGAATGCAAAGCCCCTGTAATCATGGCTGTACAAATAAAGACCGCATTCTCCAAAGCCAAAAACACAGCATCCATGGGACCTGACAACATACCAGGCTACATTCTGCATGAACTTCAGAGCAAATTGGCACCCCACCTATGTACCATGTTCAATCATAGCTTCACTTCAGGCTTTGTGCCTACTGAATGGAGCACAGCAACAGTTGTCCCACTCCACAAAGGGTGCACCACCATGGACCCCGGCAACTACCGCCCCATTAGCCTGAAAAGTCTGGTCTGCAAGGCCATGGAATGTATCATCTTGAATCTTATAAACAAGGACATAGGTAGCCTCCAAACGCTGTATCCCACTCAGTTTGGGTTTGTAAAAGGTAGGTCATGTCTCCTAAACCTGATTGACTTCTTTGAAGCAGTCACCAGAGCCATGGATGAGGGTAAGGGTGTGCACACAGACTATCTTGACCTCTCCAAGGCTTTCAACACCATCCCCCACTCTGGATTAAATTCACTAGACTGGGCCTAAATCCCTATGTTACAAGATGGGTGGCCAACTGGCTCACTGAAAAAACCCACACAGTGAAAGTAGCCGACTCCAAATCAAACTTCAGACCAATGACAAGTGGAGTACCACAGTGCTCACTCCTGGGTCCTCTCCCGTTTAGCATCTACTTCTCAGAAGTCCAGGCTAATACAGCAGGTCTTTGGCTAATGAAGTTCGCAGATGACTGCAAACTAGGTGCCATAATAGAATCGCCTAATGATGTGGACATTCTACAAAGGGATCTCACTGACACTGATGATTGGTGTCAAAGTCATGGCTTCAAGCTCAATGCCAAGAAGTGCATTGTCACCCCCTTTGGGAAAAATACTGTACCCATGAACTACCACATAGGCAGTAGCCTACTAAACACTGAAAGTGTGATAAGAGACCTTGGGATGACACAGGTGGACAGTAGTCCCTCCATTGATAATCACATCGCCACAGTAGACAGGAAATCCTTCTACGTGGCACACCTCATCACAAAGGGGTTCACCTCCAGAAAAAAAGAGATCAGTGTTCCTCTCTATTCATCCCTCATCAGACCCATTGTAGAGTACAAAGTCCCGTTTAGCATGTACCTCACAAGACATCTACAACAACTAGAAAGCCCACAGAAATACCTCACTAAGAGGATTACCAGCCTCAAACAGATGCCATACACAGACCATCTCAAAAAAACTCCAGCTCTATTACGTCACTTATCGCCTACTCAGAGATGACCTCTGTCTAACATGCAAAGCCATGTCAAACCCAGATCTGTTGGACATGCTACACTTAAAGAAACCCAGTCACATGCTCCAGGGACCTAAACCTTGCCACCACAATAAACAGAACATGCTGGAGGGATAGATTCCTGTCTCAAAGAACTCCTATGCTCTGGAACAGACTACCCATTCATGTCAAGCAAAGCTTTGCATTAGCCTTCTTTAAGAAAAATCTCGACAATTGGATGGGAAATAGGAAATTCACCCTGGGATCACTTCTGTGGCTCTGCTAGACAGGGGCACAGGAAAATAACTTTCTTGGATGACAAAAGCCAGGGAACTTTTTTGACTAGGCTTATATAGGCCCCAGGGCTGATAGCCTACTACCTACCTATACACCTATGAATCTATAACCTGCCTTTTTCTGGATATTTTACTTTTAATTTGGGCTGGACCATTTATCTTTGCTGCCATTACTGTCTTTGGTTGTTTTGCTAGTACTTAAATTATGCTAATGTATGTGTGTGTGTGTGTGTGTGTGTGTGTGTGTGTGTGTGTGTGTGTGTGTGTGTGTATGTTTATAGGTAGGTAGGTACTAGGCTATTGGCCCTAGGGCCTATACAAGCCAAGCCAAAAGGGTACCCTGGCTTTCACCACCCAAGAAAATTATTTTCCTGTGCCCCTGTTGAGAAGAGCCACAGGGGTGATCCCCGGGGTGAATTTCCTATTTCCCATCCAATCTTGTGTTTACATTCATGTGTATATGAAGAAGAAGAACAAAAAAGGGTATCTAAACAGAATGCCTTGAAGTTAAACTCTTTTCTGTTTTATTGCAAAAAAAAGCTGAATAAGAGTTTCAGCCTTTTGATACTGTGGAAGTTTTGACTTACACTTGTTGAAAAGATGTTCCTCTCTTCCTCCCTTTTGAGCTGAGTTATGTTATTATAATAAGTTTCTGGAAGCACAAATAGAGGCTCAATGCTGCATTTATAAATATCTATCATGCAAGTAAATTCATTCTGTTAGAGAAACTGTTTTGTTTCTGGTCTGCAAAAGCACAATTCGAATTATGTCACGGTTACTAAACTCTTGATATACAAATAGTGACTTCTATTTCCTTGTCAATTTCCTTTCTCTGTTTCACTAAGTAGTTGCTGCAAGCTACGACTGTCTTTTCTGCTGAATATTTTAAAACTTAATTTGGAAATAATCAGCATATAAATACTTTTTATTCAGATATTAAAGTGAGATATATACTGTCAGATTTGTTTAATTTAAAGAGAGATGGAAAGTGAAGGGTGATTTGATTTTTGAGTTATTCTTTATGTGTGAATAAAGAGGTATCTGCTGCCACATTATGTGTTGATAATGACACAGATTTTCCAATATTTCTGCTAATCAGGAAAATGAATTATTCAGAAGCATATAACATATTCCTGTTATAACAGTAATGGAAATGTTCTTTTTCATGAATGAGACAAATCCTATCTCTTTCTCTATTACGATTCCCATGTTTGCCACATGTGTGACTTTGAGCAAGTCACTTAACCAAATATTACTTCCAGGTCCCCCCTGAAAACATACTGCATGTGTCCAGAGTGTCTACCAGGTAAACAAACAGTCACTTGCTTTCTTATTCATCTATTTGTTTATTTACTTCCAATTGCTTACCCCAGCTTTCTTTTACCTTGCTTCTATTTCCAACACAATGCAGCTATTAGGTCTATCAGAGCTGTAACCTTATTGGACTGCTAGGAATCACATGGCATGCCACATATTATAGTGTCTGTTTTCCTTAGCTGCTTTCACATGGTTAATTTCTCCAAGTCTTTTTGGTTTCTAATACCACAATGGGAACGGGCCCCATTCCTAAGGCAAAGTATGGTTAAAGTTTTTGAAATTAGTATTAGGTTCATAGGTTCATAGGTTCATACTAGGCTATCTGCCCAAGGGCATTTATAAGCCTAGCCCAGAGTTTTGTGGCTTTCGCCACCCCTTTAGTTTGAAGGAAACTATGCCCATTATTTTGCTGTGCCTCTATCAAGCAGTGACACTGAGGTAATCCCTGGGGTATATCTGCGATCTCCCATCCATTGGTCAAGATTTCTCTTGAACAAGGCCAGCGAGGTGCTCTGCCTCACATGTACCAGGATTTTGTTCCACAGCATAGGGAGTCTCTGGGTGATGAATCTGTCCCTCCAGCACATCCTATTAATAACCATGTCAAGGTTTAAGTCTCCCGCCCTTGTAGTTCTGAGGGATCTAGATTTTTTGAGGTGAAGCATGTTCATCAAATCTGGGTTTGACATGGCCTTGTATGTCAGGCACAGGTCACCTCTGAGCAAGTGGTAAGTGACTGAATAGAGCTGGAGTTCTTTCAGTCGGGCAGCATAAGACATATTTTTGAGACCCTTTATCCTTTTGGTGAGGAACTTTTGGGGCCTTTCCAGCTGCTGCAGGTGTCGGGTCAGATACATTCCGAATGGGGCATTGTACTCAATCATTGGTCTGATGAGTGATGAGTACAGGGGGACGATGACCTCCCTTGATCTAGATGTGAATCCCTTCATGATCAGGTGGGCAATGTAGAAGGTCTTCCTAACTACTTTAGCAACGTGAGTGTCAAACGAAAGGTTACTGTCAACCTGGGTCCCCAGATCCCTGATAACCTCTTCTGTGCTCAGTGGATTGCCACCTATATGGTAGCTAGGGCTAACCTTGTTTTTCCCGAAGGGTATGACTATGCATTTCTTGGCGTTTAACTTTAGGCCATGGCTCTGGCACCAGTTATCTGTTTCTGTGAGACCCTTATCCGTTTCTGTGAGACCCTCACAGTATTGTCTCAGTCTTTGATGTCAGTCAGTAATGCTCTTTGCAACACCAGTAATATACCCAGTAATGACTATTCTTCAATTCATACAGCGTTGCATGTATGGGTAGCATATCTAAATACAACTGTAGTTTCTTTTTATGAGACATACTGCACCTTTTACTGTTGGAACCATCTAAGTATCCTTCTTCCATATTGCCTTTGATTCTGCCAGCAATTCCTGGTATTTTATGACTTTGTGTTTCTCTGTACTGTAAGACACGGTAAACAACGGGTCTAGCAATTTCATTGGTCAATGCTACTTTTGTCTTCTTTTTGTGGGCTACTATATTTGGTTTTATCGCATCTATTTTTTGAACTGTTGGAAATGCATGATCCCATGTGATATAATCTTCATCATTCTCTATAATGCTTTCTGGCTTATGTTTCCAATGCTTCTCAATTACTTCAGTATTGTAATATTTGCACAATCTCTAATGTAATAGTCTTGTCATGTTATTATGCCTTTCAGTATACAGGCCCTCTGTCATTAGTGTATCACACCCAGCAATGAGATGTGAGACTGTTTCGAGTTCTGTTTTATTTGTCTGTTTCTCCCAGATGTTCAATGGTCTTTGTAAACCAAAACGTATGAGCTGAAATATTAACCTTTCACCTGTCCTTTACCATTCTTGCATCAGGTCCTGATCAACATGATGTTGTTTTCATTAGTTTTCTGTACTTATAATTACATTTATGCCTTTCTTGCTTTTTCATCTGATCCTTCACCTTATATTCTTTCTTTTATTGTTGGCATATTCAGTTCCTGCCTGATTTTTGTCCCACTTGACAGTGACATGCTTCTGCTGAACTTGGTGAGGTCAGTATATATATATATATATATATATATATATATATATATATATATATATATATATAATATATATATATTTATATATATATATATATATATATATAGTCCTAGAATTGCAGATCTATACATGTAATCAGTTTTGTGATGGCTCATACTTCCTTCAGAATGAGGAATATATAATATTGGAATGCACTGATTTTTATATATCATTTGATAAGTGCAAACATTTTTCTTGTTTTCCTGTCCAAATAATCCAATATGTTTTTGGGTCAGTCAGTCACCCTAAAACTATACGTTAGAATATGAGGAGCAAATTGATTTATAGCTTGGACTTTGTTCCTAGATGTCAGGGTTGTTTTGAGTATTAATTTTAATCTTCTAAAATATTTGTTACTGAGTTTTGTTCATGTTTTATTGTTGATCCTTCATCAATTCCCAAATATTTTTACACCCCCTCCTGTTCAAGTTCCTTTATATCAGATTCCTGTCCCAGACTGATATTTTCTTGGTGCTGCAACTTTCCTGCTTTCAATGTTACTTTTGCAAATTTATCAAGACCAAATGACATTGTTATATCATCTAAGAAAGTTTTGACCACTTGCAGTTGTGCTTTCAGCTCCTCATCTGATGAACTATACAGTTTTCAATCTTCCATAAAAAGAAGATGAAAAGTCTTTACACTTTATTGTTTTCTGGGAGCTAAATTGTAACTATAACCTAATCTGCTAAGTAGACAGCTTAATGGGTTAAAGCAAGACAAAAGATTAGCGGTGACAAAGAGTCACTCTGAAATATCCCTCTTTGAATTTTTATCCCTGGAATAATTATTTGTCCTTTATCACAGCTTAGTTGCAAAGTAGTTTGTCACTGTAGTGTAATTGGTCAATATAGGATGTATCTTATACATTTGTAAGCACTCCTTTATCCATGAATGTGGGATGCTATAAAATGCTTTTTTGTAGTCTATCCATGCCTTACTTAGATTCTTCTCCTTTTAACAATTCTCCACTATGACTTTAACAACAGATGATTCTTTGTTCCATAGGACTTTCTTTTGTTACCTTTCTATTCTATTGCCATGATTAAGATTTCTTCTAAATAACTATAAGCTCTACATCATCAAAAGGCAAGTTATTGGTCTGTAGTTTTTTAGGATAGCTTGCAGGTTCACGCTTAAGGAGGAGTATCATTTTTCCCATTGTTAACCAGGTTTGTGTCTGTTTGGGATTTGCATGTAAGTAGTTCTTACTCTGAGCTAAATCTTTGTGTAAAGATGTTAATACTTTTAGCCAGAAGTTAGGTACTGCATCTGGGCCTGGGGTTTTCCACTTAGGAGCTTTTTTTAATTTTGTTTCAGTTTCTCTGGCCGTTACTTAATCCTATTTTATATCTTGTACATTTGAAGTTCCTACAGCTTCTTTTACTTCTTCTATCCATTCACTATCTTTTGTTATGTTCCACAGTATCTTCATAGAATTTCTCCAAAATTTGTCTATTTCTTCTTTTATTTTTTTGGTGGTGTTTCTATTCCTTTTGCTTTGTTTCCCAATCCTGTATAAAACGTTTCTGGGGTCATCAACAAATTTCTTATTTTGTACTTTTCCTTTCTATTTATATGAATATATTCTAAGATTTTTCTGCCTGTTCTGATATCTTTAAATTATTTGCAGCAGTGTTCAATAGATCCTAGTCTGTTCTAATAATGTACATTGCTTTTATAACATCAGTCTAAGTATTTTTGTTGATCTGCTCCCTCTTCTATACTCTTCTAACAGTGACGTCTTGTCTTAATTGCTTTATAGTTTTCCCTATTTGATACTTCCATGATGACAATTAATTACCTTTCCCTTATTGCCCTCTATTTTTGTGGTAAGACTTAATCTGTTACTAATGTAGTTGTTGCACAGTAATATCTCCTATTTACTTCTGTTATATCACATGACTTTCTGTTAATAGTCTTGATTGCTGTGTTCATTTGTTTTATCAGACTTCTAACATTTTGTATCTTATTGACTTTCTGTAATCTATTTCTTTGATTGATCGTAATACTTCTATCCATCTCTATTAAATCAAGCAAGTCTTCCTTTAGATCATTTTGTTCGAAACTGAAAGTACTTTCTTTGTTATCTATTTCCTGTGGGCATACATCTTCCTATGACATATTCCCTTCAGTTGCATACTGCATCATTCATTGCTGTTTCATATGGGAACTCACTGGGCTATCACTCCACACCATTGACTTCATCAGAGTTGTCACTGTTTCCTGCACCTTACCTTGCTGTGCAACTCCAACTGAACTTTTGCACTGGTTTCCTACTGAAGGTTCCAGAGTATCTCCATGTGGAAAATGATTAGATGCTTCTCACTCCAACTGTTTCTCTTTAATTTGGAGACTCATTGTTTCATCATGATGTGATGTTACCAGAGATAGATTTTCTACACTGAATCCTTCACTTCACAGGTAATCCATAACTTCAGTGTCTATTATTTTAACTTCTCCATTACTAATCTTCTTTTCTACTTTCACCCTTTGTTTTTCTATTTTGTATTATGACACTTTCCATATCTTGATGTCTTTGTCTGTATTTCTCTTCAAGTATTTTTAGAGCTGCTTTTTTTGCATTGATCAATTCAGCTTTCTCCTTTACATAAGTATTGGACCATGTCAGGTCTTTTTTCCCATGTCTTGGTTTCTTTTTTATACCTTTTAAAAATCTATAGGTTTTCTTCTTTATATTTCCACTTCTTCAGTTGCTTCTCTTTTCAAATGACTCAAAGCGTCTTGGCCTATATGGTGTTTATCATGGAACACTTTCATTAATTTGCACACATTTGTATTTGAAGCTTGTAACAGTTTTGTTTGTAGAAGCATTTTCTTTCCTTCAATTTCTCTCTTAATCTTGTTGAATGTCTTCTATCTGGATATCTGGACTTCTTGCATAACAGCGACAATATATAGCTTTTTTCTTATTCTCAATAGTCCAATCTATCATCTTTATGGCTCTTTTTTTTTTGACCTGCCAGTTTTTGTTATTTTGTCCTCCCCTGAGCCTGGCCTAACCCCATTGCAGAAAAGTGTCCATGTTTTGAGGATTCCATACTGTCATTTTTTCCAGACCTGGCACTAGTGCACATATCAGGACTGGGCATTTTTTATTATGGGACTTGTACAACCAGCTGTATTTTTTTATTTTTATTCTTTAACCTACTTCTGTCCATTTTATATGCTATATAAAACACAATTTATACCTCTGTGTCATCTTGGTGAGATTTTATAAAAACTGAGTCCACCTTGTGAAGGTGCTGACCAAGACATGAGGAGAAATTCAGCTCCAGCACTACTACTCTCCTTTGCTTGCTGATTTTATCATCTCTCCATTAGGACCCCAAAGCTAACAGTTTTCACACAGTATGAATTGACTGATGCAAGATGTTTCTATTTCTTCTAAAACCAACTTATGTAGTGTTTATTTTTGAAAAGTGCTAGCATGCATTGGGAAATGCTTGCATTAGCCAAAATAATTCTGTAGGGTGAAACATACATGTTGTTCATTATTTTATCAGGGGTCTTCAGTTGCAATGAATTCATTAATGTTAAGTTTAGTTTTATGCCCTATCTGCAAGGTGAAATTGGCCAGGAAGTACTTTCTGCTAGTAAATATTCTGGAAATGCTTTTCTACATGGACTTTCATAGTGATGTTGACTGTTATTTTTCTGTATATATACAGAGGTAGTACAATGTGGTCATAGTCAAAGCTCAAGTGTGGGTAATAGTGAGATTTGATGATTTTTTTCCATAGCTTTTTATTAATTAAGCAATTCATTGATTAATTTATTTATTTCACCATTTACTGGGTCTTGATTTATTTTGCTATTTACTGGGTCTTGCTAAATGGCTTCCATTCCTTCACCTAATCTAAATTTGTTCCTGTCTTAGAGAAAGAGATAGGTACCTTCAACTATGGTGAAGGTACATCAGCTCATTTATACCATTGCTGGAGAGACTGGTCACAAAGTTTGTTCCCTTGGAGAGGCAAGAGTAAGGTTATAGGGACTGGAGGCAATCTGTGGATCCAGTGGACTCACATTTCTTCCCCTCAGGAGCTCCTACTCCTTGCATTGGCTCACTAGTGCTACCAAACATAAGAAGCATACATGCCTCTGTCCATATGCACTGCATGCCTCCCTCTTGGCAGCATATGCTTTTTGGGCTGAAACTGTGCAGATGCTATACCTAGTTCTGGTCTATATTATGACATCAAAATGTCATAATATCGAACACCTAAACATCGACCCATATTTATCGAAACACATTTCTGCAAATTGATGAATACTTACAGTGCATAAAAACACTTGCCCTGCAATCCCACATAACTAACCTAACCCAAAACAAACCCACCCATGTGGGGGGCTTCAACCCCCACACCCCCGATGTGGGGGCTGTGTCCCCCACATCCCCCCTAACTAATTATACCAACTCCAAGATCACACTACAGCAGAGAAAAGGGCAAAACTGTATAGTTGGCCAACTACATCTTTGCCCTGGAAGTACTTATTGATTCGCGTAAATGCATTTTGGTGAATACAGGTCAATGTTTAGGTGTTCCATATTACAACATTTTCACATCGTAATATAGACCCTCTAGTTTTACCGCTATATGTCATCCAAGTTAGGAACTTGATCTACCTCCCCTCATGCCCAAATATGGATGATCAGAGAATGACCGCTCCTCAAAAACCATTTCACCCAGTTGTCTCCATTACTTATGCTGCCATTTTACCATGGGTCATATGGGGGACAAAATGTCTTTCTCTCTGCATAGCAGGAATAGGGTAATGGTTGTCATAGCTTTCTCAGACTCATTAGTGCATTGCAGATTACCTACAAAGCATTGTTTTAAGTTGAAGAGAGAAGATGGAGTTCTCGGACTACGTGTCCCAGACAGGTATGAACCTAGCACTGAGCAGCATTCTACTTATTTAAGGATAATGCCACAATATGAGCAAAAAACACTTGACTTCAGTAAGTGGCATAGTTTTTGCTGTCATTTAAAGAGGAGGTCCAATATCTGTCAGCCTGGGTGAATATGATAGACAGGCCACCATGCATCTACCCCCTCTAGGAATTCAATTATTGGCTAAAACATTGTCCACCCAATAGTACTTTTTTTAGTCTTTGCCAGCCTGATAAACCTACCAACATAACAAAGCAAGCAAAGTAAAATATGAAGATGGTTTATCAATCAATGTTTGGAGCCTAAACAAGAACCTAAATTCCCTACAAGCTCTTCTCACTCTGATATATGTAGGCATCTGTGTAGTGACTGAAACATAGTTTAAAATGATGGAGAACAGTACAGCTGTGCAGGGTTATAATCCCTTTCACACATTAAAACCAGTTACTGAGCAGGAAGGGGGAAAGGGGAAAAGGGGGAGGCATTTTGATCTTCATTCAGAAGAGATGCATATCAGGGATGTAATGTAGTATGATGCTCTAGAGATTCATTGTGTGCAAATAACCTGGACATCCTGTGTCATATATTAGCTAGCTATCTACAGGACTTCCTCTATGACACAGGAAAATCACTATGCCTGTTTACATGAACTGAGATCACTCAGCATTAAACCCAAAACAGTTTTCTAGGTCACCTAAACTATACATTTATAAAATGGGAAACCTACATTACCACTACTCAGAAGAAATGAAATTCCTGGGCTTTGTCCGTGCAAACACCCTGGAACAATTAGGCAGAGTATCCACTAGGAATACCAACATCTTAGATCTTCTCCTTACTAATATAATGGCATTTTTCACCATGTATTGCATATCTTTGTTACCTGTTAGTTCTGACCATAAAGCCAACTAGAAACCTCTTTGACCCAAACTACCTTCAAAAATTTCATTAAGACAAACTACCTACTCATGAGTGATACATTGGCAAGTTCCAAATCCATTCTAAACCCAGTTAACTCCACTGAATATGTGGAGATGTTCACCACCATACTATGTCAGCATGTAAACAGCTGCGTAGAAGCAGATGTATCCTGAAGAAACAAGTACAAATCAAACACAGAAATAAACCCGAAAAGTGAAACCATAATATCAACAAGTTACAATAAAAGGAAAATAATTTTGACAGAAAGTAAGAGGAATAATTCCCTGAATGATAGAGGTCCTGTCATTGAAACAAAGAAACAAGTCAGGACCTTAATGAAAACCAGTAAAGCCAATTCTAAGGCATAAATAGCCACCCAAGCCAAAGACCATCACAAGGCCTTTCTTAGTTGTGCTTGATATCTCAGAAGCAGAATGCAGCAATGCACTGAGGTGATTGCAAACTAAGTTACCTACACTGAGGGTAAACATATAGCAAACCTACAGGCCAATAACCTCAGCTCAAACTTTACCACTCTCACCATCCAACAAAATATACCTAAAACTGACTGGCCTGCAGCTATCACACAAGACCAACTCCTAAAAGTTCAGTCATAAGCTAAAAATACCACATCAGAGTGTCCCCACAATATTCCTGGATGCATCTTAAATAGCATAAAACAAAATTTATACACCTCCCTAATAATACTGTTTAACCTCAACCTGCAGACAGGTTTTGTATCAAGCAAATGAAAAACAGCTACAGTCATTCACCTGCTTAAGAGAAGACCTTCCACAGACCCACAAGTACATACCCATGAGATGGACCAGTTTCATATGCAAGCCATGAAAAGACTTATCATGGAGCTAATCAACAAGGACATATCAAACCTCCAAACTCTTAACCCACCTCAGTTTGCATTTGTCAAGTGCAGGTTGTGTTTAATCAACTTAGCAGACTTCTTGGAAAAGGTCACCAGAGCAATGGGTGAAGGTAAAGCATCACATACTGCATACCTAAACTTGTCCAAGGAGTTTGATACATTTTCCCACTCAGGTAGAGCAGGAAAGCTAAATAAACTGGGAATAAATCACTGCATCACCCACTGGACTGTCAACTGGCTCAGATATAGGATGCAGGAGATCAAGGTGGGGAAGGTATATCTACAAATAGAACTTTCACCAGTGGAGTTCCCCAGGGTTCGATGCTGGATATCTCCTAATGGTAATCTACGTTTCTGAAGTAAAAGCCAATATCAAAGGGCTCTGGATGACTAACACTGCAGATGATTGCAAGCTAGGAGCAATAGTTGAATTCCCAACTGACTTAGCCATCCTGCAGCAAGGTTTGTCCAATTCATATAACCGATGTCAGAATCACGGGCTGAAACTAAAAGGCAAAATTTGCATTATTGTATTCTTTGAATAGTCATCAGCTCTAGGGAACTGACTATTAACAATATCCCCCAAGAGGTTGGCCTATGTTCAGGATCTGGAAACTCATGTAGACGGTGACCTAACGTTTGAACAACATGTGTTCACCTGTCTTAAGAAAATCTATCTGTATTTGCAACTTAGAAGCAAAGGGATTGCCTCTATATTTAGAGATGTTGCTGTACCCCTTTATTCATCCCTGATTAGACCAACAGGAATGTATTGGTTCAGATACACACAACAACTGGAAGACTTAGCAAAAAAATGGCATCAGAAATACATGGGCCAAGGAACTAAAGGTCTTCTACAATATCAACAGAACAGTTTGGGAGATGGTATATCTCAAAGAGGACACCAGTGCTCTAGAACAGTCTCACTATCTACATAAAACAAAGCTCATCTATGCCTGTATTCAAATGCAACTTGGATCTGTGAATAAATAACAGCACATTTACCCCTTGACTGCCCCCTGCAATACTAATGGACAGATGTAGTTCTTAAATGGTTTATGGTATGATCCCAGTTATTCCCATTAGGGGTAACATACAATTATCAACCATAGGATTGGTAAGCACAATCTAACACCAAATGGGATAGGTTAATACAAATACCAAAATGGAAACTGGCTAGACTTAAAATGGCCTGAAAGGGTAGCTAGCCTAGTTCCTATATATCAACCTATGAATCTATGAAGTGCTATCACATGTTCAAAGCAAAGTTAGGTGGCAGTATGGCTCAGGGGCTTAAGGAAGAACTCCTAAAACTCTTCAGTCTTTGTTTTTGTGTTTCATATATACAGTTTTCAGTTGCATGTTATGTCAGTCTTATTATGACATTGAGCACGACAATTAACCAGACAGAGAATAATTCTACATAGTATGCTTACACTAGAACTGAACTGCCAAATGTGCTTATGACCAGAATCATGAGCATAAATGCTGCAGCAGTGTACATAGACTATAATAGTACCCCACTCTTTTTGTCCAGTGTTTTACACATGAACTGAATCGATAAGGACTGTGTAAGCAAGTTATAATGTTTAATACTGGGAAGAATAAGACTGCTATTGCAGTGCTTTAATAAATAAATGTTTATTATTTGTAGCAGTAAATTACACTATAAAAAGAAAGAAGAAAAAACTATGTGAGTGTTCATGTGGGTAACTCTGAGTGCTGCAAAGTAGCCATGCAGCTGGGCAGTAAGAATGCTACTGTTGCACATGGCTATCTTTAGTTTTACACCAGCTTGTTTTCTATTTGTTTCCTTCATCACTAAGATTGCATCTGCCATTTACTCAAATTGAACAGTATGGAAGCCATAACTGTCATAATGTCATCACTCTGTAATTTTTTCCATGACATTTACAATAAGTTCTCTGTATTTTGTACAGGAGTATTAAAACCTTCCACAATTGCAGTTTTGTCTGTGTTTATGAGTCACTTGCAGACTTTTGCAGTCTGCAGTATTTCTGCTCTTTAGACTTCTGAGTTTGAAGACATCAGATTACACATTTAGAGTATAAATATAGATACTGAGAAGGAGTGACATTACAGAAAAGCTTAATCATATAATCTGCAGTCATTTTCTGCTTCACTTTATACCATAAATTGCGAAATGGTTGTTGCTGTACAAAAGCTTTCATGGAACTCTGTGATTATACTTAAAATCTCATCCCACAGCTACCCTGGTATAAAACTTTTGCTGCAGAAGTATATAATGCAGGCAGCTGTATAAGTATAGTTTAAATTTAGAAAATAAAATAGACTTAAAGCTGTGCAAGTCTCAGGAGAAAACTAAATTTCAACTAAAAATATATAAAAAGTAATTGCTAATGATGCATGTAGGTTCATACCAACGTATCAAATTAGGTATAGATTTTAGAAGATTTGACGTCAGTATTAAGCTAATTTAACCAGTAAAAGAATTGGTTAATGAGAAGTCATCAACTACTAATTCATCTGACAAAACTATGAAAACTGGTGAATACCTCTCCTGCCTTTCAGTTAAGGCTGGTGAGGCTTATGTGTCTATAGTTTTCCAGATCCGCAATGGGTCCCAATTTGTGGAGTGGGATGACTACAGCATTCCAATAACCAGGATCAAGACTGAGACTGAACAGGCTTAATAATGAATCCTCCGGGGGAAGTTTTAATAAGAGAGCCTGGTGCATTATCAGGACCCATGGACGCTTGAAGCGAACACATAGGATTTGATCAGAGGTAATTGGAATGGTAGTTTAGGTATACTAATGTACTACAGATAATTAGGCAGAAATAAGAGAATAAAGTTGGAGCTGAATTTGTTCAGTAATATGTTTGCTTTGTCCTCAGAATATGGCTGTAGCATTGTTTTATATTAAATTAGAACATCATTGGGTATTACTTCTAAAGTTTTTGACATACCTAAATAAGAATTTGTGGTTACCCTAAGCGTGGGTGATGATTCTCAGTTTGTTTTCTTTTGGGGATTTGGTTTTGCTTCTGAGCTTTATGGTGAAGATTTTGATTTCATCTCTAGTTTATGGAATATTTATTTTGCTTTTATGGGCTATGCATTTCTTTCTTTCTTTTATTGCATAGATTATTACTACTAATATTCCACCAAATGGGTTTGTTCTTAAATTTGGCACTGCATTTATGCCTTATAAGAACTGAGGCCTCAATGCAAGCCTGAAGGTGGCCATAGAACTTACCAATGAATACGGCTACAAGGGATGTGAAGTCATCGAGGTGTGAATTTTATGAAGTCATCAGTTAGTTGGAGTAGATTTGCCTCGGAGCAGTCTTTTTGCACTTAAAGTGAGAATTACTGTATGTGTTCAGATTTGACCAGCGATTTGATAACTACAGGTCCTGAGCAGATGAGGGTGGTCAGCTGTAATTAAGCTGCTGCTAACCAATACTTTGTGTCCCCTGATGGGATTTCAACTAGTTTGTGTATGTACCTGCCATTAATGATGTCCAGGAATCTTTATGCATACTTATTTGTGGTAGAGTAAGACTCCAATTTATGGCAGGGTAGTTGAAGTAGAACAAGAGGGTAGTGTAGGGCTCTACAACGAGGCATCTTAATTTGTTTAGTTATACCTCATTATTTGCTTGGGTCAATGGAATGGATACTGTAGTTCGCACAAAATGTGGTAATAGGTTTTATTTGTAATGAGATGGATGCAGAGGTGTTCCAGGTCATTGCCCTGTATTATGAGTCTGGAGTTGAAATGGATACTTACAAACACAAACATTCCCCCTCCAGCTACACCTTCAAATTCAGAGTTAGGTCTGAAGGAATGTCAGGCATTAAATCCCTGTACCGTAGGGGGTGCTATCACTGATCTAAAACCATTTTTCAGTAAATATCTGTAATCCCCAATGTTAAGAATGACTGAAAGGAGTGGAACTTTTCATTAAGGCTTCTAGATCTGAACAGTGCCACCTTAATATTGTTTTTATTTTGATTGGTTATGTAGAGAATTTGAGGAGACTGACCTTGCTGAAAAAAGGCTCTACTGGGAAGGAAATGTCTTGGCCAATACACAGAAGTCATAAGGACAGAGATGCAGGATATCCCTTGCAAATCAACTGGGTGTATCAGTCATCTGCTCACAGACTGACATGTATTTATTCATTCAATCATTTATTTATTTGAGCTCCTTACAATAACACCAGTAATACATGCAGACTATTACCTTTCGCATGCATCGAGGCATCATTCTTGACAATGATGAGATACTGCTCAATGCAACCAGTTCAGAAGTACACATTTCATATGAGCCAGGGAGGTGTGTCTCAAGTCATTCCCTCCCACATTCACATTAATTAGGTCTAATTTGTAAACTAAAAAATAATAAACCAAAATGGACAGTAACTTCCTAGAAAGAAAAAAATTAGTAAAAACACAAGGTGGTAGCTTGTCACAAAGGAAACCAAGACTACACCGGACCTGGGAACTATAATATATATTTTATAAAATAAAAAATATAAAACAAATACTCATGCTAAGTGCTTTCTTCTATACAAGACTTCATCAGAACATGAGTTGGCAATGGAAATATTTAAATATATGAACCAACCAGTCACAAAATAGACACAGTTACATAAGTATGTAATAATACAATTCTCAAGAACCATGAAAAGTAATACTGATATTACTTGTAGGAAAAAATGTTACATCTTAATGGATCTCAGTTTCAAAGCACTGTTTAAAGATATATATTAATTTAAACCTGGTTTCATAGTGGCATTCAAACAAATTTGCCAGATTAGTTTGTGGCACTCTGATAAGGTTTTCCAGTCACCTCCCCTGGAGTCAACAGTCACCTTGTCAGTTACACCAAATTTAAACTTTATAGTAGATGCACCAGGGCAATTTCTAGTGTGTTAAAAAAAAAATTATTTTCCTTTTTCTTAGAAATACCATGCCAATGCTCATAAATTCTCTTCTTTAAAGAGTGTTCAGTCTTCCCCACATAAAAGTCACCACAATCCTGGCACACATTAATGTACACTATGCACACTAAATAGAAATCCGACAGATATCAATAATGCCAAGGTGTCACCAATGTACACTATCCCAGAAGTGGAATAATTAGCAAAGATGGTGGTTACTAATCTACTCCCATATTAAATAATGGGAAATATGTTACCATCCAACATATAACAACAATAATTACAAAAGCCTCACTTCCACGTACCAGGTCTCTTCAAACTAACCATTTGATTGCTGTCAGTAATCTGCTCAAAACTGTCTTTCAAATGAAGGCCTCTTTTAAAAACAAAAGAAGGCTGCCCTCCAGTGCAGTTCAACAACTCCACGTCCTGGCACAACATATTCCAGTTCCCACAAGTAATATTCTTAATTAAAAAAAGAAGTATTGCTGTATCTTGACACCACTGAGGTGTTAAATCTGTTAGACAAAGAGGATGTGGTCACTGAGGGACAGATGTCTACTACAGAGGGTAGAGGGGTATCCAGTATAGAAGCATATCTGCAAAATCTGTCCAGAATGACATCCAACATACATTGTTTAATTAAGTAGTTAGGGTATTCTCTCTGTCTGAACATTGTACAAAGGTTTTCTAACTAAGTGTCAAACAGTTTGTCATCAGTAACCATCTAGATATTCTTATCATTTGGCCCCTTACCAAATTGTGTTTAAGTTTCCCAGGGTGACAACTGTGGAAGTGGAGGCAGAAGTTCGAGAAGGGGGCTTCTGAAAATTTTTGGACTGAAAATCATTATTACTTTTAGTAATAGTAATGTCAAGATAATTCATCTGCTCAGTAGGAAAAGTATAGGTGAACTTCAAAACTGCAACCGTACTTATGTATTCAAAAAAACTCCCAAAACCTCTTCTTAGTATCCACTCAAAAATATAGATGTCATCTAAAAATCTAAAATAGGTATTTCAACATTGAAAATAATTATAAGTAAGAATAAATCTTGTTTCCCATCTCCAAATTACCATGATAGCAAAAACGGGGGCACAAGCCACCCCCACTGCATCACCCTTCAGCTGTTTAAAGTATTCTCCTTCAAAATACAAAAAGTTATTGTTCAAAACAATGTCCATCAAGTCTACTATCAAGTTAATTTTGTTCCTTTCCCTAAATTCACACAATTAAAGGACCTCCTTGAACCATTCAAGACCCACTTCATACAGAATCCTTCCAAAAAGATCCATAACATCAACAGTTGCAGAGCTAAGGTCCTGGTACCACAAGCCAAGAATAACAGTTCTCAAAATATTCCAGGAATCTTTTAGTATGTGAGAACAGAGGTTCAAAAAAGGTTTCAATTGAATGTCCAAACACAGTGCAATAGAGGGCTTTTGATCCATGGGCTGATAACATTTGTCTAAGGGGGGGTTCTTGAATATACTTATGGTCGAAATGCCAAGAATGGAAGGAACTCTAGGTTTGGCAGTACACATAAAACTGTACTCCTCAGCGAATAAGGTGCCCTCCATTAAAGCATCATAGAAAAGGCATCTATTTTTCTATAGGCAATATGTATTTCATTCAAAGAAACCACACTATATTTTGTGTTGTCATATAATAGGTTTAACAAGTAACCTAAATCTAGCACATTATCCATGACCACAGTACCCCCCCTTTATCAGGTTTCGTAATCCTAACTGAATGATCCTGTGATAGGTTTTTCAACAAACCCATCTCATCCTTTTTTCAGTTGAAAAATTTTTTTTGTGGATAGTCGAACAATACATATATCTCAATTTCACAAGCCTCTTCAAAAATGCTCAAAGCTGGGGGATTATAGGTGCTAGGTTCATAGGTTCATAGGTTTATAGGTTGGTACTAGGCTATCAGCCTTAGGGCCTATACATGTCTAACCATAACAATTCCCTGGCTATTTCTTCCCACATTATTTACTTCCCTGGACCCCTGTCTAGCAGGGCGACTGACGTGATCCCTGGGTGAATTTCCTTTCTCCCATCCAAGCATCAAGGTTCCTTTTGAAGAGGGCCAAAGAGGCACTCTGCTTGACATGTATGGGCAATCTATTCCAGAGTCTGGGGAGTCTCTGGGTCAGGAACCTATCCCTCCAGCATGTTTTGTGTATTGTGATGACAAGGTTTAGATCCCTGGAGCTTATGGCTCTGAGGGATTGGGATTTCTTTAAGTGTAGCATGTCCAACAGCTCTGGGTTTGACATGGCATTGTATGTTAAGCAGAGATCGCCTCTGAGTAGACGATATGCGACAGAGTATAGCTGGAAATTTTTAAGGCGGTCAGCATAGGGCATCTGCTTTAGGCCTGTGATTCTTTTAGTGAGGTCTTTCTGCGGCCTTTCCAGTTGTTGCAGATGTCTTGAGAGGTACATACCAAATGGGGCATTGTATTCTATAATGGGTCTAATGAGGGATGAGTACAGTGGGACAATGACCTCCTTTTTTCTGGATGAAAAGCCCTTAGTGATGAGTGTGCCACATAGAAGGATTTCCTGACTGTTGTGGCGATGTGGTTATCGAAGGTGAGACCACTGTCCACCTGTGTCCCTAGGTCTCTTATCACACTTTTGGTGTTTAGTGTACTGCCACCTATATGGTAATTCATGGATACATGTTTTCTCCCAAAGGGGATAACTATACATTTCTTGGCATTGAGCTTTAACCCATGGCTCTGTTACCAAGCATCTGTTTCTGTAAGGCCCTTTTGTAGAGTATCCACATCATTTGTTGATTCAATAATGTCTCCCAGTTTGCAGTCATCTGCGAACTTTGTTAGCCAGAGTCCCTTAGTGTTGGCCTGTACTTCAGAGAAGTAGATGCCAAACAAGAGCGGTCCCAGGACTAAACCCTGAGATACTCCACTTGTCACTTGTCTGGAGCTGGATTTGGAGTTGGCTACTTTTACAGTTCTGTCACCTGTCAAATCCTGTGAGGGACTATCATGAAATATAAATGACAAGTTCAATTTCCACACAAAAAATTTTAAGTCCAAAACTACATCCACCAAGTCTCTCCCTGATTAGGTACAAAAGTAAATCCTTTTTTTAAAAAGCTCAAAATCCAACTCTGACATGACCAGTCCACTATAATTAAAAAATGTGGTAGTCATTTAATGTATAAACTATTCCACTGCAACTCACAGTAACATGAGATGAATATACAGCAAGTTCTGAGGTCCCTTTCATTTCCCCCTTCCCGTGGATGCTTTCCAATTCCTGAACTTGTATCTCATGTGTTGGGGTGAGCTCATTTCCTGAAGATTGAAACATGCTTGGGGGATTGCTCTGGCCTCCCTAAAGGGGGAAACTCTTCCAGAGGTAAAAAACTATCTGAACTGTTGATGTTTAAATTGTAGTGACTTTCCCCATTGGACTTGTCTTCATTGACTACACCTTCCTGGTTTTAAACTACCAGTTTAAAAGGACAAGGATAAACCAGACCCTGTTCGTAGTCTCTGGCATCCCTATCTAATTTTTTACACTTTCTCTGTGACACGGTGTCAACATATTTGTCCACCTTAGTAAAACTATCTCTATACTTTTCTATATTCAAATGAAACAGCAAGTCTTTTTTTTTAGATTACAATCAACACTGAAGCAAAAACTAAGATTTACTGACAGAAAAAAATGCAGGAACAGTATTAAGCAATGTAGAAAATAAATTTAAATGGCTATATCAGTTCAATTCAGCATATACACACAAAAAATTAATACAGTACTTTCCTTGCATTTTTTCTGATTTTAAAAATCCAGCACTTACCTGAATTTCAAATAAGCAAGACAACTTCAGAGAAGACTTAATCTACCAAACTAATGACTCATTGATATTTTGTACAGTGAAACTAACCACTTGGTCACCAGAGTGAACTTTGTCCTGTTCCACAGTGTAATGCAATCTTGGAGTTGGTATACTTAGTTAGGGGGTATGGGGTGTGGTGGACAAAGCCCCCCACTTGCATAGGTCTAATTTGCATATTTATTGTGTCCTGATGGCCAAGGGGTTAGTTTCCCTGTACAAAATATTGGTGATTCGTTAGTTCGGTAGAGTAAGTTTTCTCTGAAGTCATCTCATTTATTTGAAATTCAGGTAAGTGTAATTTTGTTTAATTAAAGTAGACCCATAAAAGGATAAACAATCCAATCAGCAACAATATGACCAAACAAGTGCCTAATAACACTTGAAAAGCTCTGTGTTTTCTTGTGCGCAGGAAGTTGAATCTTTACATGCAGGACCATTTTTCCAGTCACCTGATGACTAAATGGATTTGGTACATATCTGATTTCTAGGGCCAAAATATCATTGAATGGTCTAATGAGGTCAGTCATTCTCCCCGTAGTGCTCTTTTAAACTAAGGTGATTGCTGTCTTGCCTCTCAGTTAGAATCATAGCTCATAAGGCTTCTTATATTCACTGCCTTCGTGTTCCCCTAATTTTGCTTATATAAAGATAATGAACTTTTCTACGGTTATCTGTTTTTCCCTTTTAGCCTTCTGTTATCTGTATTTGTCTCCCTGGCTCTCTTTCTTTACTTTGTGCAATAGTTCCAACTCTTGAGTTTCCTCTTTTAAGTAGCACTTCCTCCATTTTTTTATTTGTTGCTTTCCAGTATATTCCTGCAATCCTTTAGATCAACATCCCAGAAAAATATACCTGACTTCAAAAAATTCTGGGTGGTGTCAGGAGAAAATAAAATGAAAAAAAAAAAACGTGGTCCTAAAATAGATAATGTGGTTTAATGATTATATTACTTGGAAAAAAACTATGGCTACCAGTTTTGTATAAAAATGTCAAATATCAGGAAATCGTACAAAAGAAGTCATTACCATATGAACATGAAGAAGCTAAACTGCTGTTCAAAACCTTAATGTGATGAACAAGTGCCACAAGAAAATTTATTATCCATCAAATTGTTGCAGATAGTTTCTGTGAAAAGTAAAAGGGCTTTCCATCTGCAGAGTACAAACCTGTTTGTAGGACTAGGCACAAAATTAAGCTGTGCTGCCGTTATGAGCTGATACGATATTGGCAACACCGAAATTATAGAAATGGGATCCTAGAATAGCATTGGTTTTACTATAGTAGCTCTGCAACTGCCTGGGACTGGAATGCCTCTCACATGGGTGGATGTGACTGAAGGTAGTCTCTAGTATCAGCAGATTTGCCTGTCACATTCTGGATAGCTCTGTGTCACAGGGTTCAGCTCTGTATTCATTACTATCCACAATGTACCTGGCTCCATAAGAAGAAATCATAAGGAAAAGAAGCTGGCAATATATCTGCGCTATGCAGAAAACACTGCTAAACAAACTTCAGAATACAATGTTTTAATAAAGTACCGTTTGATTAAAACTAGCATAGACAAAAAAAAAAAAACTTTGTGCATGCCAAATTAAAACTTAAAAAAAATTGTAGGGGGGTATACCCCCCAAAAAAACATGCAGACAAAGAACAAGTGTATATAATAACTCCAAGATCACACAATATAAGGAAAAAGGCATATTCCCCAATCCAGTGACTTGTGCAACCTTGCATACCTGTCAGCCATCTGCTTAGATGACCGAATTTTGTCAACTGAAAAAAAATGTATATTGTCAAAAACACAACAAAATGCTTCCAGTTATGAGCTTTTTGTTTATTTTTCTATTTAGTTTGAAAATGGTATCACAGGATAACTTTAACTGGGCATCTTGGCTATGCTGTTGCTAACTAGCTATACATCTTCTTTCTTCACTAGCAGATTGCAGATGTCATTTTCCTACCAGATTATGTAGACTGGATATACTGTAGGATGCAGTGTAATTGATGGAGTCCTAAAGCCTGCAAAGCAAGATCTTTGGCTATTCATACCACTTTGAGGTGCTCTGCAACTGTAGTTAATAAGCTCATGGGGTAGACCTGACTTTGATTCAAAGTAATAGTAATATAATTCACAGCAACAGAAAGATATATCAGAACCAGTTGTTAACTGTTGTCAGTTAAAATGTTACCAGATCTACTATGAAACTCTGACTGACAATATGCAGCGGGATCATGAGGTGAAGCACAATTAGACAGAATATCAAAAGAGTGAAAACTTGAACTGTAAATCTTTTTTTTGCAGGAGGTAAGCATCATCCCCCATGTAGGTGAAAAACACCCACCCCGAATGTATATGTATATATATATTTCTTTTTTTTTTTTTTTGCATGAATATGAATTTGTAGTTACCCATCCATTCACCCAAATTAAATTTGAAAAGAGTAATAGAAGTACTTTGCTTTATATGGCGTGGAAGCTGGGTCCACAGAAGCAGAATACTCTGTGACACATACCCATCCCTCTAATATGGTCTATTTATGTTTTAGAACAGATCCCTTGAATGGGTGTTTATGCCACATACTGGACTTGTAAATATATACGTCTGATACTACGGGGTTGGCTGAGGCTCTATACATGAGGCAGAGGTTGCTTCTCGGTGGTCTGTATGATACCAAGAAGAGAGGCAAGGCTTTGAGATGATCCTCTTAGTTTGCAGGCTCTTGGTTTTCTTAGTGAGGATGCATTGTGTTCATTCCAGTTGTGACAAGTGTTTGGACAAGTACATACAGACATGAGTACTATACACAATGATCAGCCTAATAAGTACCACGTAGAGTGGAATGATTACATCTCTGGACCTGGACATGACACCTTTAAATATAAGCTGAGCAATGAAAAATAACTTATTTAGAATAGTTGATACATAATGATCAAAGGACAGTTCACTGTCAACATAGCTCCCAGGTCCCTAACTACAAGACCAATTTTTCAAGGGTGTGTTGTCAGCTTGATAGGTACAAAGGAAGCCATGCCTGATGAATGACATGATTATATATTTCTTCACATTTAGTTTTAGCCCAAGGTTTTGAAACTAGCCAATTGTTTGGAACACACCCTCTTGGATGATCACAATATCTTCTGTGGAGTTTCTCATGACACCATTTTTGCAGCTTTGTCCACTGAGAAGTATATGCCATAGAGGTGTGGACCAAGGATAGAACCGTGGCGTACACCAGTAGTGATAGGTCTTTTGAAGAGATAGAGCTGTCCACCCTTATTTTCTGGGTTTTGCTTTTCAGCCAGTTTGGTATCCAGTGAGCTGTATATGGATTTATGTTTAGTACAGAGAATTCCTCTGTGATATCTGAATGAAGGTTGGTGTCAAACACCTATATGAGGTGTAGATATGTTGTGTGAACTGTTTTACCCTCATCTGTTGCTACAGTAACTTTTGCAAAGATGTCATCCAAGATAAGTAGGCAAGATCTTGCCTTGAAGAAATCAAACTGTCTTGGGCCAAGCATCTGTAGGATACCTATATAACACTATATACTTATTTATTAACTCCCAAACTATCCCTTTCATATGTTACAGATGAGGCTGGTTTAGTGTATATAGGTCTGTCATAACCCGAGTCCATTGACACCACAACTTTGTGCAAGAGAATGACTGTTGTCATCCTCTACTGTTCTGGCAAAAAAAACAGTTTTGAAGCAGGTATTGAATAGCCTCTGTAGGTGATCTAACTAGTTGTTTCATGCTGACCAGCAGTTAGCCTAGTATATTGTCTTGCCCCATAGTAGTATTCTTGGCCTT
The DNA here is from genome assembly GCF_019279795.1 of Protopterus annectens. Classification (NCBI taxonomy): domain Eukaryota; kingdom Metazoa; phylum Chordata; order Ceratodontiformes; family Protopteridae; genus Protopterus; species Protopterus annectens. The sequence goes on along the minus strand of NC_056746.1, from coordinate 1,203,131,161 downwards.
AGATAACATCTTAAAGAGTTGCTGTCAGGAAATTTGAGAGGGGTGATTTGTGAATATTGGAAGGGAGAATGGGGTGTGGTTTGAGCTAAAGTTGTCTACTAAAAGACTGGCAATTTCCTCTAGGACCAATTATGTGAGGTTATTTACTAGTAGCTCGAAACTGTGTTTGATATTTTTTCTGAGGTTTCTAACATAGTTAAAGAAGATAGCAACTCTGGTGTTGTAAAGGGATAAAGTCCTGACTACAGCCCAGGCAATCTTGGTCTGAATAGTGGCTCAAGTATATAAGGGAGTGGCGAGGAGGGATGGGAGCTACTATTTTCAATGGCTTAGTGGTTCTGTGGGTATCTCCTGTGACAATGCCTGGAGGAAGCTGGGGGATTTCACATTAGGTATTGGTGGGAAGTAGGTTGTGGACAAGACTGAGCGGATGCAGAAGTGGGGTGATACACTGCACATCCACATTGCATGCCTGCAACTCAAGTGTATCACAAAGGAGCTAAAAGGCAGTGGGGGAGATGTAGCAGGGGAGGGGTATAAAATTAAACCATCCAAGTGGATACACCAGACACCTAGGAAGCCCTCAAGTTCTGCATTAGTCCCAGCCCTACATAGTTAATCTGGTCTGTTAAGAAGTTGGCAAGTTGACATGGTGATGGTTGTTGTGTACTGGGTAGGGAGCTGTAGGATTATGCAGGTGTGAGAAAAAATATCTAAAGCAACATATTAAAGAAGGATTTATGGATATCCCTCACTTGTGTGGCTATTTGTACCTTATATCTGACTTTGGTTGATTTGTTCAAGGACCAGATTTTGTTGTTTAGTTTAGCAACTTCATTTGCTATGTGCTAATTCACTTCATGTGTTATGTTTGAACATTGATTTTTTTCACTGTTCTGTATGATTCTCATTTATTTCTTCATTCATTTTTGTAAAGTATCTCACAAGTTGTCTTTTTGTAAATATTATCAGAATTCCACCTTGTCTTCAGAATTGCATACATATAGCTAATATTATAAGTTGCAGTTTACTGATCTGTAAATCAGTTCACTAGGTGGGTTGCAAATTGACTCACAGATAGAACCCACAGTGTGAAAGTAGCAGAATCCAAGTCAAACTGCCGACCAGTCACGAGTGGAGTCCCACAGGGATTGGTCCTGGGTCCTTTCCTGTTTGGCATCTACTTCTCAGAAGTCCAGGCCAACACGGATGGACTCTGCCTGACCAAGTTCACCAATGATTGCAAGCTGGGAGCCATTATTAACTCCTCAAGTAATGTAGACATCCTACAGAAAGGCCTCACTGAGACCAACGGCTGGTGTCAAAACCATGGCCCTAAACTTAATGTAGAAAAATTCGTCATTCCCTTTGGGAAAAACTCAGTTCCCACTAATTACCACATTGACGGTAGCCCACTGAACATTGAATGCTTTATAAGAGATCTGGGGACACAGATTGACAGCATCCTCTCCTTCGACCACCACATTGCCACTGTGGTCAGAAAGTTCTTCTATGTGGCACATCTCATTACTAAGAGTTTTGCATCCAAGAAGAAAGAGTTCATCACCTCTCTCTACTCTTCCCTCATTAGACCAGTCATCGAGTATAATGCCCCATTTGGCATGTACCTCACTAAACACCTGCAACAGCTGGAAAGCCCACAAAAGTACCTCATGAAGAGGATCCTAGGCCTTAAACACATGCCCAACATGGACAGACTCAAATAACTCTAGCTTTTCTCTGTCTCATATCAGGTGATGAACTCTTTCTTCTTGGATGCAAAACTCTTTATAATGCCACTCCCCTCCTGCTAAGTACCAATCAGCACCTCGCACATCATTAAGCAACCCTGCCCCCTTAACCCATTTCATTCTCTCTCATTCTTCCACACCCTGTTAGCACAGTCAGCCATCAAATTTGGCTCGCCCCCTATCAAAATGCAAACTAGCAGAAAAACACTAATTACCCAAATGCCTATACTGTTTCTATTTTACCATCTCACTGCCTATGATCAAACAATTGACCATGGTATTCACTACCCAAATGATCAAACAGACACCCACGACTTCACACATAACACCAAACACTTTACCTTCCTCTGCACACCAAATATACCTCCCTCTATAAAATACCACCCCTGTACAGCCGCAAAACATAATCCTAAAGACAAAGACTATATAAGGCTTATAAACAAACTCCTAAAGCTCAGAATATCTTGTCACTATAACCTTATACCACATGGAGACATTCATCCCAACCCTGGCCCACCCACACCCAATAACCTCCACTCCCTACCACAACCCCCACAGTCAAGCTACCCATGATTACTCCCACTAGTTCCCTCCTAGCATTTCACCTAAATATTAGAAGTATTAACAATAAGATAACCAACCTACATGCCCTCCTAGCAACCCACTCCCCAGACATTATGTGTCTTACGGAAACCTGGATAAAACCCAGTACTACTGACAATGAGATACTACATCCAGGATACAATATTCACTGGTTAGACTGTGCTACAAGGAAAGGAGGTGGGATAGCAGTCCTTTACAAAAATACTCTAACCATTAATAAAGATGCCATTCAACCTCCCCAATTCAATAACGCGGAACTCCTCACAACCAAGCTACAGATTAACCAAAATGAATACTTGAACGTCGTCTGTGCATACATTCCACCAGGCAACAACCTAAATACCCTAGATCATCTCCTTTACTGGTTATCCACTACCTATCCCCAAGAAACCATAGTTCTTGGTGATTTTAACACCGACTGGCACCCCTTCTCCTCTGCCCCCCCCATCACTCATATAAACTTATCTGGGTTTAAACAGACCATAACCTCTCCTACTAGGATAAACAAACCAACCAACAAGGAAAGTATTCTAGACTGGATCCTAGTTAATAACCAACCCCAACTGTACACAGCTGGTACTCTCCCCGATGACCTCAGCGACCGTTGTCTAACCTATATCATAAAACATAAGGCAGGAAAACCTCACCAGCCCAAATATAAAACATTTAGAAACAGGAAAAACTTTGATGCTGCTATATTCCAAAATGAATTAAAAGCAGTTGACTGGTCAAAACTAAAAAAATATAACATTAGAGGAGGCCATAGATCACTTTAACACTAAATTCCTAAGTATCCTTGATTCCCATGCTCCAGCACGTACAATAAAAACTAGATCAAATACAGCACCATGGCTCACAAAAGATACCAAAGCAAAAATCTAAACTAGAAACAGAGCCTGGGCCAGCTGAAAAACAACCAAAGCCCCACTTGACCATCTAAAATATCGTCAACTCAGGAATGATACAAAAAAAATCTATTTTACTGGATAAAAAAAGCTTCGACCAAAATCTCCTACAAAAACACCACAACAACCCTCAAAAGTTCTTGGCAGGCTTAAATCAACTACTTTGTCCAGGTCACTCCACCACCCCAACCCTGGCTAACTACACCCATAGTTAGCCAGAGGCAATAGCTAGCGCCTTTAATAACTTTTTCACTGAAACAATCCAATTCCTAGCAAATCAACTAAACCCCTCTAACTTAAACCACATGCCTAATCTACCAAATAATCACCCAGAATTTGGCCTCCAACCAATATCCACTAGTTTTATCAAAACACTTCCAAAAAATTTAAAACCTACCACCCTCGCTGCTGACCTCCTCCCTGCATAGTACCTGCAAATAACTGCAGATACCATTGCATATCCCATATCTATCCTCATCAACAGAACCTTATCTGAAAATGCTATCCCTTCCCTCTGGAAAATATCTCATGTAATCCCACTCCATAAAGGTGGTAGCTCCTCAGACATATCCAACTACAGACTCACTGCCATTCTTTCCCCACTAGCCAAAATAATGGAGAAATGTGTACACAAGCAACTAATGCAATACCTTTTACAGAATAACTTACTATCCGACTCCCAGCATGGTTTCAGGCCATACCACAGCAAAACCTCAGCCCTCTTTTCCTTTACTGCTTCCATAAACCAAAACAGGAATGACAATAGGCTAACCTCTGCCCTCTTTCTTGACCTATCAAAAGCCTTTGACATGGTCAACCATGAACTTCTCATTCTTTTAATAAAATCTATTTCCCTCAACAAGCCTGCTATCCAGTGGTTCCTGTCCTACCTGACTGGTAGACAGCAGGCAGTACTATGGCAGGGCAAACTCTCCAGCCAGTTACCTCTCACACTTGGTGTCCCTCAAGGGTCCATACTAGGTCCACTACTCTTCTCTGTTTATATCAACAACCTCTACACTGCTATCCCTAAAGCCACCTGCATCCAATACGCAGATGATTCCACTCTCATCTGCTCAGCCACCTCCCCATCTGACTTGCAAATCTTAACCCAAAATACATTTAATACTATCGAGAACTGGCTCACCAATCAACGCCTACTTCTAAAATCCAATAAAACTAAACTTCTACTCTTCTCTCCCACTAGTAGATCCACCACACTTTCATTCTCTGTCACATCTAACAATAGTACCACTATTTCCCCAGATAACCACGCCAAACTGCTAGGGGATATCATAGACAATAATCTCAAATTTGACCTACAGGTCAACAAAACCATACAGACCATCAATAAGAAGCTTGGATCACTGTATAGAAACAAGACATTTTTAACCCCACTGGCTAGGACTGCAATTGCCCGATCACACTTACTCGTTACTCTCTTATATGCCTCGCCTGTACTCTCAAACCTCAACAAATCTGAACTAGGTAAACTGTCCCATAGCTACAATCATATTGCCAGATTCGCCACTGGCTCCACCTATAGAACCCACCACTGCCAGAACCTTAAACAACTAGAGTGGCTAGAACTGCACAGCTTAATTCAATTCAATCAACTCTTAATAGCGCACAGAATTTTGTACCACCCTGAGGATACCCCCTCACTTAAAAATATGAAGCTATATAGCAATCTAAAATCCCTACAGTCAGCCGATAAACTACTGGTCCAAACCCACAAAGCTAATAACTCTGCTGGTGAATCCCTGTTTGCCAACTTCATTGGCAAAACCTGGAATTCGTTGCCAAACTATATAACCCTACAATCCTCCAAAAGTCTCTTAAAAAAAAAACCTCAAACAGTATCTCAAAGTGAATTGGCTATGTCCATGTACCAACCATGATTAAGTTATAAACTAAAAGCATATTCTGCAGTTATAATAACTTGTAACTACATCACCAAGCTGTGCTTCCAATCTGATGTCTCTTACTTTATATTCTCTGTCCATGACAATTGTGAGTCCCTACTAGGGAATCACTACTAACCCATTGTATATAATCACTTTGTTTTTATAACTGTTTGCTAACTTCTGTGTAGTCTATGTAAGTTTGTCTTTGTGGAGCTTTTCTCCCAGGGCCTCCGCTGAAAATGGACATGTATCCAGTCTAACTATCCCGGTAAACAAATGTAAAATAAATTAATAAATAAAATAAATAAATCTATTAAGAGCCAATCTCTGCTTGACTTACAAAGCCATGTCTCACCCAGCCCTGTTAGAAATGTTACACCTAAAGAAATTCCAATCCCTCCACACCACACACTCCAGGGACCTCACCCTCATTACCACAATCAACAGAACATGCTGGAGGGACAGGTTCATAACCCAGAGACTGCTCATGCTCTGGAATAGACTTTCCATACATGTCAAGCAAAGCATCTCAATGGCCCTTTTTAAGAGAAATCTTAATGAGTGGATGGGAAATTGAAAGTTCATCATGGGGATCACTCCAGTGGCTCTATTTAATAGAGGCACCGGGAAATAATGGTGGCATAATGCCAGGGCACTTCTATGGGCTAGGCTTGTAAAGGCTCCAGGGCCATTGGCCTAGTAAACACCTATGAACCTATAATAATTTGCAATAGTTCTACAAGTCTGAGAAAGACAGATAAGTGTTTTCATTTCATGATCTAATTTTAAATTTATTTTAACAGTCTGTAACTACCTTACTAAGGCCTTTAAACCTATATTAGTGATTCCAGTATATAGGTGCACTGCATTTTTGCTGTTTTAAGTGGACTAACTGTTGTTATTAAGTCCTGGTTTTAGTTTTGTTTACAGAGTGCATGTCAGGCTAGTTCAGGACTTGTCTTGGAATTGGGGCAGTTGCAGGACAATCAGCACAGACTTAAGGGTCTGTGAATTCCAAAGTTATCATTTGCTATGTTTTTTTAATTACTTATAGCATTGTAATATTTTATTATTTATTTATTTTACCTATGTCTAGTGGGATAGTCCGACTGGGTGAGAGCCCATTTTCAGCAGAAGCCCGGAGAGGAAAGCTCCATAGAAAAAAAATTAAATAAAATTACAGAAAAATAAATTTAATTTTAAAAAATAGCATTTCTATCATTTCAAATGATGGCCACAAATATAACATCATGTAGGATACGTGCAATAATTAAATGATAATGTTAATGTAAACAATTTCTAGTACATTTTAAAGGAGAGGCACAAATGTAACAGGACATAAAATATGTACACTGCAATTTGAAAAGAAACCCATAAATATGGAAGGTCATTAAGTGCACTCAATAGGAGGCATACAAGGGTCATAAAGTACATGCAATACAGAAAAATTTGTTTGCAGTGTATAATAGTTGTAGGACAATCCACTGATATACGGGGTCATAAAATACCCTCAAAAGGGAATAGATTGATTCCAGAGTGTTCTTGAGGGGAGATAAAACATACTTAATTCATGTATAAAGATAAAAATAGAGTTGTAAATAAATATAAAGCCTGCTATAGTGGGAAATGTGTGGTTACTAAGATGAATTACTAGTTGGTAGGATACAAGGAGTGGAATTGTAGGCACCATAAAAAGAAGGGAGAGTAGGAGTTGAAGAAAAAGGCAACAGAGGTGGAAGAGAGAATGATAGATGAGATGGAGAGAAATGCAAGAAAATATGTGATGAGATGATTAGGTGAGGGAAACATTAGTGTGTGGTAGTAGCAGTATGATATGAGATATGAAGTTGGAGGGAGAGTTTTAGATAAATGGGGGGCGGGAGCTAGAGAAGTAACCACAGGAGTAAGGAACAGTTGTAATTGCTGGATTAACCAGGAGTGGTATAAGAGCAAATCCAATTTAATACAGAGGAAATATTTTAATAGTTTTTTTAAAGTGAGATGGGTTGGAAGTGGTTAGTACTGGTAGAGGGATGGTATTCCATGTATTTGAGTAGAGGGAGTCACCAGCTTTATTGTTGGATTTAGTGAGCTGTAATAGAGATTTGTTAGAGGACTGGAGGAGGCAAGTGTTAGTATAAGGTTGGAGCCGAGTTTGAAGGGTGGGGATTTTATCAGGGTGATGTACTATTCTGTGAGCAGATGTTAGTTGTGTATAGGTCAGGTGGTTGGGCAGTTCTAGCCAGTTTAGTTATGAAAGGCAGTGCAGGGGTGAGACCTATGTGATGTGTTAGTGGCGAATTTTGCAGTCTTATTATAATAGCTTTCTAATTTGCAAAGGTCAGTTTTACTCAAGTTAGTAAAGATGGGAAAGGCATATAATAGGGTGGAGAGTAGATGAGTATGTGCCATCTCCTCTCTAGTGCTGTTAATTAAGAAGACTAACTCTATACAGTGAGCCGAGTTTTATGTGTGTTTTCTTAACGGACTGTGATAGGTATAAATTAAATTTCAGATTATTGTTGATTAGTACACCTAGACGTTTTGTTAGTGTGATGGCTGATATTGTGGTGTTGTTGGAGGAGTGTATTTGGCATGGGGTAGGGGGATTGCATGGTTTTCCATGGTAAAAGAGCATCAGCTTCATCTTAGAGGGGTTCAGAATTAGTTGATATTCCAAGAGACAAGATTCATCAGCAGAGAAGGTCTGTTATAATAGTCATAATAGTTCTACAAGCCAGACAAAGACAGATACGTGTTTTTATTTTCCCTCCCACCACTGTGCTGTTGTTGTGTCCTTAAACCCAGAACATTTGTTCTTGCCTGTCCCTTGTGATAATTCTGTTCACTGGTTGTTGACAGTAAGCATGTAACTATTATCTAGAAAAGTTTCTCCTCTTAAACTACTCACCAGACTAAAAGACCTTTGATATAATTGCTTAATATTAAATGTACTGATACTGCTTGCACTGATTTTAGTATCAAATTAGTGACTTTTTATTATAATTAGTTTACTGGTTCTTGCTGGTGGCAGAAAAAGGTTTCTGGGCTAGTTGTTCTGTACTGACATTTAAATGTTCAGTATCAGTTCCACCCAAACATTATTCTAAAACCGAATTCCAAGCAGTTATAGTTACCCCGCCCACAGAGTCATTCCTGTAGGTATCATGGACCAACACTTACCCACAACTCCTCTAGCCAACCAGATTGAGGTGAGTATCTTATTTCAGTGTAATAATTGGCTCACGCTCTCTGGTGTTTATCTGTTACTCAAACAGCATATCACAGGGTGTGAGAGATGGACATATATAATATCCTTGGAGGTAAAAATCTTACACACAGTAAACTCAGACACCAAAATCATCAGCAATACACAACACATCACACCTCTCCAAGGCCTTCACTACACACATAATCCATCATATGCTGCGGTTCGAGAAATTAACTTGCCTAAACCTCAAAGACCTCCAAAACACAATACAGAGACTATTTGACCAAGGCAGGTATGAGCACAGGATTCAGCAGCATTCTTCCTTCTGCAAGGATGATGCCACAATATCAGCAAAAAATAATTGATTTTAATAATTGGCTTAGTTTTTGGTGTCATTCAAGCTGGGTCCAATATTTGTCAGTCTGGAAGAATATGATCGACCGACCACACTGCTTCACCAGGGATGGCGTGCATCTGTCCCCTCTAGGACTTTGATTACTGAAAAATACATTGCACACCCCCATTGTGCCTTTTTTAGGCAATGCCAACCTGATAAACCTACCAACATAATGAAACATGTAAAGAAAAATAGGGAAGTGTTACTGGTCAATGCTAGGAGCCTTGAACAAGAAACTCCAGTCTTTACAAGCCCATCTCACCCTAGAAGAAACTGATGTCTTGTGTAGTGAATTATATGGTTTAAAGTTGTGGATAGCACTCTGGCTATGCAGGGATATAACACCTTCCGCACGTTTACAGCAGCTACTGCACAGGAGGGGGAAAAAGGTTTAGGTGTATCAGTCTACATCCACAAGAGAATCACATCAAGGCTGGTAAAGCAGCGTAATGCACTAGAGCTTCTTTATGTGAAAATAAACATCAGAAGGGTCCCGTTCCATATATTAGCTAGCTATGGAACTCCCTCTATGACAAAAGAAAACCTCAGTGTCTACTAATAAGCACTAGAATCACTCAGTAATAAACCCAATACCATTTTTTCTCAGATGATCTAAACTATCCGACTATAGACTGAGCTAGACTGTCATTAGAGCACAAGCACAGAGATTCCTGGACATTGTTAATACCGATGCCTTGGAACAATTAGCCAGAGTTCCCACTAGGGTGAATAATATCTTGGATATTGCCTTTACTAACATGGGAGCACCATGCACCATCCCTTGTGTATCTTCATCACTTGTTAGGTCTGACCATAAAGCAGTCTCCTTCATAATAAAACTGAAAGCAGAGATTTTTTTTTTCACACAAGGTACCTTTAGAAATTTCTTTAAGAGAAACTACCTACTCTTAAGTGATACATTGGCAAACTTCATACCACCACAAAACCCAGTTAACCCCCACTGAATATGCCGAAATGTACACCACCATAATATACCAGCATGTGGCATGTGAACAGCAGCATAGATGCAGCTCTACCCCCATAGGAATAAGTGCAGGGCAAACCCCAGAAAGAAATCCACATGGTAGAATTATAATATCAAAAAGCTTCATAATAGAAGGAAAATAATTTTGACCAAACGTAAGAAGACCAGTTCCCAAAATGTTAGAGCCCTTGTCACTAAGCAGCTCAGGAGCTTACCAAAATCTACCAAAGCCAGGTTTGTGGCTAAAATAACCACCAAAGACAATCACAAGGCATGTTTTAGTTATGATCATAATCTAAAAAGCACAACACAGTAATGTGCTGAACTGATTGCGAACAATGTTACTTACAGTGAGGCTGAAGATATAGCAAACCTACTGGCTGATAAATTTAGGTCTAACTTTACCTCTCTATCTCCTCTGTCTGTCCTTCAAAATATAACTGAAATGGCTCACCTTCAGCTGTCACATAAGACAAAGTCCTAAAAATGCTATCAAAATGTAAAAATACTGCATCACTGATTCCTGGAAATATCCATGGGTACATCTTAAATATCATGAAGCATGATTTTGCCACACCTCTAACAACACTGTTGAATCTAAGCCTCCAAACAGGTTTTATACTAAGCAAATGGAGAACAGCTACAGTAATTCCCCTGCGTAAGGGAAGACCTTCCTCAGAACCAGGCAATTACAGATCCATAAGTCTGACCAGCCTCATATGCAAATCCATGAAAAGACTTATCATGGAATGAATCAATCAGGACATAGGGAACCTCCAAACACTGGACCTGTCTCAGTTTGGATTTGTCAAGTGCAGGTCATTCTTACTCAACCTTGTGGAGTTTTTTGTAAAGGTTACCAAAGCAATGAATGAAGGCAAGACAGTACACACCACACATCTCAACCTGGCTAAAGCTTTTATACAATTCCCAGTCAGCTGTAGTAGAAAAGCTAAATAAACTGGGAATAAACCCCAATGTAACCTGCTGGATTGCCAGCTGTCTCACAGATAGTGCAAAGATAATCTAAACAGGGGAAGTTACCATCAAAAGAGACCAGTCATCAGTGGAGTGCCCCTGGGTTCTGAGCTGGGACCTCTCCTGTTTGACATCTACTTTTCTGAAATAAAAGATAATGCCAAAGGCCTCTGTCTAAGTTTGCTGACTGTAAGCTAGGAGCAGTCATTGAATCACCAAATTAATTAACCATCCTGCAGGAAGATTTGTCTCAAATAAATAACTGGTGTCAACATCATGGTCTGAAACTAAATGCCAAAAAAATGCAGTATTGTATCCTTTGGGAAGTCATCTACCCCAGGGAACTATCTCATTGACAATATGCCCCGAAGAGTTGATCCAGTTGTTTGGAATTTGGTAACTGATGTAGACAGTGACTTAACTTTGACCAACATGTGTCTGCTGTTGTAATAAAGTCCTACTATATTTCACAGCTTATAAAAAATGAATTGTGTCTTCATGTAGAGCTGCTATTGCCCCCCTTTACTCACCCCTCATTCAATCATTCATTGAATATAATGCCACCATTGGCACGTATCTGTCCGCAATAACTGAAACACCCACTTAGATATCCTTCTAAAAGGATACAATGCCTAAACAATATGTCCTACACAGACTGACGCAAAGTCTTTTCACTATACCCTGCATCCTGTGCCTGACATAAAAAGTATCCTTCAACCCATTACTGATGGATTTACTGCCCATCAGCAAGTCAAATGGCAAAATAAATACTCAGTCTAGGGATCTAAACCTCTTCTGCAACAACAACAGAATGGTTTGAAGGGACAGCTATATTTTGCAGACGATACCACTGCTATGGAACAGAGTCTCTATCCACATAAAACAAAATTCATCCCTGTCCATTTTCTAATGCAACTTAAATCTATGGGTGAGTAACATAAAATTTACCTCAGAACTGCCCCCTGTACTACTTATGGACAGATACAGCTCCTAAATGCTTTATACTGCGTATGGGTCCCCTCAAATTTTGTATGGTATGATCCCATTTATTATCATTAGGAGTAATATATAATTGCTGACCATAGGATGGGAAAGGCTAATCTATAACCAAAAGGGATCTGTTATTTTCAGCACAAAAACAGAAATTGGCAAAGCCTAAAATGGCCCAAAAGGGCAGCTAGCCAAATATTTAATTATGAACCTATTATTGTATGAACTTTCTTTGTAAATAGCTACATCATCAAAACTGTCCTCTGTCTGTTTCATGAGCAATACAATGGCTAAAATGGAGACTGATGTTAAACTCCATTTACCAGGATAAGAAAAATATATAAATAAATGTAGCCATTAGGGGATCTAGTCTTTCCTTCACTGTCAAATCTGAAATAATTGTTTTCTGATAGCGACATCAGAAATGCCTTCAGTTAGGTAATTAATTCATTCTTTGATTACTTGATTTAGCCAATTGAAGGTCATGGAAGATGTCACTCCATGCCTATCCCAGCACTCTCTATATGCAAGGTAGAGTATCTAATCCTATAAAGGATGTCAGTCTATTACAGAATGCACACAGATGCACATACACATCTACAGTGGATTCATTAGCTTATGAATATCAGACTCAAGTGTCTGATTATTTAAAGCTGTAACTCCAATATTTGCTGAGGGATGGACTTTTTTATCAAAGTAATCAAGGACCCTGCTTTCTTTGTCATCTGGCAATCACCCTTACTGCAAGAATGTCAACTTATCCTTTTTATGTACAGCACCACACTTGAGCACTTTGCAAAAAAATATCAGTCTTTTTAATAATAGGTTACATGATTGCCACTTCAAGAAAACGTTCATGAAACAAATCAATAAATGATGGGCTAACTTGAGATTTACGTTGATCCATTTTTTAAATATTTAAGTGTCTTTACTTTTTATATGGAAAGTTTAAACAGACCTTTTAAAATGCATCCTTTTATGAGATAATTTTTATCACCAAAGGGTATGCTTTCCTGAGGGGTACCTGAACTTAAATCACCTCCACCGTTGTCCATATCATAACATGTAGGGGATAACATTTGGCCAGAGGATGCAAGCTTATGGTCTCCTTCTTTGCTCCATTTTTAGGTGATGGGGTTCCTTCCTTTTCTTTGCTGTTTTTGTTACTTTTCCAGAAGTAATAAAAAAAAGCTTTGGTTCTTTGGTATAAACACATATTTAACTTTGTGTACAAAATCACGAGCTTTTTTTTTTTTTTTCTGTTATGAAAGTGTCTAACTCTTCCAGTAGGAACATTTAAATGTCAACAACTCTTATGCTGGGGGGCATTATTTAATAATAGAATCTGTACTTATTTAAGTTAATGAGAATAATATCTGTTTTTTTTTTCTGTGCTCCTATGAAGAGTGATGAAAGTGAAATCTGAGCAGGAGTAGCAGAAACACTGGCCGTCTTTGTGTCAAAACACTGGAATGTTAGTTGCTTGCCTGTGTGAATTGGGACTAGAAAATTGTGATGGAAATATTTTTCAGTTTATTCAAGGCTTAATCTTTTTGTCCTCATTCTGAAGTCTATACAGTTGACTTCATTAAGGACAGCAGGAGTCGAAACAAGCTCTTCTTCTTCAGGTTCCTGTAAAATAATTTATCTAATAGGGATTGTGGCAGAGCAGGTTTCATCTAAGAGCGGGGAGGGGAGTGACAAACATGAACTTGTCTCCAGCTTCTGATGGCAGAGAAGCACCACTCTGAAAAAAAAAATACATGGGTACCTGTTGTTGGCTGCCCCTTACACCTTCAGATCACACCAGAGTGCTGACATTTTTGTTTTGGTTCTTTATTTGTTTGTTCATCTGTACATTCATTTATTGTTTTTGCATTTAATTCATTTATTTAACTATCCATCTCTTTTTGACCTCTTATATTCTCCCTATACTTATTTCCTGATGTAGAATGTTTTGCTGAAGGAAAGGAAAGTATAGAGGAAGCATCCTACAGTTTTTTACTAAAACAAGAAAGCAGTAGAACACCTGTGTTGGAAATGGATCCTGCAGTATTTCACTGTTCCCTCTGCCAATTATCCACTGAAGTACAGGACTAACAAAGTCAAAACTCTAGGGGATATCATAGAGTGACTGTCATAGAATACCCAGATTCCCTTGTATTTGATATCCAACTGATAATCATCTTATAAGTTTTTAAGATGAAATGGTTCAAAGCATTTAGTAGAAATCATAAAACATCTTTATTTTCCTTGTTAATGGATAAGCACTCCTGTGAGACATTTATTAAAAAAAAAGAAGAAAATACACAAGACTGGGTATCATTCTTTATGCCACTAAAAGTAGGATCTTAAGGCCAGAAGAACATTTATTGGTGACTTTCACAAAGGACATTGTTTAAACATTTTGGAGCAGGAAATGGATAGTAAAAGAATGTATGAAAACCATTTAGAATATTAAGTCCTGAGTGGTAAATTGACACTGTGAAGCACATCGAACAACCACTTCCTTGAGGCATCAAATAAAGAAAGGAATCAAGACAAAGAGTCCTCTCCAGATCCTCTTCGAATAGCCATGGCTGTAAAATGCAATCTCACTTACTAGGGGAACATTTGACTGCTGCATAGTTTGCAGAGGACCCCAATGTCTCCCACTGGAAGACCACCCATCTGTATATATGCATCCTGTGAGAGTGATGCTTGTAATGTAAATAAATGAGCTGTTGAAGTAACATGTTGCATGGGTCTGCAAACAAAATGGTAAAGCAAAACAGATTCTGATGAGACAAAATAAAAAATATAACATTTTTAAAGGAGCATTTGGTACTTTTATATTATAGGTAATTTAACATTTTTATCTGTTTGGGATGGCCTGGTGACTTTTTAAATTTTTGGCCAACTTTTTTTGTAAACATGATTCTCATTAAATATATATGGATCACAAAATAGGTAGCTAGGAGTGCTTAAGCTATACACCTAATATAAAACAAAAACATTATACATTTTGAGGGAATGCAAAGTTATTATTTGCTAGCAGAGTGGATAACCTCAAAAAATTGAGCTCCGTAGCTTTATTTAAGAATCAGGAGCAAAGCAAAAAATAATGGGGGGGGGGGGTTGGCTCAAAATAAGAAACAGTTTTTGAATACTACTCGCAAGTCAGTTTAGAAGTTAATTGAGTATCAGATTTTGTATTACCATGCATTTCTATACAATAAGAAGTATACAATTCTAATGTCTCATATCATTAACTTACTGTAATTCTTTATGAATCTGGTATTATTAACAGACAGTAACCCTCTGTGAAAATCATTTTACAAGGCACATGTCAAAAATATTAGGCAAAATCAGGGACGTTCTGCAAAATCAGGGCAGTTGGGAGCTATATTGAGTTCTGCACTGTGTGTTAGTAGATGGTGTTGATAGGAAAGACCCTAAATAATTTGGTGGTTTGAATGATTTCTCTATGAAGTCACTAGCATCTCTCTGTCTTAACAATCAGGGATCTCTGTTAGGCTGACATGGCTAGTCAAATTCTTAATAAAATACATTTTACATTAGCAAATTGTATAAATTAAAATTGTATAATTCTGTGTAATTGGTTTCATCTGCTATTAAAAAAAAGATTCACTTGATTATAATTGATGACATTTACCAACTTTTGCAAAAATTACTCTTACCTCTAAACTAGGAAATATAGCATAACGAAGAGCATTTATTAGAAAACCTTACACGGTGCTTACTAAGTATGTTTGCAAATGTCATGGCAACATGATCAAGACTCATTGAGGTCTTTGTTAGATTGTGAAACTTTTGAGTTAATGAAAGTCATTAAGGAATGAAATTCATATATGTTAGACAGCTATGTAGACAAGGCTTGGAAACACAGAAACTCATTTTGAATTCTCATCAACTTCTGTGCAACCAAGTAGATTTTAGGGGTTTACCAGTAATAGTAAGAACAGAGAGCACTAGTAATGTTTGCATGACCTTCAGTGATCTAAAGCTTGTTATGGTGGAGTAACAGTGCATATATGACCTAGTACCATCATACTAATGTCTATGTTATCCTATCTGCTACAGCACTACACTGGCACTATAAACAGTTGGGTTTGTACACGGTCTGGCTCAGTAATACTGATGAAAACATGCAGGCTTCCCTGCCTTTCATACATCTTACTTTGTTATGTTTCCTACAGACAAGCGTATGCATGTCCATGCACACACACAAAAACATTTGCATACATGATTTGCACAGTCACATGTCTGCACTTATGCGTGTCACAAACAATTCAGCATACATGAGGACACAGGGCTAAAAACCTAATACACATGCATGTTGCTTCCATTAGCCCTTAAGACATAGAACACCATTTTATATGTACAGATTAGTTAATAGTCAAACACAGGTCTATGCACATATATAAACACATGTACACACTCTGACATTTATAATTAGGGTTACAAAATCAGTTAAATGTGTACACATGTAGGCTCACATGAACATTCATATATAATTATACACAGGCTCACATACAATAAGTGTTTCCCACAGCCATCAGATGAGGCTGCAGTAACTGATGAAGAATAAGGCTGCTTATGGTGGGGTTGCATTTCTTCTGTGCATCCATTATATTATCAGGTGTGCTCCAGCCTACTGAAACCTCTGTATTACTCTCACTGATGTAAACATGACACCTGTCATGAATAAGGAAGGAAAAGCTGTACTGAAAGGCAGAAATGGGGCACATCTGAAGAAAAAGGGATACATATTATGGAGGACTGGAGATGGGGAAAATAACATTTTGTTACTTAATATACTTCCATAAAATGTTATTAGTGAACCTATTTTAAAACAAAAGTTAAAATGTTGCAAATTATATATTTATGTATTTTGTAGAGATTTTCTCCACTGCCTCTGCTGATAATGGGCACTGCCTAGTCAGACTTTCCCAGTGAACAAAAACAAAAAAATAAAAAAATAATAAATTAGCAAATAAGTAATTGATGAAAAGGAAACAAGTGAACTATGCAGAAATGTTACACATCTCCACCATGCTAGAAAGCAGGACATCTAGTAAGCATGTACATAGGCAAAGACAACCGTAAAGTCATAGTTACAGCTTGAGGGGGGAAATGTTTACGATGAAGGCCAGGAGGTAGGCAGAATTAACTTTTAGAAGTGAAGAAAGTATGGAGCTCGATCACACAGTAACATTCCATGTCTGGATTGAAAAAGCATCGCTCTTGTCACACTATTTGTACCATTCTGAACTCTGCAGTTACATGATACTTTCAATAGCCAAGAAACCACGTAATGTGGTACATCTGGAATAAATAAAATAGAATGTGTCATCAATGGGATCATTAACAAAGGGCAGATAAGAACTGTATAGTATATAGTATAGAAGCATCATGGATGATGTGAATTGATTCTAATCCATTTATAGATACATTGCAAATGACAGGACCAATTAAACGATGGTGGACAAAACAATGACACTGAATCAGATTTAAGGTACCTAGTCCTCAGGTTGATATAACACGGCAACAAACAATGTAATGTTTGGAAATCAGTAATCAAAATGGAAGTGAAGCAAGGTGCACCCTTAGGGGAATAAGAGTTCTGTAACAAACACAATGCCGTGTTTTATGCTTTCATAAATGATATGGCAAATTAATTATTACTATGTCTACAGAGAAGATCTTCAAAAAGAATGGTGGATAAAAAAGGTAAATATGAATAAATGAAAATTATCAAACATATAGCTACATTTTATCATATGTTAGTGATTGCCTTTTATTCTAAAAATGCAAATTCATTCAGCTCAACAACAAAATCTAGAAGAACATAGAATCTGCTGAGAAGCATTATCAGAAACATTAGTGGGAAAACATAGGAGATAGTCACATTAGAGCTGATGAGCATTGTGCATTGATTCTTAAAGTGTCAAAGGTACAAGAATAATTAAGAAATATAAAGTATTAGGAAGGATCCATAAGGTACCGTTATGCATTTAAAGATGTATCGCTAGTTCAAAACAAAACATTACGATATCATCGTACAGATAGTTCTTGTGACCACATCATGCTGTTCATTACACACTGCTTCTGCACTGATGTATTCAATATGGGAGTGATCAGTGGACATGAGCACTACAAATTCTGCACCAAAAAATACATAAAACAAGGCTAAAACAACTTTATATTGATGCAAGGAGGAGAGGAAAACCACCTAGCATGGAAGAAGTGGTTGGGCATATCAAGGCAATCAACAGAATCCAAGAGGGTAGCAACCTTTCAAAAGGATATGCAAAACACAAAAAGAGCACAATCTTAAATTAAAGACAAATGGGTTATGGGAAATTAGAGGTGATATTAATTTCATAAAGGAGCTAGCACTGCATATACTCAGCTTTCATAAGGAGGGTGTTGTTTTGAGAAAGAGTGTATGAATTTAAGCATGCATGCACCATGCAAAAGACAGTTCTTGCTTTGTATCTGAATGTGGTTTCCAAACTGTTAACTGAACAGAATCTACATCTTAGCAATTAGAGAGAGTTTTTGAAGACATTAATACCTCTGTTAATAGGCTCTTTGAGCAGTCGATAGGGAAAATAAACTTTGCAGAGGAAATTCATGTACAGCCCTGAATGATATGTGGCCTTATTGCTGCTGCTACCACTGTATTCACTGTATACTGTTATATTTTATGAAAAACATAGCCGTTCACTTGTTTTGTTGCCCTTGTGCCATTATTTTTTGTCATGTAGCTGTTCCATGCATTTACTAAGAAAATCTCTAAAGCATTTCTTCTCTTCTGTCTGCACCATGCAGGACATGAATCAGTAATCATACTGAAGTTTTTTAGGCTTTTCCAAAACACTGGTCTCCTCTTATGCCTTCTTGCTAGCATGGGTGAAGAAAATTACCCATGCTACCTACCTACCACTGGCCAGCTGTGATAAGTATCCAGTACATTTCAAGGAAAACCATAGGCCCAATGCCTGCCTTTCCTTTCTGAAGGAACTGTTTGAGACAGTGTATTGCAATCTCTGCCTCTAACTCTAGTCAAATGCAAGTCTTGGGGTAGAGAGTAGAATAACACTGAGAGAAGCCCCCAGTCTTCTCAAAGTTAAGTCTGCTTAACATTAAGTTGGCTGCACCCTCTCAAAAACATAGTAACCACATGTCTGAATAATATTAGTACCTGCTTTCTCAGAAGTATTTTGACATCCTTATCCTACTAGAATCTACCCTCTCCCTTAAGCCAGATAGGTTTAGAAAAAAAAATCCTTTTTGAAAAGTGATTGCCCTTCAATATAGTGATACAATGTGCAATATGCCAATAGAAAATAATTCATGAATAGCTCTAGAAAACTATGGCATTTTAGATCAGGGAGGAATATGAGAACAAGAATATAAATATGAAAAATACTGAGGACCCTCAATCTGTCTGTCACTCCTCTATTGCAGTCCCTATCCATGTATTTTATTCTTTGCAGGTATATCTTGGTTTACCTACCCCTTACATACACAGGCACAAAATAAAATAATGTTCTGTTCATTTGTTCCCCCATTTGACTTGTATGGTGAAAAAAACTTGCATTTTTCAATAGAGATGTTTTTCCTAACATTCATATGTTCAAGCTCTGGTTGATTGCCTGTGTTCCCCCTATGCTATATGAGTTGTATAGGACTTTTGCTTCTGCAAATTACTGTACATTTTATTTCCATGCTGGTGTCCATTATACTATCACACCACATTAGATGTGTAGAAAATTTTGTGAAACAACAGATGGCAATGTCTGAATTAACAATCAGTAGAGCATGACATGTAGAAACAAGTAAAAAAAAAAAAAAAAAATGCTCTCTCTTATGATAACAGAAGGTTCAGGAAACCATGGTTATAAGCCATCAGTATATCCGTATTGTACTGGTAACTCATTTCCCCTCCAGCTTATTTTTTTGCATTCTTTAAAAATACTGTATAACTTTAAATAATTGTGCATCCCACACTTATGGTCAATTAAAAAAGGCCTTTTTTCTACCCTAATGCTTATCCATGGAAAAGTGTGAATGCTTTCTAATTAATGTTTAGTTCTGCACACACTAAATTAGTATTGGAGTCCTTAGTCTTTTCTTTCTTGATTGCATCAAACCTTCCAATATGCATTGAACTTTTTTCTAATTTCTGGATTATTTTTTATTTATTATTTTTATATTAGTGTTTTGATCATACTTGGCTTATCGTCATCGTAATGTTTTAATCACCATACCTTCCTTCTTACTAACACTTAAGTTACACTGGCACAGAGTCCATTTCACATCTGCCGGCTTGCAAATAAAAGCTAAACAGCCTAAGACAGTTCTGTAATTTATATTAATCAATAAGCATCCACCTCTTTCAAATAACTGAATATCTGGATTTCATGTCACTTTTTTTCTGTGAACCTCATCTCTAATGTAGTCTAGTCTGAACAAGTTGTGTATTTGAAATTTGTCTTGAACCTCATTATGTTATTATTTCTTGAGTTGTCTATAAGGCACTCTCTTCCTCAAAGCCTTCTTTTTATGGATGTGAAAGCCACACAGTAGCCTAGGTAATCTCATTCCCCTCACCCTGTGCTGACGATTCTTTTCCTGCCCTTATTTATATCAAAATCCAGGGAATGACATTTGCCATTTTACACAGATACACTTGTGAATATTTTCATTTATTGACATTTTTGTGACATCCAAACACTACGATAGCCAGGTATTTATCCATGGTCAGGACAGCATAGCCTTTCTTCAGTTACTTCCTGCATTACTTCCTGTTCGGGTAATACATGGTCCTGTGGCTCCATCTCACTGCTGATTGACACAGCAGTTGCAAAGTTTCTGCTGCTACACTGCTCGACTTGTTAGCCTCTTCATCATGCCACTCATGAAATGGAGAACTAAATGAAAAGGTCATGACCTATAAGTCTTGTGTTCCTTCTGCTAATGCTAGAGTTTAGTATAGGACATTTGACTTAACTTAATCTTTACAATTATCTTAGATTAATCTCAAAGATTTTCAAGTTATAATTAGAAGGATTTGGGTCCACCAAAACATGTTTTACAGATTTAGGGAGAAGATCAACATTTGAAAACATAAATGCCTTAAATTTGAATTTGAAAAGCAGATCATGCAGGATATTTTTAAACAACTGATATTGTAAGACAATTTTTACAAATTATAGTGCTGTGGGACTGCTTTATTAAAAGCTCAGAAAATACCCCAGTCCAGTATAACAGAGATATAAAGCTCTGATTGAGTCCAAGGTGTCCTATTTTTAATTAGCAGCCCACTAGAAGTACCATGTGGGGAAGGATGGGGTGATTGTCCAATGCCAGCTTGCATATCCTGAAGGGATAGAGGCTAATTCCACACTTACAAGAAACCATAAAAATAAATTGTGTGTGTGGAACACTATTAAATTTGAACAATCACAATTTCAGGACCAGAAATCCTTCAGTAATGAACAAAATTCCAATAGGAACTTTACGAGTGTGCTGAGCTTCATGCTGCAAAAGATGTGCCACCATGTGATTGGGACTTTGTGCATGTATAGAAGCATGCATGCTCCTCCTAAAGTCAGCCATTGCACACCTCCCACGTCTTCTATGAGGTTGTTGTTGTTGTCTTTTGGCTTTTCCTGGTTAGGGGTCACCACAGTGGAACTCCGGTCTGCTAATGATTGGCAGTAGATTTTCACGAACGCTGAGGTGCCAGCTTGACGGTGGTGATGGAAACAGAGAACCATTATTAAAAGGAATGTGACACTGCACCATTGTCCCATATCACTTTACCAATCCCAAATGTTTTCAGTTTGAGCTCAGGAGAGAATACAATGGCTCCAGTAGAACAGGAAGCACAGGCAAAGGATCAGGTGGCAGCTGATGTTCAACTACAGGTAAGTTTGGGAGAAAATAAATTAAAGAAACAAAGCCAGCTTTAAATGGTGTTTTGCATTTTATGCATGTATCATTGTTTTAAGCAGCAGGCCCCAGTAATGGATTTACTTTTGCTTTCAGTACTACATTCCAGTTTTCCTGACTCCATGCCTGAGCAGTTACCAACCAGTTCTAAAGGGGTGCTTACACTTTCACTGTGTAAGCTCAGAATGTGCTATTTCAGAAACTACTTTGGCAATCACAAACAAGTGAAAAGATAAAATAGCATGCATCTTAACGGTGAACCTTAAAAACACATAATGTTATGGAAGGGTGAAACTCCATTTATACTGTGCACAGTGTATCTGTATTTTTTCTAGCATGAGAATATGATTTCCAAGTAAAGACAGCACACCCAGGTGCTGAAGCCTGTGTAGGGGTAGTATTGGATTTAAAGAAGTGGTTCCACAGTTTGATACAAGCTACTATCATGTGTGAAAATAATCCTAGCTTTGCAAGACTTCTTTGAGCCATTTCTGCTGTGACTGATACCCCAGATAGCAAAACTTTGGTTTAAGCTCTGTATCAATTTTGAAGAAGATCAATGTTATCAGAATATCCTGGAATTATGAAGTAAAATGTAATTAATATATTTTGATTCTCATGGATGGACAGTAAACTAGCACAGACCTTGTCTCATATACCAAAGATAGCCCAAGAATTTTACCTAAGCAATATAAGAAAATCAGCAGTCTCATACTTTCAAGGAAAGGTATCCCCTCCAAATAGCCATGCTTTGCTATAATAATTATCATTATAGCAATATAGAAATTTAGATCTTTGAAAGGATTAGGTAAATCTAAACTCCAACTGGGTAGGTTAATTTTAAGCACCGAATGGGATAATTGGCTAGGCTTAAAATAGCCTGCATGGGCAGTTAGCCTAATATTAACCTATGAACCTATGATGATCTGCTCTAAATATGTAGAATAAATAAAACTTCCACTATTTGGATCAGCTAAGTCAGTGGAGCCTTTCCAGATTGAGAGACATGATATGTTCATTACGTATTCATAAGTGCTATGAAGGGGTATTATTTCTCACAATTCACTACATTAGGGTACACACTTCACTGAATTTACAGCACACAATCATGCAACTTTTAGAATCAAACCAGTCTTATTAAAATTAGAACCTTTTATATATGGTAAATGTATTATATGTCAGTGCTATATGTAAGAATCTAACAGAACCAGCTCCCTGTGCTTATTAAAAGAGAGGTCTGCTGTTGGTATTACAGTTGTTTTATCTGCAGATACAATGATGAAAGCTCTGAACTTAAGTATTTCTAAATAACCTCTAGCCAATTCCATATTTACAATTGAGAATCACAGTCCTTGCTATTTTACATCAATTAAAAACTATACATATTTTGATGTAACAGCAATTATACTGTACATGTATAGATGTAACTGTAAGCTTTATTTCTGTTTTAATTTACTTGTAGATAACACAGCAAAAGTAACAGTATTATATGTCAGTGCTACATGTAAGAATCTAACAGAACCAGCTCCCTGTGCTTATTAAAAGAGAGGTCTGCTGCTGGTATTACAGTTGTTTTATCTGCAGATACAATGATGAAAGCTCTGAACTTAAGTATTTCTAAATAACCTCCAGCCAATTCCATATTTACAACTGAGAATCACAGTCCTTGCTATTTTACATCAATTAAAAACTATACATATTTTGATGTAACATCAGTTATACTGTACATGTATAGATGTAACTGTAAGCTTTATTTCTGTTTTAATTTACTTGTAGATAACACAGCAGCAATTCGGATACAAAGAACTGGTTTCAACAGGAGGGAGCAAGACACCTTCTTTCTGCCAATCTTAGTTGTAGACAGTGGTCCTCCAGCTCTCAGCAGTACGGAGACCTTTACAATTCGGGTGTGTCGATGTGACAACTTGGGGATTATACAGTCCTGCAATACTACTGCTTACGTCATGTCAGCTACACTGAGTCCTGGTGCTCTCATTGCTTTATTAGTTTGTGTTCTCATCCTTATAGGTGAGTACTAACTTAAGGAGTGACATGTTGTTTGTCCCACTGATAAACTCCAGCAACAATTATTTAGGGGAAAGTGGAAAACATTTCTCAGTATGCTTAGGGGAAGAGGTATGTCTTTTTAATGAATACAAAACTAGTTGAATATAGCACAGACAGTTGGCAGAAAATGGAAATATTGACCGAGAATGGATAACCGTATGCCATAGCAGTGTTTTCACTTAAGATACGCTTTATCTCCTTTCAAGATACCATGAAAGGCTGCTTTCAATTTTTGGACAACAAATACTTAACTCCTATAGGCTAATAGTATTGCTGTTCTAACTGCTAACACAAGTACATTATTATTCTAATGTCATGTTTTTCTCCTCACATTGGTTTTCTCTCCTGTTAATCCAGCCCAAGCCTGCTATTTGCAAAGACAAGTATACGTTGCCATTTTGCTGACACTTGCATGAAACCTTTTTTTTTAATATTCACTAGCTTGAATTTTTTTTTTTTTTTTTTTTGTAAACTGGCATACTGCTTTTTTCTGGAGTTTGTCATATTATCTGTGACTTCAAGTAGGCTTGGAGTGGTAGGTAAATTTGGGATTTTTATGATCTTAAGAAAATACTCTGATTCTAGCTTTAGCATCAGTAAAAAGTTTTAGGCCTTGGTACTGGCTGCAGATGTATATGTGTGTCCCATATTTGTTATAGTCCCTTTAGTAGTCTGGAAATATTATTGCAGTTCTCACTCGCTAAATACATCCAGAGATTAATTTAGCATGCCTGCATTTTCTGTTTTTTTATTTTCTAATTTCTTTATTTTGCCAAGAAAATGCAATCTGCCTGTTATGAAGAGAATGTCTGTATTTACCTTGATTATTTTGTAAGAAATATTTTGTTTACCTAATTGTTAAGATTTTTGATATTAGTATAATCATAAACAGTCAGTATAAATGAACAGTACATTTAATGCACAAAAGATCCCTCATGATAGATTTAAACAGGATGAAAAGTAACATTTCAGCTTTTGTGCTACTCTTAGTAAGGAAAAATGTGTTCTTGCTATAATAATACTACTACAGTGATTTAACCTTTATCCTTTTCATCAAGTATCAGGTAGATGCAAGTTTTTCCATTAGTAACTAAAACACAATAAGGTATGCATGGTCCCTTTGTTTAATGAACTGTTTTACACAAATTCACTAAAAGCTGACACCAGAAATACAGAAATAACTGTATTCCAATTCAAATAAAGCATAAAATGTGTCATTAAATTCATTATTGTTATGGTCACATGCAGTCTTTTCAGTAGTTTAATGGCGTTCTTATCCATAGCTGTAAGTCCATGTGAAAAATGTAATAATTATCAGAGTTACTGCCTTTCCATCTCTGCTGTTTTCTATAACTGTGAAACATCTGGCTGTTACTCACTTTGCTGGGACTGTAACTGTACCATAGTTAAAAGTAATTTTTAGATGCAAGATACATCGGCTATCTGAAAAAAGCAAGATGGCGCATAAATAGAAATACATTTAACAAAGACGTAAGCACATTTATTCATGCACCCTTCCCAGGTGTTCAAATATCTAGTATTCATTCATTCATTTTGAGATTGCACACAAATTCTGGATAATATGTCAAACAATCAAAGGATACATACGAGTGCATACCGACTCATGCAGGTGCTCACACACAAACACGCAAGCACACACCACACACACACACACACACACACACACACACACACACACACACACACACACACACTCCCTCATACATGTCAAAAATACCTATGAGAAATTTGGAAGATTACCAGTATGTTTGCATATGTGACCTATTTATTGTTACTACTGACTTTGTTAAAGGTATGCATCTTCATTTGTGTGTGCAGCTTGGGGCTTCTTACTTTAATTTGTTCCATACATTTGATATGTTATTTTGAAATTCTGTTTTTTTATTTGCTTTACTAGGATTGTGTATTTCTGTTCTGCTAAAAATGCAGATGTTTTACGTTCATGCTTAGGAAATCATTTCTTAATGTAACATTTTATAGATGTGATGCCACTCACTTCCAGTCTGTTCTTTATGTAGTTTTGCAATAGTTATATGTTTCTATATGAGTAGCTGCATTACTGATTGAAATTGCCTGTAAACATTGTCTAGTATGTACGGATCTTTATTTATTTCCCTCTTTATGTGACTTAACTATATTTAATATTCACGCATGTATAATGTTTTGCTGAATAATATGGCACTGTGTTATAACACACTGTGGTTATTTTTATGATCTTTTTTTCTGACTTTCTGCTGCAGCTCCTTGAGTACTAAAGAGCCATGTATGTGTCATTGCTATCATTGTTATTTGTTATACATGTGAGGAACATGCTCAATAAACTGTTGGAGCTCTCAGTTAACTATCAAAATTCTGAAGTCCACAGTTTTGGAAATCATGACCCTGAGACCATAATATCAAATTGTCAAAATGCTGAAGACCACATTGTCTAAAAATCTCAAATACTGATTTCCCCACTAGGGTGAACCTAAGAATGAATGCGAACATGGGTCCTGCAGAGGTGTGACCCAGGAATGAATGCTACCATGGGTTCTGTAGGGGAACAAGTTCAGGGGCTTGAGTGTTATCATGGGTCATGTAGGAGAATGAGCCCAGGGGCTTGATAATATAGTCTTCAGGGTTTTTGTCTTTTGATATTTTGGTCTTGAGATTATGATTTTCAAGATTGTGGAACTAAAACAGTTCTGTCCTATATTAGGTAGCTGTATTCAAATTTATTCCAGTATTGACACTGCAATGTAGCATGCAAGTGCTGAAATTCTAAGGTGCTATTTTTCAGCTGAGATGTTACATTGAGTTCATGTATAACTGCTGAGAAGACTGCAGTTCATGTAAGTGCTAAAGATTTTGATAGCACTTTCCATTGAAGGCAGGGAGAGATTCCACAGTGTCCTGGCCCAATTTCATCCACTTAGCCGATATACCACCAAAGGTATCCCCTGAAATGGGGACTATGTCTGTAAGATCTAATCATCCAAGAAAGTAGACTGAGAGAACAGACTTAAATATTTGACTTGGAAGGGATTCAGTAAAAGGTGTCAGATGGAACCATGAAATAAATTTCCCTCTATAGTATTCTGTTTAGGGAGGGATGGGCTGTGATGAATTCAAGTCAGTGTGTTCCACTGGCTAATTGTGACTGATTAGTAGAATGTTTCACTCTGTAACAGCCACAAGGACCAGGGTTTGAAATTATAATACAGCAGACTATGGCAGAATGCCGGAATTATACGTACAGGGAGTTGGGGTGGTGTCAGGCAAACAAAGGAGTGAAGAAGCCAGAAAACATTGTAAAAAAGAACATTATGAATGAGGTAATTTAAAACAGTTAAAAGGTAGTTGCAAAGTCAAAAATTGAGAGGAAACTTGTCTGCTTCACAGAGTAGTGAAGATAATTATAATGGAATAATAAATCAGATGTAAAGATTGGATGGACAAGTGGTAAGATCATTTGAATGGATGTTGTGCAGGTTAGAAGCTGAACAGGAAAGAATACCACAATGGCATAGAAGAAACAGCAAGAAGAGAAATTATCAGCAAATATTTAAAGGAGGAAGAAAGTTGTTTTTAGGTATATAGGAGGATGGGTAGAAGGTGTGAAGAAAGTTGGTCAACTATCCTGGGAAGGACAAAGACAAAAGAATGCCAGAGAACAGGTGAACATTTTAAACAAATATTTGCATCAGTATTCATTAAAAAAGCAACTTGAGTAGTACCTATCTGGGAAGCAAAACAGACGCAGGAATGGCATTAACAGCTGAGGCTAGACCTCTTAACTATTCAGATCTTTGCAGAATGTCCAGATGTTTGCCTCATATTTTTTGGTCAGTTCCTAATAAAAACTGTGTTTTTCTTGCAAATCAGTAAATACTGAATTCACTAAATAAAGACAAACATTTTTGCTTCAGACTTCACATCCTTCAGAAAATGCATGGAAATACACAGCCTTCTATTCTAGCAACTTTCTAAGCTTAAAACAGCAATATTTAAAATGTGCCCCTATTTTTGTACCTTTGTCCACCTGTTATTTTTGGCATTGTCCAGATTCTGTTGCTAAGAGTTTGAGAGCTATGATTGGGCTATAGTAATGAAGGAGGAATAAAGGCTGCTAAAGGTACAAATGTAGATCAGAATTCTGCTGAGGGACCTTAAAAAATGTTGGAGTTTAATGCAGTTTCTAACAAAACTTTTCTTTAAGGCCTTATAAAAAAGACATGGCCTCAAATGAATGGATCCAAGAAGCTAGGATGCTCCTCTACTAAGGTGGGCTACTTAGCATCCTAGAAAGGTACAAGTCAACGAACTTCACTTCAAGAGTTGGAAAATAATGGAAATACTCTTTAAACAAGGCTTATAAGATTGTTGGGGTAGACTAGGATCCAGTCAGTGCTACAGTGATCGAGTCTTTGAATAAGAGCACCTGGTCAAAAGGCATGTTCACAAATGCAGGTCACCCTGATTGTGGTTTTGTCCGTGCCTCAATATGCAACTGCCTCAGTCTTGATTATATGAGTTAAGGGGAGCAGAATATTTGCCATCAGAGAAAAAAAGCTGCTTCAAAAAAGTGAGTAATTCAGTTTGTTTTCAGTCATCTCACATTTATGAAAGCTGGCCTTGGAAGTTTGGATACAGAGTGGAGCTGGACAGAATAAGTTACTAAACAAATCCCAGGATGGGTTCACAATAAGTCCGTCAGTAAGATTAACATGTTTCAGTTCTACTTTTGAATCACCAGTGAGAGGAACACGTATCAATCTATGAATGAGATTTGACTGGGGTACAGAAAAACTTTTGATATTCCCCCGGATTTACTAATCTTCCATGCAGGACTAGTCTAGTCCTGCACAGAAGTGGCCATTTAGGAGGAGGACAGCAGTGCGCCATGCATAATAATGATGGCACGCTGCCTGAACTCCTAATCCTACACGGAGCATGGACGTGTGCAGGGGGCATGTCTGAAAGCAGAGCTCTCACAATAAACATGCCCATGCAAAGTAGAACAGCAGAAAGTGTAAATAAATGAGCAAGACCGCTCATAGGTGTACGCATATCCCCATCAACAGCCCCCCATGTGTACAACAGTAACAGGACATAAAAATAAAAAGAAGAAACCCCTTTATCTTTTTATAAAACTCTGAGTACAGCTAACTGTAGGTGCATGGGTGTGCCCATCACTAAGCTACGGTTAAAGCAGATTAAAAGGCTGAAGAGGATAACAAGGAAGATGTATGCAAATGAAGCAACACAGCAATAGTGTAGTGGTCAGAGCATCCACCTAATGAGCAGGCATTCCTGGTTCGAGCAACAAAAGTAAGAGCACTGATAGTACCACAGCTGGGAAATTTATTACAAAAATAAAGAATCAAAACAAAGTTACAAAGAATAAATCCTTACAAAACAGTGGTAAGCGCTTTCAGGGATCTACCCCTTCATCAAACAACAGTTAAAAATCCCATAATTCATTAAATACTGGAGGTTAGTCACATGATGTTTCAAAATTTCAGTTGTACCCAATAAGGACATAACAATTAGAGCATCAGTACATATTAGCACAGTTATGCAATTAAAGAGACCATACACTAAAGAAATTATAGCTAAGATAAATAAGAAATGTGTATAACCTTGTATGGTGTATAACTATACATAATAATAACCTGACAATCCTAGCGACAACACTAGATATCCATATATATATATATATATATATATATATATATATATACATACATAAATATACAATACCAGTGCATCCAGCTTATATAGATACATACATTAAACATTTTTATGTGAAATATAAAATGCTAATATGTATATAGAAATAAATAATCAGACAATCTAAAATACAATGTATAAAATATATAGAAAATGTAACATATTAAAAATCTAAAAATTCAAGAGAATCAATGTTTCAAAGGTCGAGCTTTTAAAAAAGGTTTAAGTGACACGATTTGATTCAACACTGGGGGCTTGTCTGCATTAAATCTAATACTCCAGCTCTGCTCAGCAGCTTCTGTGTATTTAGATTACCCCACCTTAATTTCTCAGACAATATTTATAAAACCAGAAATTTAAAAATATGTTCCGATCCTTTATTCATGTTGTGCATAGCAATCGCACTATTCTCTTTACAGTTCCTAATATCCCTATAATGTTCCAGGATCCTGTCCTTCAGGCGTCTATTGGTCTTACCTATGTAGAAGCTGTAGCATACTACATAGTAGGTGAAGTAGACCACGTTTGATGTGGAACAATCAGCGTATAGATAAATTTCCCAGCTGTGGTACTGTCAGTGCTCTTACTTTTGTTGCTTTTCACTTTTCACTGACAGTTTTGTGCTTAGAGAGAGGATATTTACTTTTATTCCTGGTTCGAGTCCCACTGCAGCACATACCATTTTCCATGTGAAATCTGTAAATGAACATTTCTTTACATTTTTTTTTGCTTATAACCTACTGAATAACATTTAAATGTGAACTGGAGTACTGCATTAAATGCACATGCGAAGTGTTATAATGAATAAGGCACTAGTAAGCAGGTTTAAGCACAAATAGGCAGTAGTAAGCATATATAAGCACTAGTAAGCATGTTTAAGTGCGTTTGCGTGGGAGTAAGCATTGCCTACACAGGTTATGCAATATAGCAGCTAACTGAGTGTAGGACACTGTAACTGGAAGTTAGCAGTGCTTAGCTCCTTGCAAACCCGCTTACAATTGCTTTAAAGTGCCTTAATCACTCAGTATCCAACCATCTGTGTTCTGCCCAGCAACAAAAAAAAAACAGCCTTTACAAGGCTCAAACCCAGGACCCTGCATACCACACAAAAAGTGATTTACCTCTAAATCATGACAGATATACATAGCCCTGGTGTTTTCACAAACATATCATCCAGCACAATCAGTCAACAGTACAGGAAATGTAGTAATATCATACCACACAACCTGTTAATGCAAGAAGTCTGGACAGAGTGTGCAACCATGTGAGTACACATAGGGATATATGTCAAATACTGCTGTAATACACTTACAATGTTGCTAGTTACACAGTTATATGTATTAGAACACATATGTAGAAGGACATAAAGTCTGAAACACAAATGTGTCGGCACTAGTTACTGACTTCAGTGCTGTGATCATCCATGTCATTTACCAAGAGAATGAGGTACAGGCCAAAAATATGAGCCGACCATGGCCATATGGACAGATATATCAGATATATAGCGGTAAATGTAGACAGATAGACAGCTATATGTATATATATATATATATATATGTATATATATATATATATATATATATATATATATATATATATATATATATGTGTGTGTGTGTGTGTATGACTCACAAATCATCATATAACATAAACTGTGTATAGATAGATAAATATGTCCATATGTATGTGTGTCTATATATATATATATATATATATATATATATATATATATATATATATCTAGGTTTTACATATATAATTATGTATGTATATATATATATATATATATATATATATATATATATATATATATATATATATGTATATTTTGACATATATATGTAGACATATATGTATAGATGTATGCATGGAGAGAGAGAGAGAGAGAGAGGTATATATATTTGTATAGTTTTATATATATATATATATATATATATATATATATATATATATATATATATACACACACACACACACACACACACACACACACACACAACTAGATGTTAAAGTACATTTTCCGTACTGTTGAATTATTGTGCTGGATGATATTTTTCTGAAACCATCAGATTTATGTGTATCATTCATGGCTTAGTGATAGTTCACGTTGTCTATGGTCTGTGGGTTTGAGGCTTACAGGATCTATTTATTTTGTTGCTGGGCAGAACACAGCCTGTTGGATACAGAGTGATTAAGGCACTTTAAAGCAGTTGTAAGTGGGTTTGTGCGGGTTTGCGCGAAGCGAAGGATGTAGACAGCCATGTAGATGGGTATAACTAACACATAATGACTGGTATACATTTGCCACCATAGGTTTTTGCATTCACACACTCCTGTCTGGCCTGACACATAATGAATGCTGGTACAGTGTGTACAGCATCCACCTGCTCTGTCTGACATACATGACTTTTAAGGGAGGCCCGGCAGCAGTGCATCTGGAAAGTATCTGCACATGACATCTCACTGCGTAAGTACACTTATCTGCTAGACATGTAACAATGCACTGTGCAGGCTACAGGCAGACTGGCTCAACACTGGTCTACATCTCCTATGGGAGAATGCACATGTACCTGCATATATAGCAGGCTCAACAGGCATGTCACAGCACAGGGTAAGATACACCTGTGTGAAAGTGCATAACCACAACCAATGTGAACACAGCCACAGCCACATATGCTGGGCTGCTACACAGTTGTGTCTGCTGGCTGTCTGTGGTATGAGACATGTGTTTGTATGGCCCTACAAACATGTACGCCAAACGGTACCATACAGTGGGGCAGCATGTCATATCAGATAGAAGGGGATCAAGAACAATGGCATCTACCACAGTCTGTACACAGGCTAAAGTACATATTAACAATACACACACTGCCGCCATTCACCATCACTACACAGACCTCAGTACTGTACAAACATCCACAGAATTTCCAGGTTATGTCATGAAATATAACCCCTACTATACATAACATGTGTAGCTATCTGATATATCACTTGCTTGTTATCAGATATGATGACACTATTGATGGTGTACAGCATATATGCACCACTTCATGCATGACATATGTACAAAGGTTGACAGAGGTGTGGCTGACAGCACAGACACAGGACCAATATAGACATGTTGCTGTGATAACCTCATACATTTACAATTGTAACGGGGTTTGTTGCAACATATGTCCTATGAGGCATTTGAAGTCAGTAACTGTCATGGCCTTCACCATCTACAGACTGCAATCCTCACACTACCTTCTGTATTCCACAGATAGATGCTCCGTGGCTAACACATGAAACCAAAGGCACAACACTGCGCAGTCTGCAGATGACCCTGCAGATGGGGATTCCTCATATACACATTTAAATTGCTGGAACCTTTGTTCTGAGAGACTGCCTTACAGACTATCTGCAAATATACAGAGCTGAGTATATTGTTTTGGTTTTAAAGTTTGTACTGTTAGTTGTTGCTTAGATCTCTGTTAAAACTGTTTTGTCCTACCCCCCCTCCCTATTTTTGATTTGTAGTTTAAATTTGGTGGCTTTTGCAGTTGCCCACCCCACTGTAGATTTGATCTGGGACACTCCCCCAGTCCCATCTCTTTACCACATTCTACCTAATAAACTTTTTCTGCACTTGTTTTTAGTCCTTTTTAATTTAATTGCATTTTTTAAACGTGTTTGGTCTAATATTGCTACATACTCCAGTGTGCTGGCTTGCACTGCATGTGGATTGTTTTTACTACTGTTTTTGCTACTTTTCTGTAAAAAAAAAAACTGTAAGCCTGTTACCTACCTTTCCTGTAACTAGTATTCCAGATACAGATTTGCTTTATCTAGGACCGTATCTAAGCTTCTGAGCCCCCCAAGCCTTCTGTGTTGGAGGGAAGCCTTCTAGCTTATCAGTGGGAGTGGTAAGCACTAGGTAATCTGTCTACCACATAAGGAGTGGTTATGGCCCAGAAATTGCAGTTATTGGCCATTTGGGCAATCTTCCAGCTCTCAGATTTCTGATTTGAAAGCCTGCATTTGCACTTGTTTCTCTCCTGTAACTCTTCTAGTGCAGATACAGATTCTTAGTTTTAGCACTTACATTTTCTTATCCATGCTCAGCACTTGTTCAGAACTTGTAAGCACTAAATAAGCTATTAATTACTATAGCATTCAATCTTCCTCATTACCTAGAGGAAAACAGTTTTTGTACTCACTTTCCTCACTTGTCTAGAGGAAAATAGGATTTTATTCAGGCATGTCCAAGGGTCAGCTCCCAGTGTTCTCTCCTGTCTATCTGAT
This sequence comes from Protopterus annectens, assembly GCF_019279795.1. Classification (NCBI taxonomy): domain Eukaryota; kingdom Metazoa; phylum Chordata; order Ceratodontiformes; family Protopteridae; genus Protopterus; species Protopterus annectens. Next base: position 1,203,097,384 of record NC_056746.1, on the reverse strand, counting down.
GAATCTGGGCATCTTGAGACAATGTTGAAATTGCCTCATGTACACAGACAACCCTCTCCTCCTACCACCCAACACTACAACCTGTGAGAGATGCACTTATCTAGCTAAACTGGAGGTAAAGCTCTCTCCAAACAAGACTGAACTTGACAGTCATGAGGAGAAGGTAAACATTTGCACCACACCACACTCATCACATAGTCTCACTAAATCTACACCACCAAAATCCACACATAGTAACACGAAAACATTCACAGAGGCTCTCAATAATAATCTGTTTAAGCAACAGAGACCTCTAAAGCAGAAAAGCAAGCAACCTCCATCCCCCAACACAACCCAAATGACACATAGCCCACAGACTCAGTGTGCCACTCAACCACACCCAATAAGGCAAAACAACATACCCAACACACTAGTCATAGGTGACTCTATAGTCAGGCACACTGATGTCTCACTCACCAGGCTAAACAAGGAGAAGGTTACTGTCAGCTGCCTGCCAGGTTCCAGGATCCGCCACATAACCCATGCACTCAGGTCACTCCACAACAAGTACAAATATGACTTTGTCATTGTTCATGTTGGTGTGAATGACCTGAGATGTACCTCCCTGGACTACATGAAAAGACACATGGAAGAGCTCTCCGATCTTGTAGCCCGGGCAGGTATGACCCTAGCCCTGAGTAGCATTCTGCCATCGCCCAGAATGATACAGCAGTACAAGGACAAAATGATTGACTTCAACAATTGGCTAACCTTCTGGTGTCATTCTAAGGAGATCCAGTATCTGTCTGCTTGTGATGACATGGTCGATGGACCACGATGCTTTGCCACAGATGGCCTGCACCTGTCACCCCTGGGATTCCGGATACTGGCTAAGGCTCTTGCTGCCCCTATAGTTCCTTTTTTAGGCAGGGTTCAAATAACAAATTCACCACCATAACAGGAAGAGGCAAGGAAAAACTGAGGGTAATGCTACTCAATGCTAGAAGTCTAAATCTCAAAATGCACTCACTTGAGGCACTCCTTAAAATGGAGAACATCGATATATGTGCAGTGACTGAGACCTGGTTCAAGGCTCTAGAGAGCACCCCTGCACTACCAGGCTATAGCTCATACCATACTTTTCGGCCATGTAACCTGGACCGAAACACCAAAGGTGGAGGTGTGTCCATATTCATTAAGGATATCCACACCTCCAGGCTAGTTGCTCAGCATAATGCATCCAAGGTTATCCAAGTGCAACTAACTGGGCAAAACTGCAATCCAAATTGTAGTTTGCTACAGATCCCCCACCATGCCCCAGGATTCCCACTCTTCTTTTCTTGATGCACTGGAAAATATTAAGGTTCAACCAAATACCCTTATAATGGGCGACTTCAACTACTCCACCATTAACTGGGAAAACTACTCATGTACCAACTCCTTAGCTCAACGCTTTCTGGAATTCATAAAGTCCAATGCCCTAGATCAACTTATCTACACCCCCACCAGGGGCAACAATATCCTAGACCTAGTCACTACCAACATGAGTGACTGGTGTTCCACACCTGAAGTTAACTCCTCGTTGGTCCGATCCGACCATAAGCTAATCACCCTTGATATCCACATTCCGCCCCCACCCCCATTAAGGAAACCACAGTAAAAAAATTTCTCCAAAGCCAACTTCAAGCTTCTTAAGACAGAAGTGGTGAACTTCATGACACCCATGCAGATGGACAATACAGTTACAACTGCTGAATCCTACACAAATACACTCTATAAGCACTTACATGAGTGCATGGATTGTGCTATCCCAAACAGAAGCAAGACGTAATCCTCCAAAAAAAAGAAGCCAATCTGGTGGTCCCCTGCACAACAGAAGGAAGAAACTGTTGCAAAAGAGAGTAAAATCCCATGAGTGGAGGAGCTCCCTGGTCAGCCTCAGTAAGAAGCTGAGATCCTTTATAAGATCCTCCAAAGCTAGCTATGAAAACAAAATCGCCACTAATTCTGAGGACAACCACAAAGCATTCTATAGCTATGTCAAGAATCTCGATGGCAACACCCAGATCTGCTCTGTGCTACAGCACAAAGGCACGAAAATTACAGAACCAACTGATATTGCCAACATCCTGGCAGATAGGTTCAGTGCTAACTTTACCCCCCCCACCCACCCCCTAAAGGGCCCATATCTATACAGGAAGAATGCAGAGTCCCTGTAATCACAACTACGCGGGTAAAAGCTGCACTCTCTAAAGCCAAAAACACAGCATCCATGGGACCAGACAACATCCCAGGCTGAGTTTTACATGAACTTCAGTACGAACTATCTCCCCACTTAAGCACCATGTTCAATAATAGCCTCGCATCAGGCTTTGTGCCCACTGAATGGTGCGCAGCAACAGTTATCCCACTCCACAAAGGGGGAGCCACCACTGACCCCGGGAACAATCGACCTATTATCCTGACGAGCCTGGTCTGCAAGGCCATAGAACGTATCATCATGGAACTCAAAAGACATTGGTAACCTCCAAACTCTGGATCCCACCCAGTTCGGGTTTGTGAAAGGCAGATCATGCCTCCTGAAACTGATCGACTTCTTTGAGGCAGTCACCAAAGCCGTAGATGAGGGTAAGGTGGTTCACACGGCCTATCTTGACCTCGCCAAAGCTTTCAACACCATCCCCCATTCTAGAATTATAGCTAAACTCATTAAAGTAGGTATAAATCCCTACATCACAGGATGGGTTGCCAAATGACTCACTGACAGAACCCACACTGTAAAAGTTGCAGGCTCCAAATCTGACCTCAAAACAGTGACAAGTGGAGTACCACAGGGTTCCATCCTGGGACCTCTCCTGTTTGGTATCTGCTTCTCTGAAGTACAGGCTAACACAGAAGACCTCTGGCTAATGAAGTTCACAGATGACTGAAACTAGGAGCCATAGTCAAGTCCCCAAATGATGTGGACATCCTACAGAAGGTCCTCACTGAGACAGATGCCTGGTGTCAGAGCCATGGCTTCAAGCTCAATGCCAAAAAGTGCAGTGTCATCCCCTTTGGTAAAAACTCTGTACCCATGAACTACCACAGCAATCTACTTAACACCGAATGTGTGACAAGAGACCTTGGGACCCGGTGGACAGTAGTCTCTCCTTTGATAGTCACATTGTCACAGTAGTCAGGAAGTCCTTCTACATGGCACACCTCATCATAAAAGGGTTCTCATCCAGGAAAAAAGAGGTCATTGTTTCCCTCTACTCGACACTCATTAGACCCATTATAGAGTATAACGCCCCTTTTGGAATGTACCTCACAAGACATCTGCAGCAGCTGGTAAGGCCATAGAAGTACCTCACAAAGAGGATTACTGGCCTCAAACAAATGCCCTACACTGACCGCCTCGAAAAACTCCAGCTTTACTCCATAGCATATCGCCTACTCTGAGGTGATCTCTGCCTAACATATAAAGCTATGTCAAACCCAGAGCTGTTGGACATGCTAGACCTAAAGAAATCCCAATCCCTCTGAGCTACACACTCTAGGGTCCTAAACCTTGTCACCACAATAAACAGGACATGCTGGAGGGATAAATTCCTGTCCCAGAGACTTCCCATAGTCTGGAACAGGCTACCAATTTATGTCAAGCAAAGTTCTATATTAGCACTCTTCAAAAAAAATCTTGATGAGTGGATGGGAAATAGGAAATACAACCTGGGGATCAGTTCTGTGTCTCTGCTCGACAGTGGCACAGGAAAATAACTTTCTTGGGTGGCGTAAGCCAGGGAATCTTGTTGCTAGGCTTACGTAGGCCCTTGGGCCGATAGCCTAGTACCTACCTATGAACCTATGACCTGACTTGGTAGGTATCGCGACATGTACGAAAGCCATATCCAGATAAACACCGTTAAACCAACATTACTTCCAATGCAGTATAGCAGCACGTACAGTCTGTAGTCAGGTCAGGCACATCCCCCTCCTGTTTGTTGCCCTCTTTCTACAGTGTATGTTGTTAGAGGTAAATCCCCAATCCATCTGAGGTGCTGTTTGCCAAACAACAGATCTAGTTCTTGCTCACAGTGAATGAAAAGGGCCAACACCACCATGATGTTCCTAGATATTGGAGTGTGTTTCCATGCAACTGGCTATGGGAATGTTACCATAGCTGTTCCACATGCAATCAGCTAGGGGAGGGCTGCAATTCATGCAGTGGCCATAAGCTGATTATGAGCATCACTTAAAATACACATGCTGCTACCTAAGCAAAGCAGGTGTGGGTCTCCACATCTACCAGAGAGGGAGTGGTGGAGGCAGACAGAGGCAAATACATGTCAGGGAGGGGTGGGAGTGTAAAATGAATCACGTTTGTGTCACACACCTACCTGCAGAGGGTATCAAACCCCCAATTATGTAGTGCTATGACAGTTCGATGCAGTTATTGGATGCGCACACCTCCCTCATGCAAATACAGGGACATGTGGAACTGTACCTGGAATGTCTAGCCCATGTTGTGAACACAGATTATCATCACATGTGCCAGTCTTGCCCACCTGTGGCAGGTACTGGTAATGGGCAGCAGGTTTACCCTGCACCTACATTGATAGCATGCTAACAGCATTCCCTGGTGTCAGTGGCATCTGTCCATACAGGGCATGTTGTCAGGCATAGTATGTCCGTTGTGGGTTACATGTGAAGGCACCACAGATGGTGCAGGTGTCCATTGGGGAACATAGGGAGGTGCAGTGTCTGCATGTATGTGTATATTGGGCAACTGGACAGGGTGACATGTCCTCTGTAGCCCACTGCTATCACTCCATAGTTACTATCGGTGGCCAATATGCAGTGTACTACCCACATATTGGCTGTTGCCTAGGCATATGTGCGTATGAGATATGGGTTGAGAGTGTGGTCTGGGTAATACTGGGGTTGCTAACATGGCCTTGATGTCACATGTATGGGTATGGCTTTGCACCCCAGCCTCTCAGCTATTTTACATCTGTTTTACCCAGTACGGTTGACATTGTGACGTATCGTAGGGCCACCATATAAGAAATATTTAAAACCCACTTCACATTGGCCACAGGTGTCACACACTAACAACCACCTCTACACAGTATACAAGTTAAAAACACACACAAGCACACCTGTCATGTGTGGGAGTAGAACCCCTATCTAACTAGTTTATTACATTATACAGTTATAGTACACACCACAGACATTACTGAAGTACTTCTTCCCCAAAGGTGTATTTCACAATGAATGACCTCAGCAGGATTACCAAAGTAGGGCATTCAAATGTACTGCGAGTGAGTAGCCTAAAATGCATTGCTCCCTACACAGACAGTGAGACACACATAAAACATCCACAACTGACATGTATGGGTATAGAACCCATGACCAAGGTCTATATCTCACTACAGCATGGAGCTGTTTCAGGACACACCACAGAGATTACTAACGAGCTCCTTCCCAAAGGTGTATTTTACAAGGAATGACATCAGCAGGCTTACCAAAGTAGGGCATTTCAAATGTACTGTGTGTGACTAGCCTATAATACATTGCTCTGTACACAGACATTGAAACACACACAAAACATCCAGAACTGCCATGGTTGGGGATGGAACCCTACCACATTTCTAAATCACACTCCAGCAGTACGCAGTCACTGGATGGGCTACAATATTCCCAGAGGTGTATTTCTAGGTGGGTGACATCAGCAGCCTTGCTAAAGTTGAGTATATGAATTGTAAGGAGTGTGAGTACCCTAAAAAGCATTGTTCTTTACTTAGTCAGAGACAGACAGCCAAACACACACAGTTGCCAAGTCTGGGGTTAGAACACCTACCTAACTATTTTATTATACTCCAGCAGTACGCAGTTACCAGACACGCTACAGATATTACTGGGCTACAATGTTCCCAGAGGTATATTTCTAGGTGGTTGACAGCAGCAACCTTGCCAAAATTGAGTATATGAATTGTATGGAGTGTGAATACTCTAAAAAAGCATTGTTCTCTACGCTGTCAGAGACAGATGGACACACACAGTTGTTAGGTCTGGGGTTAGAACACCTACCTAACTACTTTATCACACTACAGCCATATGCCGTTACAGGACTCACTACAGAGATAACTAGGTTGGAGCCTTCCCAGAGGTGTATTTCTAGGTGGGTGACATCAGCAGCCTTGCCAAAGTTGAGTATATGAATTGTAAGGAGTGTGAGTACTCTAAAAAGCATTGTTCTCTACTCAGTCAGAGACAGAGACACACACAGTTGCCAGGTCTGGGGTTAGAATACCTACCTAACTACTTTATCACACTACAGTAGTACACAGTTACAGGACACGCTACAGAGTTTACTGGGTTACAACCTTCCCAGAGGTATATCTCGAGGTGGGTGACAGCAGCCTTGCCAAAGTTGAGTATATGAATTGTAAGGAGTGTGAGTACTCTAAAAAGCATTGTTCTGCACTCAGTCAGATGGACACACACACACACACTTGCCAGGTCTAGGGTTAGAACACCTACCTAACTACTTTATCACACTACACAGTTACAGGACACGCTACGGAGATTACTGGGCCACAATTCTCCCAAAGGTGCATTTCACATTAGATAACCACAGCAGGCTTGTCATAGTAGGGCTATGGGGAGGGTGGTGTGTGCATGGGCCATAACCCATTCATCTAGGGGTTGACACACCACATGTGGGCACACATGGGGTCATATGTCACAGGTACGTGTATACAGCTACTAGATGACTACTTCCTTATACAGTCATGTTGCACAGCTGGCACTCACACCACATAGTCTATAATGCTGACAGATACTGGTGGCTAGTATCTGCAGTGGGTGACATCTGCTCCTCATGTGTTTGGGGCCCTTTGGCTGTGTGATGGGTGGGACAGGCCTGGATGAATCCTTGTCACAGTGACCCTCTTCCACACATCTATGTACATCTACCTTTGGCTTATTTTAGTGTGTTGTCCTGACATGTATGTCTGTATTCCTATCCACTGTGTGTGCAAGGCATACTGACAAGTGTCTGCTCTAAAACTGCAACTGCCAGATATGTCTGGTCCACTGGTGTTTGCAGTCATGGCCTTCATGTGTTTATGTGAGCATGCCCAGTATGACCTTTCAGTATGTTGTGGACTGAATTGCCTTAATTTCTCTGTGTGTGAGCATGTCCAGTATGACCTTTCAGTATGTTGTGGACTGACATTACCTTCATTTCTCTAAGTGTGTGAGCATGCCCAGTATGGCCATCTGTACTGAATTTGTGGATCATCTCCAGGTAGTTTGTGCTGTAGTGCTGACCTTTGTGTTGTACACCAACAGGTAGCATGCTGTCTCTGCAGGGTATCCATTGATCAATTAGCTTTGACTGTTACTACATTTCTGCATAGCCGGGGGGCACACCTGACTGTTTCTACATTTCTACACGGGCATGGGGGGCACACCTGACTGTTATTACATTACTATGTAGGATGGGGGGGCACACCTGACTATGTCTACATTTCTACACAGGGTTGGGGGGCACACCTGACTGTTTTTACATTACTATGTTGGATGTGGGGGGCACAAGTGAAACATGTACACATTCAATATGACCATACTGGTATGTCAGGTATTCCATTTAATTCTGTATTGCTAACTATCATGCTGACTAGAGGCATACCAGTGTACTACAGATCATGGCTTTGGTTGCCCTATATATTATAGGTTCATAGGTTCATAGGTAGGTACTAGGCTATCTGCCCGAAGGTATTTATAAGCATAGCCAGAATGTGTTGGCTTTCGTCGCCCCCTTACATAAGTTCCTTGTTCCTCTGTCCAGCAGAGCCACTGAAGTGATCTCCGGGGTAAACTTTCTGTTTCCCATCCACTCATCAAGGTTTCTCTTGAAGAGTGTTATCGAGGAGCTCTGCCTAATGTAGATTGGAATCTTGTTCCAAAGCATGGGAAGTCTCTGTGACAGGAATCTATCCCTCCAGCACATCCTATTTATTGTTGTGGTGAGGTTTAGATCCCTAGAGCGTGTGGCTCGGGGGGATAAGCTTTTCTTTAGGTGGAACATGTCTGACTTTCTACCTTTCAGAACTAACATCCCACTGCCTGCCCTGTTGTGGTCAGTCTGTGTAGGCCTGGGAGGGAGGGTTAACCATTGCCATAATTCTGGGGCCATGGCACAGGTTCTGTTTGGGTTTGTCTACACCTGTCCTGCTGGCTGAGACTGTTGTTGGGTATGTGAACAATACTGACTGGCATGTGTGGGTCATATGGACACACATGTCACAGAGCACATTTCCTGCAGTGGGTTTTGTCACCCTGTGTAGTACTGGCTACTGTGGTGACTCCAGTATGTGTTACAGATGTCATGCTGCCACTATCAGTGTCTGCTGTCTGCTGCCGTAACATTCAGACACCAAATTCCCTTGCATGCTCACATCCATACCATAGCTACAGGTAACAACGCATTCTACTCCATTTGGCAATTGGTAGGTTGATTGACTTACCTTGTGGGTGTGCCAGACTTGCGGATGGTGCTGGAGGGCTGCCTATGTCAGATGCACATCGTACACTCCCTATACATGGTTGAGCACAGGTAGTGTCATATTTGGCATCCCTTTTACTGTATGTGCGAGTCAGAGATAGGTGTCATTCCCTCGGTCTCTACTGTGTCAGTGCATGTGCTATGCATTGCCTCTTTGCCAAGGCCAGGGCATACTGGGCACGCCTCCTTCTGCCTACTGGGGCAGTCTCAGGCTGTTCCTCCTCCGGGTCACTCTGTGCCTGTGCAGGCCTTGGCATTGGTGGGGGGTTGTGTAGCCCCACCCCATGCTGTTCCTGCTGCAGCTGTTTCTGCAGGATCAGATTGTGTAGCATAGCACATACCGTAACAATTTGGGTACATGTAGCTGGTGAATACTGCAAGGCTCCATCAGATGTGTCCCAGACACCGGACCCGTGACCTGAGCATCCCAAACACATGCTCTATCATATGTCTGGCCTGTGTGTGTGCCTTATTATGGAGTTGTTGTTCAGGTGTGTGTGCATTTCTGATGGGTGTCATCACCCACAGCTCCAGTGTGTACCCAGCATCCCCCACTAGGTGACCATAGGGGATGTCCCCATTGGCAAATCTCTGGTACAGCTGCATCAGATGCCATATGTGGGAATCGTCATAGCTTCCAGGGCAGCCAGCACACACATTTATTATAATGCCCTGGGCATCACAAACGACCTGGCAGTTGATGGAGGAGATGGCCCTACGGTTGATGTAGGCCCTACACTGCTCACCGGGTGGTGCTTTGATGCATATGTACATGCAGTCTATAGCACCCACTATCTCAGGGTATTATGCTATTTGGTGGAAGAGACGCATATTGCTGGTCAACACCTCACAGGTGTTGAGGAAATATACGTGCTCACAGGCATGTGCTGACATGGCATCCAGGAACTGGTGGAATACTCTGGATGCTGATGCCTGTGAGATCCCCACGTTATCCCCAGTTGTGCTTTTGGAGGTACCTGCGGCTAGTATACCTAGGCCTACACATACCTTGGTATCGACTGAGATGGGTTCCCCTCAGCCAGTTTGGTGTGTCAGGTGTGGCCGGCACAGCTCAACAATTTCCTGTAGGAGGTTTCTGTCCATCCTATAGTGCTCCACTATCTCTAGCTCATGCAGCCCCTGGTAGGTTAACCTGGGTCTGTACACTCTTCGCTGTCTCCTCACTGTGGGTTGTCCAGCAGCATTCACATCCTCACCACCCTCAGCCTCTTGCCCGTGTTGTTCTATGTTGCCTGCTTCAGCCCTTCTCATTTTGTAGGTTTGTTTGTTAAAATTTCCCCGCTTCTATACACCGGTAGTGTTGAGTGTGGGAAAAACCAGAGGGGAAGGTTTTTGCTTAGTTTATAGTAGTGTTCTGGCTGGGCTGGTCTGCTGTTTGTATAATTGGCTGATTCTGATACATTTCACCTGCCAGCTAAGCTAGTTCTCCTTGATTACCTTCTTACTGCTGTTTTCCCTTCCCATTGCCTTCCTGTTTAAGCTTGTGTGTGCACCACACAAACAGAATGCTCAAATATGCACAAAGCTGCTATTTCCTGGTTTTACTTTTTTCTTCCTTTAAAACCCAGTGCATGGCGCGCACACCCACTTAGGCTTTGTACAGAGTGCTGGGCAGGTTTAGACACACCCCCTAGCTTAGCTGTGCTAAGCTAGAAGCAATCCTGAGTCACAGGGCTCCAATCCGCTTACAGTATGCCTGACACCCCCCCCCCCATGATGTCACCTATATCTTAGTCTTGCACCCAGCTATTCATACTCTTACACTGTTGGGACCTGCCTTACATGCTGGGGAAAACTGGGATTCACTACCTTTCCCTTCATTTGCATACGATTGCCTGCTAATGCATAGTTACCTGTCTCACACTGAGCCTCCCCTCTTAGCAACCATGACTCACTGGCCACGTTGTCTTCTTCCTGCCATTGACTTGCATGGCAGAATACTGATTTTAGTTAGAATGCTTATTTTAGGTTTATTTTATTATTTTCCCCCCGACCCGATCCCATTTGCGTGCTGCTGCCCTACACTTAAACAGCTGAGATCGGCTAAAAAAAAATAAAAGTTGATTTTTTTATTTTTTAAACAGATTTCAATGCCAATGGCCTTATACTTGGCCATTGGCATGCTTCCTCAATGATATGCATTCCTTTATTTGGAGCTGTCATAGGTCTGTTTCGGATTTTGAAGAAATGCATTCAATTAATAACCGATAAATTTCTGCAGATAGCATTAGTCTTGCATGGACTATTGCAAGCTTCCTGGATTGCAAAATCCCCTCATTTGCATTAATTTCTCCTGCAAATGAGGTGATTTGCATACCAGGGCTTAGTCTGTGCATGATTAGTGCAGGAGCTCTTGTGCACACCCCTGTAGGCTGTTCCTGGATCGCACAGCAGACATATTGCCTGTCAGAACTCCTGCACTAATCATGCATGCCATGCAGGGCATAGAGAATCCGGAGGAATGTCTTTCACTGTATATATCATGCAAAGGTGAGAAAGAAAAAGGGCTAGAATAGGAAGAAAATCATCTAGATATGTAAAGAAGTAATTGGATAAGTAGCAATGGGTTATTGTTACAGGACAGTTTTAGATGCTTAGAGGAATGGCAAATGGTGTCCAGCAAGATTAATTTCTAAGTCATGACCTATTTCCATATATCCATCTTTCATCTTACATGTATTGAATCATTCTCTTTGGAGAGAACACCTTTCTTGGAGTCATGGAAACACATTGGGTACAATCTCTTTTGAAGGTGTTTAAGCATACTGGAAACATGATTTAAAAAGAGGAAGCTTCACTTCAAAGCACCCAGGTGTAAAATACTGTAAATAAGAACGGAGAATAAAGGGACACAATATGCAGCTGAGAGAGTATGGATAAAAATGCAAAGTGAGAAAAAAACTTAGGTTAATATTTTCAAAAAATCTAAACCAGTTGATGTGCAAATGGGACAGTGAATAAAAAGCTGGAGTTCAGATAAATCGGTATAGAAACCAGAGATAAGGATGTTATAATGATGTCCTTACATTCATTGCTGCAGTATTCTTAGCAGATGGCATTCCCTGCTGTGGAAGCTCAAACATCCAGCTAGTCTACCAAAGACTACATGTTGCTTTTAAAAGGTACACTGAACATCACCCAAATGCTCCTTGCATATGGTAGGGCATAAAGCTGACGTTCAGGCCTACCATAATCAGAACTTCTTTGCAGCCAGTCTGAACATATCTTTTTACCATTGGTCTATTTACTTGCATCCTTTTTCTGCCAGTTGAATACATTTTCGTTCTCCAGTGACTATCTATGCCTGTTTGCTGACTTCTATTGGCAGTTGCAGATAAGTGCCCCATTGGGGATTTTTATTTTTCTTACATTTTTTGTATTCCATGGGGTTAATGTCATCCAGTAGACATATTATCCATAAAGACTGCCACTATAAGTGTCTTTTTTTTTCTTGAAGCTTCTCATGACCATAGTCTTGTTTTATTCGTCAGGCATTCATTCCAAGAACTCTTCACAGTGGACTTTCTTCCCTTTCCTTGCATCTTGAGAACCAACATCTTAAGCTTCTCACTAAAGATACAATGGAAGGAAACTCCTGCCCTGAGGGTCAGCCATTAGGGGAGAAGAAGGTGAAAAAGGTACGACTGGAATCTTCCACTGTCCAGCCTCTGTCAGGTGTTTCTCCCAAAGTCTTTACAAACCCTGAGGCTTGCCCGACTGTGGTGTCGGATTTCTCTGCCACAACCATGTCGGAGGCCAGTGAGGGTCCAAATGGCAGCACGTCTGAAGAGGCTTTGCAGGCATTCATCTCAGCCATTCAGGGGGAACCACAGCTGGGTCTGAGCCTTCTCAGTTTTTGGAGGGGATGTTCCCTTAAAAAAGAAACAAAAAATTAAACATGTTTCTTCTGCTCCTAGAGAGCCACAGAATGAGTGGTAGGCCTTCACTCAGGGGCTGTTGACTGCTTTAAAGCCCTTGAAGCCTCCTCAAGAGGTTTTGGATCCTGCTCCTTCTTGGTCCTCTACTCCCCTTAAAAGACCTAGAGAGCAAGATTTTTCTGAGGATGAGTCAGATTCAGATAATGAATCCCTGACTTATTCTACTCAAATTCCTTCTCCTTTAGACTATGGGCTAGAAAAGGAGGAATCTATTAATACAGATGTTCCTTTTGAGGATGTTTCCTTTTGGGACACACTTTAGAATGATGGATTTTTTTTAAATGAGATTGTGCTCATGTCTGTGATATCCATAGGAGGTACTATGAGTTGCTGCAGTTGAAACCCCTAAACCTGCAGCTATTCCTCCTATTTTGGCTGCTTTGCTGGATGCTTTTGCCAATGCCTCTGATCCACCTGATTCTCTGCCCCCTGTTCCAAGAAACATGACAGGTTTTATAGGGTGCCTGAAGATTGTTCTTTCCTATATAAATATCTGGCTGCTGACCCCTCTGTTATGTCTGTAGTCTCTGATAAACCATCTCAATTGTTTCCTTCATCAAAATTATTGCCTTCTGACAAAGATAGCTGAACTATGGAAAGTTGGGTAAGAAGGTTAGCACTTCTGCTACCCTAGCTTTTAAATCTATTAATTATCAGACCCGTATGTCTCGGTATCTGTTCACTCTTCTTTCTTAGGCCTGTCAACTTATTTCTGATTTTACAAACTCTGAGGGTAAAACTTCTGTTCTTTCCTTATTAGGGACTTCCTCTCAAGTCATTCATTATTCTATTAAACATAGTTATGATGCAATAGATGCCTCTTCTAGGGCTGCTGTTTTTGGTTCAGTGATGAGGCTTAGAATTCAAGCTCTGATAACATTAAAGCTAAGTTGATGGATGCTCCTCTGGATTCTAAACTTTTGTTTGGGGAAGTTGCTGCTGGGTTGCTTAAGTCTCTTCAGGATTAGGGTAAGACCTTACAGAAGGTTAAACATGTGTTTGTTTCTCGTATGCCTAAATGTCAGAGAAACTACCCTGCTAAGTCTGCCTTTGTTCATAGGTAATCCTACCCTTCTACTAATGGTAAGAAGTGTAATACATAAACCAACTAATAAAAATAAATAAGAAAGTACCCCAAGCACCTGTCCCACACACACTATTTATTTCACATTTAGCGCTTTTGTTCAAGAAGTATATGGACTTCTTCGGAATAACACAAAAACAAACAGCCAGCTTAAATGCAGTTAAAATTTACGTGCCTGACTCAATTAAAAAACAAGGCTAGGTCATAATTAACCTTTTCTCCTTAAAGATGCCATATGCAAAAATGCTTAATAACTTTTAAACTTTTGTCTCTTTACCTTAAAAACTTTTTAAGCCATAAAACAGATTTAAAGTGTAATTAAAACATAATTAACAAATGCTAAACTAAGTAGCAAACATTGATTTTAGCTAAGATAACAAGACATGGCTACAGTCTCATTAATCCCAGGTTTGTTAGCAGCATTACATCCAAGTTGCCACTTTAACTCCTGATACTCTAAATACAGATGTACAGGACCACCTCTAGGTCTCTCTTGGACACTGTCAATGACAATGACTTTAAAAGTCTGATGTGATATTCCTTGGTGTGCCTATATAAAACATTGTGTTCATCTTTTTTTGCAATGTCATAAAAATGCTGATATATCCTGTTTTTTAAGTGTCTAACAGTTTTCCCAAAGTAAAATCCTTTACAATGTTAGCACTTTGCCACATATATCACCCCCTTGCTGTTACAGTGATATTTCCTTTTTTAAATTCACACTGCCATAACCCCAAATGTCTACTTCTTTGCCTTTCAAAATCTTTTTACATTGCATACAATGGTCACACTTCATCATTTTACCACTGATAGCCTCATGCACTGTTCTTTCCGACATAGTTTTGATGCACACATCTTCCTGGTAAACTACAATAGCTCTTTCCCCTACCTTAATCAATAATGTCTTGCTGACCACCAAATATGACCACATTTTTGTGTATGATTGTACTTATATCATTGAATTGCAAACAATATGGGATAATACGAGCCTTATTAAAATTGGTGTCATTCTCATGATTTGGTGGTTTTAATACTATTTGGTTTTGTAATGTCCCAAGTAGGAGTATATAAGTCCCATCAGTTCTCTTCCTTTGAACCTCTGCAAAAACACTAGAAAAAAATCTCTGGGGTAACCCCTTCTAGACGACAACTCCCAAACTTTACCACATTCTGATACAAAACAGCTGTCTTCACTGACCATACAGGTCAGCCTTACGCATTGGCCCTTGACTAATGACCTCTTCTGATGAAGAGGGTGCCAACTGTCAAAGTGCAAGAGGGAGTTCGGGTAAGTCGGCTTCCTGTAGAGTGTTGACTCAAACATATTACTCTCCCTATTCTTTTTAATATTAACATCTATAATGTTGGCACAGTCAGTGTCAATTGCCATGGTACACCTCAAGAACTCTGTGGATTCATCTATATACTTAAAGAACTGTTCCAACCTCTCATTAGTGTCCCTCCAAAAGATAATAATGTCATCTAAAAAATGTTTCTAAAAGGATCAACAGTCCTTGGACTAGGAGTTCGAAATAAAATTAACTTCCCAGTATGCCATGACAATGTTTGCAAATATCAGGGCACAGGCTGCACCCATTGCTACCCCATTCTTCTGTTTGAAGAGTCATCCCTCAAACCAGATAAAATTGTTTTCCAACACCAGTTCCATAATGCTACCCAAGGTTAGACATTTGTTGTGCCCCAAATCCGTTTGCAAAAAAAGAAATTGAAAAAAACAAACTACTCCAGTGTCATGGGGGATCACAGAAAATAAATCTTTTATGACAATTGTAACAAAAATAGTGTCTTCTGAATACAAGTTATCTCCTACACTCGTCAAAAAAAAATCCCAAGAATCCTTCAGTAGATATGAATAATTTTTAAATACCCCCTTAGTTTACTAGTCAATGTATTTAGAAATAAAAAAAGTTTTTGAGGCCTTCGCATCAACTATAGGTCTCAGTGGGTGGTCAGAAGGAGTCTTGTGTTTCTTTGGTATTCCAGAAATGGTAGATGTCCTAGGATATACAACTTTCATGAATTCATATTCTGCCCCAGTAATTTGGTCATTCAAAAATAACTCTTCAAGGGCAAGGTCAATTTTACGCATTGTCACATTCATTTAATTTTTAGACAGATCTTCATAAGCTTCCGTATAGATTATTGCTATCATTCTACTGACATAGTCAATTGCATTCATGACATTCATCTGATCTGAAGAAGTCCATATACTTCTTGGACGAAAGCTCTAAATGTGAAATAAATAGTGTGTGTGCTACAGGTGTTTGGGGTACTTTCTTTTTTATTTTTATTAAAATGTAAGAAGAGTGGCAAATGGGCTCCTCCTGCTAAGGCTATTCAGTTTTCAGGGACTCCAAAGCTTTCCTTTCCAAATAAATCAAGTGCTGTATGACTGTCTGTCTCTGTCTCTTCCCAGCCACATTCTTCTTCTTTCTCTTTGCCTTTCTCTTATCTTCCTGTTTGGCTTCAGATCACTCAGGATTCTAGGGTTTTGTTGATTATTCATCAGCGATACTTCATAGTGTGGAAATGCCATCCTCCTTTTATGGGCATTCCTCACCCTCCTCAGGAACAACTTCCCTTTCTCCCAGAGGATCTTCAAAATCTCTTGACTTGGGATCCTATTTAAGAGGTGCCTGTGTCCCAAAGGGGGAAAGGGTTCTACTCCAGACTGTATCTAGTGCCCAGAAAAGAGGGCACTTGGAGACCTATTGTAGACCTCTCTCATCTAAACCCTTTTCTAAAAGTGCCTTCCTCTCTTGCAACCTCAGGCCTATATGGTATTTCTAGATCTCAAGTATGTTTATCTCCATATTCTGATCTATACACTTTTCAGAAGTTTTTGTACTTCTCTCTTGCTTCCTGGCATTTTCAGTTCTATACTTTTCCCTTTGACCTTTCTACTTCCTCATCAAATGTTTGCTCCAGTGATTGCTTTTTGCAAGCTTCAAGGGGTCCAAATATTTCCTTACTTAGATGACCTGTTGATTCAGATGTCCTCTCTGGAGGCCCTTTTGCAAAATCTTCATTTTGACATTTCCCTTCTTCAGAGCCTGGGGTTCACTATAAATTTCAAAAAGTCTTCTCTGATTCCTTCTAAGGATCATGTTTTTCCAGGTTGCAGGATTCACACTGTACCGATGCTTGTTTCTCTCCAAATGCCTAAACCAACCAACCTTCCTTCCTTCCTTCCTTCCTTCCTTTCTTTCTTTCTTTCTTACTCTTCTTCCTCTGGCTTCCATTACCACCAAGGAGTTTCTGAGAGTTCTGAGTTTCATGACATCCACTATTCTGATGCTCACTCTGGCCAAACTTCACATGAGAACGTTTCAGATGTTTCTGAAGTGAATGTGGCTCCAACATGCACATCCTCTAGACTTTATAGTTCCTCTTCTTCCTTGTCTCAGACAGGAACTTCACTGATGGATTCAGCAGTTGTCTCTGAATACAGGGAATCCATTTCATCCACCTCTTCTCTGCCAGGAATTGTTCACAGATGTTTCAGACATAGGATGGGAGGTGACATTTGGATCCCTAAAAGTACAAGGGGTGTGGTTTCCTTGTCAGCAGAAGCAGCACATTAATTTCAAAGAGATGAGAGCTCTTCTGCTGGCTGTTCATGCCTTTCATCATCTTTTCTCTACAGGGCCTCTCAAGGTGTTGACAACAATGCCACAGTGATGTAGTATATCAACAAACAGGGAGGAATGAGATCTTATCTTCTTTGCCTGTTGGCACTAATGGTATGGGATCTTTTTGTCAAGTATCAAGTGTCTCTTCAGGCAGATTATAGCCATTCCCATCAGAACATTGTGGCAGACACTCTGACCAGGTCCTTAACTCAGTCCCATGAATAGATGCTTCACAGGGATGTGTTTCTAGACATTATACATCAGTGAGGTACTCATCAAGTGGATCGTTTTACCTCCACTCTGAATAGACAACTTCTTCTATTTTGTACTAGAGTCCCAGGATCTCTGGTGAAGAAGATGGATGCCCTCTCAGTTTCTTGGAAGGCAGTATTTCTTTATGCATTCCCTCCACTTCTTCTCATTCCAAATTTCCTGTTCAAGATTCAAAGGATGCTCTCAAAACTTGCTGGTGACTCCTTTTTGGCCATGACAGCACTGGTTTCCTCTACTTCTGCATCTAACCAGGGGCAATCATTACAAGTTACCTCACAGGGTGGATCTAATCACACAAGACGAGGGATCTCTCATCTATCCCCACCTGCCACAGTTTGACTAATACTGTGGGTTTTAGGATTTTTATTCCTCACAGAACCATTTTTTTTCTGACAATGCACTGCAAGTCCTGTAAGAGGCCAGAAAACCTACTACTAGGAAATCCTACTTATCCATATGGAAGAGGTTTTCTATTTGGTGTCTCTGTTGAAACCTGGACCTACTTTTTGTGGATTTTCCTTTGGTTCACTCTTACTTTGTGAGTTGCTTAATGCTGGTCTGGCCTATTCTTGTATTAAGGACCACTTATCAGCTGTTTCTGATTTTCTGCCCTTTTCTCCTCATTTAGCTTCTGGATTTGAGGTTAAACAATTTCTTAAAGGCATCCTTAATATTAGACCTCACAGGAAGCTTGTTCCTCCGCCTCCCTGGGATCTTAATTTTGTTTTGGAGAAGTTGACTCAGGGTCCTTTTGAGCCTTCTGCTTCCTTGCTACATTCTTCCTGGAAATGTTCTTTTGTTAGCTCTTACCTCTGTCAGATGGGTGTCTGAATTGCAGGCCCTTATGGCTTGTCTTTCTTATTTGGTCTTTCATGAGGGCAAGGTGTCCTGGCACACTAGCCCTTCTTTTATGCCAAAGGTGGTTAATGAGCTGCCACTGAATCAGTGACTGTCTGCAATTTGACAGTGAGAGGGTGCTGCATACTTTGGATGTGCATAGGCAACTCAGGGTTTATTTGGATAAGACTAAGGCTATTAGAAAATCTGATCAGTTATATGTTTCTTTTCATCCTAGATCTTTGGGACTTGCTGTATCCAAGCAAATTATTTCTTCTTGGATTTCTAAGGCTTTCTTTTTGTTACACTTTTCATGGCAAGAGCCTTCCTTCTTCAGTTAAGGCTCACTCCACTAGAGCTGTGGCTTCTTCAGGTCCCTTTTTCAAGGGCTTACATGCTAATTCTATTCTTGAGGCAGCTACCTGGACTTCTGTGAATATTTTTACCAAGCATTACAAGTTGGATGGTATCTCTAGAGCTAGAGCTGGTTTTGCTAGTGCCATTTTTCATGGCTTTTTATGGGGGTCTTCTATGCCTGCCCCCTCCCACATTTCCTCTTGAGCTTTGGCACTCTCCCATCTGTTAAGAATATTGCAGCAGTGAATATAAGGACACAGTAAAGTTGTGTAAAATCTTACCATAAAGGTAGATGTTCATGCCTTCACTGCTGTAGTATGCACTCCTTTACTCCATCCCCCTACCCTTTTCCCTTCTTGGATGTACAGATTACCTCTTGAGGTTATTGGACTCTTCTTACTGGGGCATTCGGTTCTGATTATGGTAGGCCTGAATGTCACATTTATGCCCAACGCTATGGCAGGAGTATTTGGATGACATTCAACCAACTTTTAAAAGCAACAAGTACTCTTTGGTAGACTGGCCAGATGATCAGGTTTCCATGGAAGGGAATCCCATCTGTTAAGAATACTGCAGCAGTGAAGGCAAGGACATTTACCATTATGGTAAGATTTTACATAACTGTACTTTCCTTTCCAAGAAGTGTTTAAGTCATGGATAGAGTACTGTATACTAAATACATCAATGCACAAATAAATACTTATTAAAATGTATAATTAAGGAGAAACACACCTGTCATACTATATTCAGGTTGCATAATGTTGTCAAAGAACATGGACAAATAGAAATATCTAGAATTCAGCTAAATTTAAAACCAACAACGTTCAGTAAAAGCATGCCTTTTGCATAACTTCTGGACAAAAAGAAACTCAAGGACAAGTTGGTGCTTCTGTTCATTTGTAATGTAATAGTGAAGGCTATATCCCTGTACCTCAGCATTCAAATTTCATAATACTTACATCTTTTTAAATTCTGTATTACCTGAGTTATTAAAATCCTGTGTTGCATCACGCTTTGTGAATAACTTATATTATTCATACAATGATTTATAATGTGAAGGAATACTTTTATTTATTTAGTTAGTTATTTTTTGCTAGATATTTTACTATAAAATGCTGACTTTTCTGGTGATCATTCGAAATATCAGAACCCATTACAGTGACTCCTGAAACATGGAGAGTAAATGGCTAAAACACACACACACACACACATACATACATACACACACATATATATATATATATATATATATATATATATATATATATATATATATATATATATATATATATATATACATATATATATACATCAAGTCTAAAATGACCATTTCCAAGAATATTCCCTTTTCTATTCCCTTTTCTCTGAGGTATGCAGTCTCGGAGTTGGTATATATGTCTAAGTGCGGAGGGGGGCTTGCCTTCTGCATCAGGGGATGTAGGGGAGGTTTCCCATGTAAAAATGCAAAAAAGAAGTTTAAAGGAGAAGAGAGACAATCAAGATTTGCTCTTCTGGATTTTCAAATTTTTTTTTTTTTTGGTAGGTCGACACTCAAAATTTCGAGTGCTGACATTTCACTAGGGAGCCAATTTTTTACTAACCTGCTATCATCTTGCACAACATCTATGAGAACTTTAATATTATTTTTATGATTATTTTGTATGTATCAACCACATTTCTGTTTCTTAAACTGTACAGTATTTTTCCAGCTTTTGAAAATAAATAGTTTGAACTTTAAACATTCTCATACTGGGCCCACCTGCAGATTTCTTAACCATTCTTACTTGCAATCTTCATTCCCGCTTTACAAATAAGGCTCATTGAAGCAGTAAAAAAGTGAACTTTTATAATTAGCAACTCACAGGAAGCTGAACAAGAAGCTGAAGAATAACAGTATCCTATTCATTTTTGTATTATTTTTTTCATTTTTTGAGCACCAACTGTATTGTATTGTAACAGATAAGACAGCTTTTGTGCAGCAGATCATTTTCACAGAGGCATTAACTCCGTCAAATTGTATAGATGTTACTTGTTAAAATTCTTTTAGAAACTAAATGCACATGTAAGTAAGTCCCATAATGGCAGAGTATGCGAGAGGGAAATTATTATGCTAGACTGTGCAGCACTTACCTTAATTCCTTTGAGAAAGCAATTGTTATTGTATTGTTAGGCAGTGAAAAGTCAAGACTTCTAACAGCACTAAAAGGGCTCTTGACAAAGCTTCATATAAAATAACAGCATGCAGGGTTGCTTTCCACAGTGTTCTGTATTAGGTTAACAAAACTTACATGTCTGTTCTGTGTGCATATATTCTTTTTTTCCCCTTTAAAAGCACCATTTGATCTTCCTAATGATGTTAAGTAAATCTCAAAAGTAGTAACTTTTATAAGTGTCAGATAAATCATATATAATAGACTCATTTTTCAATCACTTCATGAAGTATAACAGATGCATAAGGTTTCTGTATTCTTATTTGCTGTTTTTTCTCTTTTGTCAAAGAAAAGTGACCACGATATTTATCAGTACAGCTAAGAATGGTCTCTTTATTAACTTTAATCATCAGAGTGCCTCTTGTTTGTTAGACAGATGGAATATAGACAAAGAAGATCCTAAAATTCAAAGGAAGAACTGCATATACTAAAGAATAATGTGGAAATGATCTCCAGAGACTACTACTGTGATAGGTTGTTTTTCACATAGTGTTCAGCTACTGAAAGGCCATTTTCTTGCATATGAATACTTGCCTTTGTATTCTAGGGTGGCACACTTTATACCCGGGAGAAAAAAAACTTTTATCTAATTGTAACATAATCCCCAGGTAACTAGATATTACAGAGAGAAGGAAACATATTAGAAATTAGTAAAAAAAATAATAATGTTGAAAATTTTTGGAAATAATGCAGAGTACGTAAATGAGAAATGAGAAGGGTACAACTGAGAAAGCTAGTAAACCAAATTATTTAAAGAGTGTACAGTAACTAAACTGTGGATTGGATTCTATAGCACTGCGGTAACCAAGAGTAGCGCAACACTGAGACTGTATCATTGCCCTAAAATTCCAAAATATCGAACACCATAAGCTCGACCTTGGAATCTCGAAATGTGATATACTCGAAAGCTTAGAACAGCAAATTTTTACAAGGAAAAAAATTTGCTGTTCTGAGAAAACACACACACAGCACAAGCACACCAAAATGCATAATCCACACATACACACTTCACAAAACCCTACACTAAACCGTACATATACTACTAGCTATCCACTTACCTTAACCCGACCCTAACCCTAAGGTCCCTAACTAACGCACACTCACCTTTCCTGCTCCCTAACTCTAAGGTCCCTAACTAACGCACACTCACCTTTCCTGCTCCCTAACTCTAAGGTCCTTAACTATCGCACACTCACCTTACCTGCTCTCTATCCCTAAGGTCCCTAACTATCACACACTCACCATACCTCGGTCCGTTCCCACACTTACCTTAACCTGGTCCATCACCTTCGCACCACAGTCGAGGAAATAGCGAAGCTGCAGAAATGGCCCATCGAATACTTTCCCTAGAAAAATATTCGGTGTTCTGCACCTTCGCTATTTCAAGCGTTCACTGAATATAGGTCGATATTAGAACATTCGATGTTTTAACACTTCAATGTTCTAATATAGACCCCATGAAAAAGACTAGCTTTGTGGATGAGGGATGGTTTTTCAGCTTTGTCACATTATCTTGTAAACCCAAGATTCTTTAGCTAAATCATCTGTTATATCTGTAGCATAAAATGCATGATGTGCCACAAGCTCTTAGGTATGGGAAAGTTGAAGAATGGGATTCCTTTAAATGCAGTTGAAATGAATATCAATATTTATGAGCAACCAAGACCATGAATTTCCTCAATCACAAGGCAGATTTGGTAATAATGAACAGGATGAAATTCACTAGAGAAATCAAGTATGATGTGCAAATAAAATCTTTGGTGGATGACTGTCACACAAAGGTTTAGACGAAACATAGTTTGTTACTGTGCTGCCTGCAGGTACACACACATACTCAGACATATGCTCAGAGAAGACACCTTTGTCACCCTCTCTAGAAAAGACAACAGTATGGGCTGTTGTGCACATAGTGAACAGGATCATAGCACGTTACTAGGCTATTTGCCCTGCGCCCTTATAAGCCTAGCCAAGAGTTTAGCCCATGCATAGACAAATCAGCACCTGATGCCCCTGTCCATCAGAAACACGGGTGGAATCCCAGGGATGTATTTTCTATTTCCCATCCAGTTATCGTCAGTTATGTGCTTATAAAGGGGTAAAGTGGTACTCTGCTTAACATGGAGAGGGAGTTTATTCCATAGATGGGAGAGTCTCTGAGACACAAATCTGTCCTACCAGCAAGTCCTATTGATGTCACAGACCAGGTTGAGGCCACTTGTGAGAGTTACTCGAGTGAAGCTTGTATTACAGATATGCAGCAATCCCATCAAGGCGGGGTTCGAAATCGCCTTGCATGCCAGACAGAGGTCACCTCTGAGGTGTCTGTATGAAACATAGTAGAGGCATAGGGCCTATCTGGGTATGGTATATTTTTGAGGCCCTGGATTCTCCTGATGAGGAACCTCTGTGGTCTCTCCAGCTGCTGCATGTGCTTTGAGAGGTACATGCCAAATGGAGTACTGTACTCCATAATGGGCCTTAATAGGGAAGAATACAGAGATGTTATGACCTCCTTGTCCCTGGATAAGCTACCCTTACTTATGAGGTGGGCCACATAGAAAGCTTTCTCTACAATGGAAGCAACATGGTGGTCAAAAGTCAAGCTGCTATCAATCTGGGTGCCCAAATCCCTCACAACTGACTGCATGTGATAATTTGTGTGGACATCTCTCTTCACCAGGGGATGATGATGCATTTTTTTTTGTATTCAGCTTGAGGCCATGTTTCTGGCACCAGTCATTTGTTTGGGTGAGAGCCTCTTGGAGGATGTCCATGTCACTAGGGGAATTTGTGACAAATCCCAACTTGCAGTCATCTGCAAACTTAATCAGTCATAGCCCACTGGTTTTGGCCTGTACCTCAGAAAAGTATATTCCAAATAACAGAGCCCCCAAGACCAAACCCTGGGGTATGCCACTCAATACGGGTCTACTGCTTGAGGTGGCTTCCCCTATTTTGACTAGGTGGGTTCTATCAGTGAGCCAGTTGACTACCCATCTGGTAACATACGGATTGATGCCTAGTTGAGAGAGTTTATCTATTATGCCCAAGTGGGGAATAGTGTTGAAGGCTTTGACCAGGTTAAGGTAGGCAGTGTGCACTGTCTTCCCCTCATCAATTCCTTTGGTGACTGTCTCAAAAAAGTAGACAACATTTAACAGACATGACTTCCCTTTGATGAAGCCAAACTGTGTGGTATCAAGTGTTTGGAGGTTGCCAATGTCCTTGTTTATGAGGTCCATGATAATCCGTTCCATGGCCTTGCAGATCAGGCTAGTTAGGCTTATGGGTTTATAATTTCCCAGATCAGTGGACACACCACCTTTGTGTAAAGGAATGACAGTGGCTGTTCTCCACTCAGCTGGGACAAAACCGGTACTCAGGCTTTGCTTGAATAGGGTGCCTAATGGTGCTGTAAGTTCCATGGAGGCTGCATTTTGTGTCTTAGAGAGAGGAGTGATGACCTGATACCTAGATATAAGGGGAAGGGGGCAGTTACTGGGAATGCCCTGATTTACTGATGGGGGGGGTAAAGGGGTGAAATTTTCCCTGAATCTGTCAGCCAGCACGTTTGCTATATATATGGCATTTGTATATATGGTGTCCTTCACCATCAGTTCTGAACAGATCTGGGTGCCACCTTTGAGATTATGGACATATGTGAAGAAGGCCTTATGATTGTCTCTAGTAGAAGTGGCCAATTTGGACTCAAAGTTTGCTTTGGAGGATGTCACTAGTGCTCTTATTTGCTTGTTTAGGCTAAGGAGAGATTACTTCCAGTTGGGCACCTGCTCCTTCTTGGTCCTGGTCAGCAATTTTTTTCTTCTGTTATAGGGTTTATTTATTGCAGATGACCAACAGACAGGTTTACTCTTCCTTGCGGAGGATGATTTAGTCCTGTCAGGTATTCCTGATTCCATGCATCTATATAATTGTTCATATAGTAATTTGGTATAGTTTTGGATACCGATGCCAGTTCCTAGAGAGGGGGAGTGGGCTGTGAAGCTGTTTATACCATCCCTCAGTAGGCTATAATCAGCTTTGGAGATTTTTTTTTTGATTGAGTCGAGCTAAAGGGGGGTCAGGGGAGATGGTGACTTCAAATGTAACTGCTTTATGGTTGGATCTTACAAGGAAGTATGATACTGCAGGGATGCTGCAGTGGGTACTCATGTTGGTTAATAGCAAGTCCAAGATATTATCACCTCTTATGGGGGTATCGACTAGCTGTTCCAAAGCATTTGCATTTACAAAATCAAGGAATCTCTGGGTATTTGTGTTCTGGCAAGAGTAGTTCTTCCAGCCTATGTTTGGGTAGTTAAAGTCATCCAGGATCAGGGTAAAGGGTTGAATCTTGATAGAGTTGAAGAGGTCTAGATAGGCAGTTTGGGCATCTTGGGTCAGATTTGGGGGCCAGTAGATAGCTATTATTTGTATAGGGGTCTTGTCAATAGTTAACTGCACCTGGAGTGTCTCCTGTGCGTCATACTGTTTGACCAGCCTGAAGGTGTGTACGTCTTTAATATATATTGAAACTCCATCTCCTTTGGCTTTACTACCCACAGTTTGGGGTCTGAATGTATGAAACGATGAGTAAACAGGTAAGGCTGGGGTGCTCTCCGCAGCTTTGAATCAAATTTCTGTGACCATACAGATGTCAGCATTTTCCAGGGTTAGGAATGCTTGCAATGAGTGCAGTTTCATGTTTAGACTCCTGTCATTTAGCAGCATGACCTTTAATTTGTGTTTTGTTGAAAGTTTTATGTTGGTAGTTTTAACCTCATCACTTTTCCTAAAAAAGGCACTATAGGGGAGGCAAGACCCTTTGCCAGAATCCTGAAGCCCAGGTGAGACAGATACAGGCCATCTCTGGCAAAGCATAATGGTCTGTCGATCATATCTTCCCAGGCTGTCAGGTACTGGATCCCCTGGAATGACACCAGAAACTAAGCCAATTGTTAAATCAATCATTTTCTGTTTATATTCAGGCATCATTCTGGGTGACAATAAAATGCTGCTTAAGGCTAGGGACATACTTGCCTGGGATACATATTCAGCGAGTTCAGTCATGTCTCTCTTTATATAATCCAGGGAGGTATGTCTCAAGTCATTCACACCAACATGGACTATGACAGAGTCATAAAAGTACCTGTTGTTGAGAGACTTGAGTGCGTGTGTGATATGGTGGATTCTGGCCCCTGACAGACAACTAACCGGGACTTTCTCCTTATTCAGCATGGTGAGAGGTACATCTGTGTGTCTCACAATGGAGTCACCTATGACTAATATGTTGGGTTTATGGTTAAGCCTTAGTGGTTGTGAGACAGAGGTGTGTAAACTATGAGTGGTATGTGGTGTGGAGGGCTGTGAAGATCAAGTGAGTATTTGCCTTGGAGGTTTTTGCCTCAGAGTTCACCTTTGTTTGGGTATGTTTTTGTTAAGGACCTCCACATATGTGAGTGTGTGTTGTGCAGGTATGGGTGGTGTTTTATTTTTTGTAGGTGGATTGGACACTCTAAATTGTCCCTAGGTGTGAATGTGTGCATGTGTGTGCCTTCTTTGGAAGGTTGGGTGCCGGTCTGGCAACTTGACACAGTAAAACTCCACTGCCAATCATGAGCGGACAGGTGATCCGCTGTGGCGTCCCTAACTGGGAAAAGCCGAAAGAAGAAGAAGAAGAGAAAGGGATCTTGTTCCACTTATTAATATGGTTTTCTATTGCTATTAGACTTTTATTATAATTTATTCGAATAATATATTTAATATTTTTAGCAATTATAATACCCAAATAAAGTAGTTCATCAGATTGTGTCAGGTATTTTTCTAAAGTCATAATAATAATCGATATCTATAAAAAGAGCTCTAATGCAGTTGTTATTCCCTTCTAAAGTAATAAGTATATCACCTGCAAGCATTTGTATTTTGGAACATTCATTTAAACTTAAAGAATAACCTTCAATATTTTCATCATTTCTTACCAAGTTAGCCCATGGTTCCATAATTAATGTAAATAACAGGGGATAGTGGGCATCCTTGCTTGGTGCTTTTAACAACTGGAATATTTTGAGATATATTTGTGTCTATTTTAACATAAGCTTGACTGCTTTGATATAACTGGGTTAATAAGTTAACAAATTTGTTAGAAAAGTTTAATTCCTCTAATAGAATAAATAAATAATCCCAGTTAATTGAATCAAATGCACAGTTTATGTCTAAACTAACTAGTGTTAGATTTTTATGTAAAAATTTAACTGATTCAATTAAAGATAGGGTTCTTTTAACATTATCATAAGAATGTCTGTGTAGTATGAATCCAGTTTGATCATCTTCTACTAAATGTGGTAGAAAATTATTGAGTCTATCTGCAAAGATTGACATAAACATTTTGTAATCAACATTCAGTAGAGATATTGATCTATAGGATGAACAATGAGTAGGGTCTTCATTAGATTTCATGTTGGGGAGATACAAGTATACTTCCACGAGGGAGGTATTATGTTTTCATTTTGGGAAATATTAAAAACTTTATGTAATAATTTTAAAGTGTTTGTTGGTAAGATTTTATATATTTCTGATATGATGCCATCATTTCCAGGAGCTTTATTTGATTTTAATTTAGTAATTTGTATTTCAAGTTCTTTAAAATAAATAGGTTTATCTATAATGGTTGCTTGTTCATTTGAAAGTCTTTTTTTAGTATATTTGTTAATAAAGATTTAAATTTCTTCATTAGTATCAATTATGTTAGATTTCTGATTTATATTAACAAAAACTTTCTAAATTCCATTAAGATATTTTGTAGATCTGTGACTTTCTTTTTTTTTTTTTTTTGTTAGGAGAATATATTTCATTTATATGATTAAATTTAGTTAGTCTTTTAGTTTTGTTGGCTAACACATTTAGACATCTAGGATTAATGGAACATTTTATAAATTTGAATTTCTCTAAGGCAATCACAGTTTTGTGATTTAATATCTCTAAGTATTTGTTATTTAATGAGTTTATTTCTTTTCTTTTGTCACTATTATCAATATCTCTTTCTTGACTACGTTTTAAAATATCTAATTTACTCTGTATGTCATGCAGTTGCTCATCCCAACTTTTCTTTTTTTATGGAACCAGTTAGTAATCTTTCCATAAAGATATGCCTTTAAGGCATCCCATACATAAATTTCAGAGGTATCATTAGTATTATTAAAGTCAATAAAATTCCAGGTTTCTAGAGTTATGAATTCTTTAAAATCATTCAATTTTGTTATGTATGCAAGTATTCTTTTATTTGGGTACTGTATATTGAATTAACTGCAATCTCAAATATTATAGAATTATGATCCAACAAGGGACAAGTAATCACTTTGGTATCAGTTAAGAAATCTATCAGATTGTTGGAAAATAAGACTGTATCAATCCTTGAAAAAGTATTATGCCTTTCTGAATAAAAAGTATAGTATAAGGAACTAGATTTAGCAAAAGTATTGATATCTTTCATTAGGTAAGCTTCTGAGAATTCTTTTAACTTTTTGGCAGGGACTGTAATTTTCCTTTTACTGAGTGAGGTTGGATCTTTAATATCAAGAATGCAATTAACATCACCTGCCATTATTATATAACCTTTAGATAATTGAATAATATGGTCTAAGTGTTCCTTCACTGTAATGGTACCAATTCCCAGAATCCATATAAGTTTACTAGGGTTCCTATTAGAATGATGAAAACGCATTTTGTCTAATGCATTTTCATCAACACCTAATGCGCAAACAGGCAAAACAGCAAAGCGGCTGTTCAGCGAATTCTTTCCTTGGGAAAGAAGTCACTTGACCACTTTGTTGCTTTGCCGTGCTCTGAACTGCAGTGTGGTCTCAGGGATTCCCTTGTCCGGTATAGCTCCCGAGTGTGAATGTGCAACAGTTACTGACCTTAGGGTTAGGGTGCGGGTTAAGGTAAGTGCAGATGTATGAAAGTGTTTACTGGATTTTTTTTTTGCATTAGATGTATGGTTGAGTTACGTGTGTATGTTCTTTCAGCGGTTTACTTTTGTTTTGGGGGAGAATTAGGGTTAAGGTAAGTGTGTACATGTTTGGAACTGTTTAAGTAAGTGTGCAATAGTTACTGACTTTAGGGTTAGGCTGCAGGTTAAGGTAAGTGCATATGTTTTAAAATGTTTACTTTTTTTTTGTGTGTTAGATGTATGGTTGATTTATGTGTGTTTCAGCTGTTTACTTTTTGTGGGGTAGAATGAGGGTTACAGTACATGTGTATGTGTTTGGAAATGTTTATTGTTTTTTTTTGTTTTGTTTTTGGTTGGAACAGTGATTTCTTTCTCTAGGAAAGAAATCGCTGTTCTGAGGTGTTGACATTTTCAGCTTTCACTGAAAAAGGGTCGATGAAACATTGTTCGCTGATTTAAGCGTTCAATGTTTTAGTATAGACCCATTTACTAGGGTATACATTTTATTTGACTCAATAGTAATAAGACAGAACATTCCTTTTTTATCTGTTAAAGTGTCAATTATTTTTGGGGATGATAAAGAGTTATTCCATAAAATAGCAACTCCTCTCTTCTTTTGAGTATGTTCAGAACTTACTAATACTTTATATGATTTGTTATCCAATCTCTCTATGTCCTCCTTCTTTAAATGAGTTTCATGTAAGAATATTAAATGAATTTTATGTAATTTAAGAAATTTAAACAAACTTCCCCTCTTATTGGGATTAGTCAATCCATTTATATTTAATGAAATACCTCTTAATGAAGTCATTTATCATTGAAAATAAAGTTAGAGAGATACTTTGACCAATAATTTATTTTGTCATTGTAAATTAAAGGAATACCATTGGTTTGAACTTTTTTAAAGTGTAGTAATGATACGGATATATTAGTTTTTCCCATTTAGAAAGAGAGAATGTTAAAACAAAAATTAGTAATAAATTCTGATAAAAAAATCAAATAAATTATGACCCCCTAAAACCATTCTGGAGTGTAAAACTCCTAATTCAAGTGACATATTAACCCTTGAATTAACCCCAAGTCCTATAGCAGAGCCTATTCAGCGTCTGTCTAATATAATGAACCAAATCAAAGTAATATAGACAATGCTTCTCATAGATAGAAAAATAAAGCTTTATGTATGATACAAACAATGAAAGAACCTATTCAAGTGTTATGTAAATAATATACAACCTTTCAGTTCTATTAGAGAGCATAATAGTATGTTCATCTTTTAACTGGCCATTAAAGTTAGTATATTAACTTTCAATTTACATAAATATAGTAAAGCAGTTTCTATTTTGAGCCATTCTATGTTTTTTTCCTTCTTTCTTTTCTTTTTCTCTCCCCTTTTTTTTTCTCCTTCTTTCTTCTTCATAAATTGTATTACTTGGTATTATACAAATATATAAGTATCGACCTTTGTTATTTTTAGATACAGAGATAGTCCAACAATCCCAGTAAAGTCAAGCTAGCAGTATTATTACATTTAGAGTACTGGCATATTAACATATTTTATGCAACATGCAGCAAAAATTGAAAAACCCAGCTGTTAATTTGCATAGATGTAGTGTAAATGAATATCTTAAGAAGAATAGATTAACAAACAAGAGAGCTATAGTATTAATAACATTTAAATAATTTCTGCATTTACCATTAGAACATGTGTTATATTATGTTAAAATAATTTCAAACAGGAATGAACATTACAATATTTCTAAATGTTAAATATTATAAAAACAATAATGTTTCTGTCATACTGATTATAGTCATATTGCTTTTAAATATGTAAGTCAGGAACAGATTGACAGTTCTTAATATGCTTTATATTGCGCAACATTGCAATAAGTTAAATACGAATTATTACTTAAGCAGCCACAATTATGATCACAGATGTTTAAATGACCATCTTTACTGCCTGCTATGGTTACCCAAGGTAGTCACTCCCTTTACACCACCCTTGCTATTACTCTGGGTATGGAAGAGGGTCTGTGGCACAAACTTCCCTTATGCAAACATACCCAGATAATTGCTTTCTCATTATGCCAAAACAGCTGCTTGGTTTAATATCTGTTTCACAGGAATGCAAACATTTGGTTTCTTATTCTTCATTAAATATTTCAAAGAAGACAACTACTCATTTAGAAAGTGTCATTTTTATGATACACTGCTTTGCATTGTATATTCAAAAACTGACATCAAACAAAGATAACACTGTCATATTTGCTACCTCTCCTTTTCTGATGGTCTTTTACTCATTACCATTTAGAGAAAATAAGGCAATATAGTAAAAAAAAATGCAAATAACATGAGTTTTGTATTGCTTCATTAAAGACAATAAGAAATGGCATCCTTTTAGTAGTGTTTTAACGTTCTAAGCTAGGAAAGGTAGTTCCTGGTTTAAAGTTTATTCTATATGTCATTTATTGTCTACTGCAGTAATAAGGAAGTAGACCTTTCATGCGAACAACCCTACAGGCTGATCTCCAGCTGAGCTTGTCAAAAGGATAATGTGTAGAAGTTCCAGCGGGAAAATTGTGAGGGTATACTCGCTATTCCTCTTTAACCACTTTAGTTTTACTTGTCACGAGCTAGATGTGCTAATTGCAGAGCACAACCGCCCATAGTAAATGGAACCAGAAAAAAATGAAAGCCATTGAGCATAATACAAGGTGCCCATCTCAATTAACTCCCCACTGATGCATCTTGAACAACTAGCATGTAGCATAGAAATAAACATGTGTGAAGCAGAGAAGCAGCTCAGCAGTCTAACCACAGCATCAGAAACACACCATAATGTACCCACATATAAATCAGATACTAGATCTCCTTCCAAGCAATTACAAGCACACTGTGCTTAAATAAAACAGTCATTCACTGTAGAACAGTACCAATAGCTACAACCAACATATTGCAACATACAGAAAGAAGTGATGACAGGAATCTAACAATTCAAATATACAAACGGACATCACCATAGCGCATCAGCAACACTGTATAAAATCCTAAACACAATATCACCCTGATAAAGATATCAATACAACATCAGAAGTATAGTATCCAGTCACATTCTAACCACAAGCAAATATAAGGAGAGAATCATGCAACAAAGTCCGTGCTACCCACTCAAAAATCTTATTCAGATTAAAATGTGGAACAACAAATAATATACATTTTCCCTTTACCTTTCCAACAGATAATAGCAACAACAATACACCACTTTAATGTAACATACTATATTAAGCTAGTAATAAAAGCATCAATAAATCAAAATATTAATTTTATAATTTAATAACTTACCAGTTGTCTCAGTTTCATTCTCCCCAACTCAAGGAACGGCTGTAACAATACTGAATATTAAGAGTATTTTATAATTGGAAAGACATCAATTTTTGTGCTTCTTCTTTTTCTCAAATGATTTCCAGGTTTCATTTTCAGCATTTCTTTTTGAACTAGGATTTGCCCACTCCATGTCTTCAATTTTATCTAATATTTTGTTTGTTTTGATGAAAGAAAGAGCAGAGTCTACATCTTCAAAAATTTTTGTAGTATTCTGAAGAAATATTTTCAGCCTTACCGGGAATAATAAATGAGACTATTTGATTTTTTTTAATTCTTTGATCAAAGGCAGGAACACTTTTCTTTTGGAAATTACCAAAGGGGAATAGTTATTATCGAAACGGATTAGAGTACCTTTTATTTTGATTGGAGATTTTGCCCAGGCAGTCTTTAAAACAATTTCTTTGTCATGTGAAATAGAAATTTAACTATTACAGATCTTGTTGAAGTTATTTTGCTGTTTTTGGAAGAAACCAGGTATCTGTGGGCTCTCTCTATCCCATAGGAAAGTGCTTCAGGTAACTCTAAGATTTCTGGTATCCATGAGGATAGGAATTTTTCCATGTTATTATTTTCTATATTTTCAGGCAAACCAAATATTCTAATGTTGTTACAGTGTGTGATCTATTTTCAAGATCATCTACTTTTGATTGAAGCAGGGTATTTTGCCTCCATAAAAATTCTATGTTATGTTCACCTTCCTGTATCCTAGTGTCCATATCATTTAAGGCTGATTCAATCTCAGAAATGAGTTGTTTCTGTTGCTGCATATCTTCATGTAAGGTATCTAATTGTTTAGTACTTCTTTCTTTAAAAGTATCCATTTTCATATCCATTTTGTCTATTTTACTGGTGAAATCTTGAATGTTAGATGGCAGAGACTGCAGTTCTTTTTTAAATGTTGCATCTTGATGGGAAGATTTGGTGATGCTCATTCTGTTTTCTGATGAAGAAGAACTTATTACTGTAGATTTTGACAGGAAAATGTTCTGATTTCAAAAATCTTTTTATATATTATCCAATTCTGTATTAAGATGTATCAGATGAATAAAAAATAAATACAAAAAGAATAGTATTTCCAAAAAAATCCTGTCATAAAAGATCTGAAAAGACAGAGCTGAAGAGAACAGCTGCTACTCAAAGGACATCTTGGCCATGCCCCCGATGTGGGTGGTGTTTGAGGTATAGTGATTGTGTTGACAGCCTTCTCAGTGCAGATATGCTGGCTTGTGAGGGAGAGAGCTTGGACTCTAGGTTCCAATTGTAATTGCATCGCTCACAAATTGTGTTCCTAGGTGGTAGTAGAAGGTGGTTATTTGTGTACATAAGGCAGTTGCTACACTGTCTCAGGCTGCCCATCCATATTTTTCAGAATCTGAGAGAAAAGGCCAGGGAGAGCTAAGGGGTTAGCCTAAAGCCCAGGGAGAGCTAGCGGGTTAGCCTAAAGCCCAAGTGCTTAAATCAAAACTAAGTGGCTTAGAATAACACTTACAATTTAAACAGGCTATAAGCAAACAGTAAAAAATGCAACAGAAAGGATGCAGCTGAACAATTTAGAGAACAAGCCACAGCAAGTAGCAGAAAAAGCAATATGAAGTAATGGAGCAGGAGGAGGAAACACAAATACAGAAAAATAAGCTGAATAACATTTTTTTTTTTTTAGTAAAGTGGAAAGGGAGAGAAAAGGAATAGAAGAAAATTCAAGGTTAAGGAACTAAGAGGTTTGACCATCCCAAATGATCTCTATATTGGGTAGAGCTAATGAGATGAGACTGGGAGTGTCCCTTATCAAATTTACAGTAGGGGTGGAAAACAGCAAAAGCAACAACTATAAGAGCACAACTGCAATGGGACTAACTATCATTTCTTTTCCAGCACATTAGAATTGTGAGTACAAATGGAAGGGAAATGATAAATGTGAGGTGTACTGCATACTAGTTTGGGACATCATTGGTACTGGTGTGTGCAACATCATATGAGGCGCAGGGTGGTGAGAACCAGTATGCCTTATTCAATGTTTTTATCATACAGCCATATCACCTATACTTATAACTTTCATACAACTGGCTGCCATGCCCTGTAATGGCAGTGTAATTCTTAGTCATTAATGACAGATGGAAATATAAACATTAGCAGTAATGTAACTAGAAATAGGTAACTGATAAAATGGGCAATTATTAAACTGGAAGTCGCCTACAAATATTAGAGACAATTGCCTATAGCACAGGAAAATACTGTAGACAGCATATATGACATTGACCTTTGCAAGTGAGTTTTTGGCTTATATTGTTTGTAAAGCAGGTAGACATGTACCCAGTTTAGAGGGAACATGAGACTGAATGTCATACCTGACTATTAGACTTATGTTTCACTAAGTCTAAACTCCAATTATCTATAAATATACTACAGCAATGATCCCTGTAATGGATGTTTGTAAATAATTAACATCATAAACAGTTTTATTATGAGAGATAGATCCTTATTGTAAGTGTGCCACCCTAGTTGCAAGTCCAGTAGTTTTGTATATTAAACCACAATTTCAAATGAAGTATAAGAAAACTCCCTGTAACATGCCTAAAGTGATTTTGCATGAGTCAAGCCTATCTGCTTTCTCTGATGTTTCTCTCCCCATATTTCCTAATTGGGGTGTGTTGCCCCACAGCACCACTTCTTATATGCATTAACTACCTGATCACTGTACCTTGTAGTACCTGAAATACTTTGAGATACTATAACCTCAGGCATAGTCTATAGTTATAGTCACACTTCCTGTTTCACCATTTCAAGGACTGTATTTACAGTCCTTGCATTTTCAAGAGGAATCTACACAAAATGGTCTTTAATAATAATAATAATAATAATAATAATAATAATCACAATAATAATAATATTAATAATGATAACAATAACAACAAAACAATAATAATAACTTTAAGTGGAAAATGTAATAACATTGCAGTGCACCCATAAATGTTTAGAAAATAATTGCATTATATGAGAAATATGTAAAATGCAATAAGTCATTTTTACTGCTCTCAACTCAGTTGACTTGACTATTCTAAATGTCTTGCCACTAGATTATGCAAGAGAATGGTCCAATTCAACTTTTTTAAGCTTCCTAAACAACCTTGCACCAATGTAGGAAGAAAATAAATGTAACTTTCCTCCTAGGCTTACTAACCAGAGTAGAAGACTTATGCAAAATAGAGATGAGGCATGGAAAGACTGGTAGAAACTTAAAGCACCACAAAGCCTACAGTGTTTCACAGAACTGTGTAACCTTACCAAAAAGCAAGTCAAGCTTTAGAACAAGGAAAACTATTCTGATTTACAAAATTACCACATATATAGCCCAAATAAATTCTGGTCTTTCATTAAACAAGTTTTATATCCAGGAACTAATAATGTCCTTAACCCTTTTCCCAATAAATCCACCTTAGAAACAGCCAATAAGTTTATCTAATACTTCATTCATGACATAGCTGCCTTCATCAATTAATTCTTTCCTGACTTTTCCAAATCATGTCTACCCTCATCTACTTGACTCCCACCCTCACTCTAAAACCAGTTGCCACCTCCCCCATAAAAAAATATTATCCAAACTTCAATCCTTCTCACCCTCTGTAGATAGCCTTCCTGTAGAATACATTACACTTGCTGCTAATGCCATTGCATATCTAATCTCCATCCGTATAAATGGGTCAGTACAAGGATCCTATATTCCTACTATCTTGAAAAGCATGCCTTCTTATCCCTCTCTATAAAGATGGCTCTTCTGTTGAGATATCTAATTTCAGACCCATTGCCATGTTATCCCCTTCTTAAAAATATTGGAAAAATACATTCATAAACAAATACTCCATCATCTCTTAAAGAAACAATTACTAACTGATAGTCAACATGGTTTTAGACCTGCCCATAGCACAAATGCCCTCCTAACTTTTACAAATAACACAAATAAAGGCAGGGATAGTGGTAAACTTGTTATATTCCTCATTCCTAGAGTCATCAAAAGCTTTCAGTACTGTTTCTCATATAACAAAAAACTACTACAGCAAAACAAAATGGGTATATCACATTCTATGCTTCAGTAGTTTAACAATTGCTTGTCAGAATACTATGAAGCAGGTAAGTGAAATCCTACTCTTTCCCTTATCTATCCATCATTACAGGTGTACCACAAGGCTCTATCGTTGGTGCTCTTTTATTTAATATCTTTATAAACAATCTTCATACTTCTATGCAACAATCATCTCTTGTACAGTATGCAGACAATTCCACCATCATCTGACTCTCAGATGGTATAGATGTGAAAATTTAGAAAAGGTTACACAGCTTCCCTTTAATTCTACTGAAACCTAGTTTTGTAAGCACCGATGCCTTCTTAATCCAAAGAAAACCAAACTCCTTTTGTTTTTCCCCAAATCACTTACTTAAGATCACATTACTAAGCAATATGCTAATTGAAATAGTGTCCATGTAAAACTGCTGGGGGTTGCAAAAGATGACAACCTTAAATATGACCTCCATATATAAAGCAATATATATATATATAAGAAAAAAAAAACTGAAAAAACTAGGAATGCTATGTAGAGCCAAAACAATTCTGTACTGTACCCACCATAGCCAGTCTTGTCACTATAAACCTACTCCCCTCTCTGTTATATGTTTCTCTCATCTTAACTAACCTCCAGGCCACCCTAAAGTTTAGTATTGTAACAAGGTACCAGATTTGTAGCTCATACATGTCACAGAAGATCTCACTATTCTGCACTTAAAACTGTAATTTGGCTAGAATAATCCCACCAACTGAAATATACCCAACTTCTCCTAACAAACAAAATTATATTTAAACCCATTCCCTGTCCGGCTATAAATACAGTTCTTTACCACTACCTCCCAAATCGTCAACTTTGATCTTCTGATGGTTAAGGTGTTTGCCTTGCAAATACAAGGGACAGGGTTTGAGTCTCACAAGGGATAATTGGCTAGGCTCAAAATGGCTCGCAAGGGCAGTTAGCTTAGTACTAACCTATGTAGTTGACTTGACATCTATAAGCCTTATAAAAGCTGCAGTCAAAGTCTGTACTCACACTGTGTAGCAAAAGTTTGGAATATGATCCTTCCACCAATCAGAGCAATACATAACATTCATTTAGTTAAGCTGCAACTAACATAATTCCTATCTGACTGCTATTTTTAAACTTGCAGCTCTCCTGGCTAAAATTTCAACTCCTTCTCTTCTAATTCTTATATACATCCTATCTGTCCTTTTTCTTATTTTTATTTCTCTTACTCATACTTCCCTGACTCTTAATCTTGTTTTACTCATAAGTCTCCTGCCTTCCATATCTTTTCCACCTAATACCGCTAAAAACACTTTCCCCTCATTCTCTCCTCCTAATTCTCTGTTTGAATTTTATACTCTGACATTTGCTTTATGAATGAGTAATAAACTTTTGCACGTATAAAATTTCAGAGCTACAGCATTTTATATTTATCTTGCTTGAATGATGGTATATATGTGAAATTCTACATGTCATGTGTGTATTAATATTTGTATTAATCAATGTATTTACAATACATTGTAATATTATGTCAATGTTCACATTTGTACATGTATTTTGTGATCTTTAATTTGTGGAGATTTTCTACCCAGGCCTCCACTGAAATGAATAAAATTATTGAGGCAGACTTTCCCAGTAAACACGTCAATAAATAAACTGCAAATATGCATATATCAGCTGTAACAAAGGGAGTGGCTGCCCAGCTGTAGTCATTAGTGCCAAAGGAAATGAGATGGGGCAGTGAGTGGGTGATACCTGCTGCACAGAACAAAAGAGATCAAAGCTTGATTTGCCTTTGGACTGTCCGTTTAGCCTGCATTGTTGATATCAGAGCCACAGTGACAGGTTCACAGCTATCAAAGTTCTTTAACTGAATTGTGTTTAAAGAAGGAGGCTGATGTTGCTGGTTCCACAGTGGAGTGACACCTATCACCTTGTTTTTAAAGTTTTATTATATTTTGGCATAGTTATAGGTGGTACAGTGGCCAATTCATTTGGAGAATGAACATATACTTAGTCACTTTTGTTGCAGGCTTTTCACAAAATAAGCTAAAAACAGGTTTGTTTGCCATGTCATGTAATTGCCACAAAAGACGAAAAGCACTTCCTCCATGTTTGCTGACAACATAACCGAGTGCTTAATAAACAGCATCAGACATGCTCTTGCCAAACTTGTCCTTGAATTACTTAATCTAAATGTAGCCACATGACATGTTCATGAATCCTGGTGCAGTGAGGCCATGATGCCCCCACAAGGGTGGCCTACCATAGACCCTAGAAATTACAGACTAGTCATCCTTATGAGTCTGATCTGTAATGGTACTGAGTGCATCATAATTGATATAATTAAATATGATATAATCTAATTATACTTGCTGTACAATAAGTTGTCTTTGTCAAGGGGATGTCATGAGTGTTAAACCCTGTTAACTTCTTTGAGATGTTCACGCAAGCTGTCAACACTGATAATACTGTTTATACAGCATATCATGATCTGGCCAATGTTTTCAATGTCATACCTCATGTGAAGATAGGTGAAGGCTGCCAGCCTAGCCAGATAGAATTTTGTAGATAATTCTGTCATTTGTAAATATTAATATAAGCCACAGGCTTGTTCTCTTAAATGAGAAAATGGTGGTAAATGTGGAACTGCATAAATGTAACAGCAGTGCACTCTGCTGTAACAAAGCTAATAAGTCAATTCTTTGATGTCAAAAAACTTGGTGCCGATATGTCTGGATGAAGGAATTCTTACTATTGTCTTGAGACCAGAGTTAGTTGCTAGAATTTGCATGTATACATTCTTTTATTGTTCTGGCTTCCTGACCAGCTGTAGGATCAAGGGCTATTAACCTCTGAGAATCTATTAGCCTGGGAACTAGAAAGAAATTATGTAATCTGAAATTAATCAGTGGTATTGTGTTATCAATTTAAGGACAGAAAGAATGAGAGCATTAGAGCATTTGTCTTGGGAACATCCAACTCACCAGCACTGCCTGTGTCTAGATGTAAGTATGATTTTAGAACTGTGTTTTCTCTTAGAAATAGCTAGGAATTAGGAAGATTAGACTGTTTTTCTATGATAGAACTTTTCTGCGGTATTATTTTAAGTATTTCTGTGTGATCTTGGAACTCTTGACTGGCACTTTGTAGTAAGAAGTATTGTGTTGTGTTTTTAGTATTTATTATTAAATATTTTTAATCCTTTCAACTGTGGCTGTTTTGTGTAGAGATAATTTAAGCTCTAAGTGTACATTGCGTGTATATAGTGATACTGTACCGAGTCACTCCAAATAAGTCTTGACTGTTAGGTTGCAGTTACCATTCAGATAATAATAATATTGCACA
Organism: Protopterus annectens; assembly: GCF_019279795.1. NCBI lineage: Eukaryota > Metazoa > Chordata > Ceratodontiformes > Protopteridae > Protopterus > Protopterus annectens. The sequence continues at coordinate 1,203,057,737 of NC_056746.1, read as the reverse complement.
GTAATAATTGGACACCCTTTTAAGGGTCTTTGAGTTGCTGATAAATATTAGCTGGGTGGTGGCAGTGATTTCTACCATATAGTCTGGGTAAAAGGGGCACAGCTGGAGAACCTGTGCCAGCCTTCCACAGGAGTGTCTGTGTGGTTGTATAAACTCTTATCTCAAAGTGTGTGTGTGTGTCAGCTACTTGGGCAGGGGCACAAAGCACTGGTTGGACAGAGAGAGTGCTGGAGGTTTTCGCTCGCCCACTAAGCTGAGATCTGGACATAGCTGTGCCAGTGGGGAGTATTATTGGGGACCTGGTGAGAAAGTGTGAAACCAGCCCCAGACTGACTGCTCTCTCTGTGTGCTCTTAAGGGAAATTGTGCATTACTGTGTGTGTATTTAGTATCCTTTCCCTATATGGACACCCCTCACTGGTGTTAGTGGTGAGGATTTAGGCTCCTTAATCGCTGTGCCAGTGCACGGGTGTCACACCTCATTCCAGAATTGAAAGGGAATTATCCTCCTTAAACATAGATCGTTATGAGGTAAGATGGATAGCCAAGTGCCTGAAAGAGAGAGCCAAGTTAGTTTATATGGCAGAGATCTCCTTTTCAGCATCTATTTCTCTAGATCTCAATACTCATAAGCAGGACCTCTGGTTAGCCAAACAGACAAATTAATTCAAACTGTGTGTAATTGTTAAAACCACCTCAGATATGTGCACCCTCCCTAAAGAGCTTACTCTAGTTAATACCTGGTGTAAGGATAATAGTCTTGACTTGAAAGTGAAAAATGTATAATATAGTAAAGTTTCTTTCATAAAACACCAATTAAACATAACATACAGTATAGATAGTCAACCTTATAAAATAAAAGGGGAACTAGGAAGCTGGGTGCTTGGATTGATAGTTATATCTGATTTGATAATGTGGAGACTATAGTCAGGGAATCCTTCTACTTAACTCAACTAATAGACACAGATATTTGAGCCAGATCCTAAGATGGTTTTGTTCCCCCCATACTCAGCACTGATTAGACCCATCATAAAGACTACACTTAATTTTGAATGTACCTCATTAACTCATTACAACACAGAGACCAGCAGACTTAGCTGAGGTTGCATCCTAGTGGTTGTGCTTGGTGTCTAATATAGTGTGATATAATCTGTTCTTATTTGAATTAATAAATCCAAAGCCATGGTACATACATCTTCTGGAAAGATTTCATATTAAAGCTTGCATGGTGGGCAATGCAACTGAACTAATACTTGACATCTTTCTAGTCCTGCTAAACAGATAGTAATTGTTGTTCATATACTATTTATTTACGTTGTCATAATTTTCAGAGTTCTGTAAATATCTCAACAACTAATTAACACAGGCAGAACTACTAAGTTTCATTTTTACAATGGACAATCAAAATGCTTTCTAATTTAGCCAATTGCCTAATCAGGGTCTCAGTTAGCTATTTGTATATTATATCATTAAAAAGGACTTGAGTGCCCAACATCCTTTTTCTGGTGATTTAAACAAAGTGTTTACATCATTGACATTAAGATTATTGTAGATCATGGCAATTGCAATTACACTACCCAAAATATCCCCTTAAGGGTAGTTTATTTTTTCCACTGACCATTAACATATTTGGTTTTATACCATTCATACCATTCATACAGGTGTTATACTACATGAAGGGTAGTTTATTTTTCCAGTAACCATTAAGATATTTGGTTTCATACCTCTCTATACCTCACAACTGTACAGGTTTTTGCAGAATGTCCAGATTTCAGACTTATATTTTCGGTGTGTTCCCCCTAATATCTGTCCCTGTCTGGCAAATAGCTGAGGACTGGAGTCATGAAATAATGGCCAACATTTGAGTTTTAAGACTCCACATCCATCGGAAAATTCATGCTAATGCAAAACCTATTATTCTATCAACTTTCTGAAGTTTGTAAGAGCAATAGTTAAGATCTGTCTCTATATGTCCCCCATCATTTTAGGCTTTGTCTAGATATTTTGCTCTAAGAGGGTGAGAGGTATGTACCTTTCATACAGGTGTTATATTACCTAAAGTAATCACTTAAGGGTAGTTTATTCTTTCCACTGACTATTAACATACTTGGTTTCATACAATTCATACAGGTGTTATACTACCTGAAATAGCCCCTCAAGGGTAGTTTATTCCTTCTACTGACCATTAACATATTTGGTTTCATAGCATTCATACAGGTGTTATACTACCTGAAGTATCTCCTTAGGGGTAGTTTATTCTTTCTACTGATCACTGACTTATTTGGTTTAATACAATTCATACAGGTGGTACACCTCCTTTTTAATAATAGCTGGTCTAGCTTGAGTATTATGAATAGTTCATGTTGCTTCATGATTTTATCACCTCTTCCTTCTGGTCACCTCTGTTAGTCCACAATACTCTCCTCCTCTTTGTTTCAGAGGTGTTTAAAAGTGATTTTTCACTATTCTTCTGTTTATTCTTTGACCTTTTCTCTTCCTTGGCAGGGGTACTGTGTACAACTTTACTTGTCTGTTGCAGAGCACACACTGCTGACTTGTCCCTGCCCACATCTCCTCCCCTCTTTAATATAATAAGATTATCTGATCATTTGCCTCTTCCTACCAATGTAATTCTTTTCTGTCCTCCTTTTGACTCTGGTGTATCATTTACTGGTGTTGCATTACAAACCTCCCTACTCCTCCACTTCCTTTTCATAATATCTTTTTTGGATTTGGGGTATCATTTTACCAGTGTTGCATTACAAACTTCCCAACTCTTCTACTTCCTTTTCATGTTATCTTTTTTTTGACTCTGGTATATCATTTTACTGCTGTTGCATTACAGACATCCCTACTCATACTACACTTCATTTTCATGTTACCTCTTTTGAGTCTCATGTATCATTTACAGGTGTTGCATTACAATCCTCCCTACTCTTCCACCTCCTTTTCATGATATCTGTTTTGAGTCTCATGTATCATTTACAGGTGTAGCATTACAATCCTCTCTACTCTTCCACCTCCTTTTCTTGATACCTCTTTTGAGTCTCATGTATCGTTTACAGGTGTTGCATTACAATCCTCCCTACTCTTCCACCTCCTTTTCTTGATATCTCTTTTGAGTCTCATGTATCGTTTACAGGTGTTGCATTACAATCCTCCCTACTCTTCCACCTCCTTTTCATGATATCTGTTTTGAGTCTCATGTATCGTTTACAGGTGTTGCATTACAATCCTCCCTACTCTTTCACCTCCTTTTCATGATATCTGTTTTGAGTCTCATGTATCATTTACAGGTGTAGCATTACAATCCTCTCTACTCTTCCACCTCCTTTTCTTGATACCTCTTTTGAGTCTCATGTATCGTTTACAGGTGTAGCATTACAATCCTCTCTACTCTTCCACCTCCTTTTCTTGATACCTCTTTTGAGTCTCATGTATCGTTTACAGGTGTTGCATTACAATCCTCCCTACTCTTCCACCTCCTTTTCTTGATATCTCTTTTGAGTCTCATGTATCGTTTACAGGTGTTGCATTACAATCCTCCCTACTCTTCCACCTCCTTTTCATGATATCTGTTTTGAGTCTCATGTATCATTTACAGGTGTAGCATTACAATCCTCTCTACTCTTCCACCTCCTTTTCTTGATATCTTTTTTGAGTCTCATGTATCATTTACAGGTGTTGCATTACAATCCTCCCTACTCTTCCACCTCCTTTTCATGATATCTCTTTTGAGTCTCATGTATCATTTACTGGTGTTGCATTACAATCCTCAACACTCTTCCACTTCCTTTTCTTGATATCTCTTTTGAGTCTCATGTATCATTTACAGGTGTTGCATTACAATCCTCTCTACTCTTCCACCTCCTTTTCATGATATCTCTTTTGAGTCTCATGTAACATTTACAGGTGTTGCATTACAATCCTCCCTACTCTTCCACTTCCTTTACACATTCTATCTTTTGACATTCCCATTCCTTCTTCATTATGAAATGTTTGTTCTCATCATTAGTATCTTTCATAGTTCCTGCGACCTTCTCTTCAGTATGACAAGTAGTGTCTCCTGTTTTAGTTTGTCCACCTGACTTTTATGATTGCTGCATATACCAGGTACTCAATTATCTAGTCTTGTTTTAACTGCTACAAGAAAGGTCCTATCTCCACTATAGTCTGATGTATCAATGCCAAAACATTCTTCCATTACTTTAACTTTTTGTATTCTCCATTATCAGACCCATTTTCCAAGCTGCTCATTTAATATCCACTCTTTTGTCTGGTGAAAGTATATTTTAACAATTGTATGTCTGCCCCTTGCATCTGGGTCATAATATTGTTATCTCACTCTGTGTGCCTTTCTACCTGTGGATTCATCCTTCCGCTCTTCTTCACACACCAGCAGCTTGTTTCTGTATAAATTTGATTAAGCTCACATCCTCATTGCTTCCATTACACCTATTGTATGGAAATTGTCACTTCAGGATCCGTTCTCCAAATTCAAGCATTTTACACTAACTTTTTTCTAAACTACACTTGATTGCCAGTAGACTACGTTGGTGCCTCTTTACCTGTGTCTTGAGTTTTCAGCTTTGGTTCCTACTCCAGCATGTTCTCTGGTCAAGTCATCCAGTTTCTGTTTTAACATATTCTACTAAAGTCTGCATGTTTCTCACATCCACCACAATGGCATCCAGTTTCTTTAAGATAACATCACACCTGTCTTTTTGTTTTGCCATTTTGACTTTATTCCCAACTCATCTCTTTCATATAGCACCAAAGAGTACTACCTTTTTTTGGGGTGAAGGGGATGGGTGGAGTTCGACTTACAGTTAGTTCCCTCTTTCAGTGCTCAAGGATCTTGAGAGTAACCTGGGCTGCCTCTTCTCTTGATAATATCCTCTTGCTCTGCTGGCTCTTCACTAAGCCTTTTTCCACTGGCATTCTTCTTTCACCTCTTTCATATTGTAAAATTGTTAAATACTCATGCCCTGACTTTTACTTCTTTTATTCAAACACTTTTTAGCTATAATTTACATTCTTCATTTAATTAACACTCTGAGTCACTCACTCAGAGTCAAATTCAGGACTAGGCATTCTATGCAGCTGCCTACGGCCCGTGTTAGCTTGGTGGACCTGAGTTAGCTTGACCGTCAGTAAAATCTCTTCCACTAATAAGCCTCAAAGTTGTCTGTAAAGCCAGCAGGGCTTTAGACCTCATGAGAGACATCTGTTAAGAACCACAATCCCCAAAAACTTCAGCATTATCAATTCTTACATAAATAGTGGGATATTTGAATAAATGGCAGATATGCAAGCAGCCAGGGAGAGATATAGATATGGTGTTTATGGGACTGAAACCCACAGTGAAAATGGAACAGAAGCCAAAACTGGTGTGTGTGTGTGTGTGTGTGTGTGTGTGTGTGTGTGTGTGTGTGTGTGTGTGTGTGTGTGTGTGTGTGTGTGTGTGTGTGTGTGTGTGTGTGTGTGTGTACAATACCCCAGTTAGGGGGTTGTCTAGTTAACTGACTTTAATCAGAGTCAAACCCTGAGAATTGATTGTTGGCAAGCAAGTGCCTTAAACTTCCACACTGACTGCCGTGTTTCCTTTTAATTTTTTTTCCTATAAATCCCTGAGGATTACACTCTGTCATTGTCAGTTATACAGTTTCATAGTTGTGCTGTTCAATTTCAGTGGAGCAACAGGAGTGTTATTCAGCTCATTCAACCACCTCTGTCTCACCTTCTCACTTTTTCCTTTGGAGCAGAAGGCTGTAGGTTCTCTTCTCACCAGGTAGATTGATTGCTGGCACTACAGTGCAGCATAAGGGGAGAGTGCTGTACTCCTGGGTGTCATACTTTGGACGAGATGCCTACTAAGTATGAATCTGTTGTATGTTTGAGAGACATTCCCTATTGATTATCACCAGCACACCATTTTCTAATGTAACCTAGACAATTTATTCTTCAATGGTAGCAGGCACTGAATTTGTAGATGAAGCACTGAAATGCAAAGTTATTTGTCAGAAGCAACCTTTTAATTAGTTGACAGATCTCTGTAAATGAGGTTTGGCAGCAAACCAAGTTGTCCCTGGACATCTTCAAGAGGGGTTAGATTGATATATTAGTGGGAGTTAAGTGGGTTGGTGGGATAAAAGGGTTAAATGGAGGGAGGGATGATTGGTAGGAAATGAGGTAAGGGCGGGGAGGGGTTTAAGGGGTTTAAAAAAGTTTAGGTGGGTAAGTAAGCACATTTTGGCATGAACTTGCTACAGCAGGTTCTCATCTGTGACAACCTGCAGGTATTGGTAGTTGGGTAGGCCTTGGTATGGTGAGGTACGGATGAGGTGAGTGATGTCCAATAACAGGGGTCTGGTAGTTGGCATATAATTTTTTTTGTTCCCCCTCTCTGTGTTGTTGGGGGTGGGGAAAGTTATAGTGATATTCAATGTCCAGGAGAAGGTGGATTCCACAGTAGAGCTGGTAGCAAAACCCCGCATGTTATCTAGGAAGGAAACGTTAAGTTTAAACAAGCTGTTACCAACAGGGTCTCTGAGATTTTAAACTCTTCCCAGTCCTTGTAACACTTATTTAGTTTGTAGTTTTAAGGTTTGTTTCTTAATTTCTGCTCAATCCTCATAACAAGCCCAGCAACTCCAACTTACAGTAATTTTACTGTCTGCATGGGTAAAGTACCATTTGCTCCATTCTGTATCTTGCTATTCTTCACGATGTACCCTGTAATACTGTCTGATGGTATAACCGCTTACTGCAACTCCAGGTAACCATTTGTACCTTATTTTCTTCACCTTTCTTCCTAGATATTACCCTATAACCACTCTGAAAGGAACTCCAAATAATGGAGTGTTTCTGTCCAAGCCACTATTAAGATTGATCTCCCAGTTACAAATAGCTAGTTGATGGGTAATTTACATATGGTGCACTTGGAATAGGAGAGTGGTTCTATTTCTGTCAGGGTTTACGTCCTATAACTATGCAGGTGTTAAAGGTCAATCCTAAGCAACCGTAACGTGCTGTGTATGTTTACTGCTTACTTACTGATATGGTTAAATCAGTACCATGCAAGCTAGTTGTCTGTATATCCATGCCACAAAGTAAAGGGATTACTTTATTTAATTTTCGCTTACAGACTAAATTTCATCTGTACTGGAGATGGTCTGATCAGAGCTGTCAGTGCTGTCCTGTAGATGCATATCGGTAAGATAGGGTGGATTCTGAAGTTCCGGCCCTTCTTTGGGGTGCACTGACTGTTTCAATAATATTAAGACCAGGTAATTTTTCAAAGAAAAAATCAATAAAAAAATTATTGGTATTTTTCTGAGGTCAGTAATTTGATTTAGTGAACGTTTACTGTACAGACTGAAACATTTGCTGTTTCAAGGTTGTCTTTTCTTTAGATACAGGGTGTGGACTCTATTTTAGTGTTGCTGGTCTAAGTGCTTTGTCGGACTTGGTGGATTGCTGTAGGATTAAGTTGTAGCTGGTAGTGAAGTGGTATTTTGGGGGCAGTTTATTATACAACATTCGGGAGTATTTTCCTCAGTGAAAACCGGTAATGGCTTTTCGCAGGTTATTGAGCAACTGAGGTAACGGTTAGCACCGCACATGAGTCATAGACTCTGTGGACTAGGTTGCTATGTGGTTAGTACACTTCAGTTATTTTCATCCCTGTTGTTTGGGGAATTTGGTGAGTACTTCAGCTTGTTCTTGTTTGTGGTTAAGGACTGGATATCATCTTGGTTGATGGTTGTGGTCTCTTGGTGTGTCAGCTGTAGGTTCACTAGATTCGGTGGCAGCAGGCTATAATCCTGTCACCACTTGCCATCCAAGTTCATTTGGGCTTACAGCTGGCTCTCTGTTTTTTTTTCCCCCTCCTCCTGGAATCAAGCAAAGGTGACTCAGTGTGGTTGTAAGGGCATCCTTGTATTTTCTGATTATCAACATTTCTGTTTTGAATGCATTGCATCTTGCAGGCAGGGAGTTGATGAGAACAGCAGGTGGCTCTTGCGGATATTCTTTGGGCTGCTTGTCATGAAGTGGAGGTGACTGTTTGGCTGGTTGCCAAGAACATATGATTCGCACCAAGCAGGGGCTGTGGAGTGGGTCGTCCGGTGTGATGTGGTGCTGTAGGGCTTTGCTGGCCTTTTTTCATGATTTTACTTTGCATAGCACAGGGAAATTCACTGAGACTTTTGTCGGAGGTCGAGTGTGAAATTTTCTTCAGACTGCCTTTGCTTATGATTGGGTTGTTGTTAGGGTGAAACAAAGGTGCCTGACAGTTGAGGGGGTGAGTGACTGTTAAAGCTATTAGCGCATATGCGCAGGAAGCAATCCCAGCTGGTGAGGGGGGAGGTTTTCAACTGTCAGGCACCTTTGTTTCATTATCTTGGTCCTATGCAGTAAATGGTGTTTTTTCTAATTGCACTTCACTAATGGCCTGTGTTTCTTATGACAGTGAAGACACCAAGCTTTCTTCAGCCAGGCATGAGGCGATGGTGTTAGTTTTGTTCCCCTTTTCTTTTTCAAGCAAGTCCTAATGCTTTAGTTGCACGCTGTGTAGCCCTCAGTATCCCACATCTTAAGTTATAGCAGTGAGGTAGCTCGACACATCCTGGTTGCACTTCAACTTCATATTCATACGTGGGTCTTCTTTTAATATTTAAAAATTTAAGCATCTTTCTATGCTTTCATCATAAAGAATGATCAAATAAAGGACAAAATTAATAAAAAAAAAAAGAAAGTTTATCCAGATCTCTCATTCACTCTAATAGGTTGAGAGGCACATACCTCTCAACTGTACAGATCTCCGCAGAAGGTCTAGATTTTGTCTCATAGGTGGTCTGTTTTCATAAAATTGTGTTTTTCCAGCAATCATTCAAGATTTAAGTCACAAAATGACAGGTGTCTGGGTTCAGACTTCATACTCTTGAGAAAATTCATGCTAAGGCAAAACCTAGTATTGTCACTTTGTAAGTCTGTAAGAGTAATATTTAAAAATTGTCCCTAGTTTTAAGCCGTTGTCCCCCCATTACTTATAGCTTGGGCCAGATTTCTTGCTCTAACAGATTGAAAGGTATGGTTGTACTGACGCTTGTTACTTTACTTTGGATGGGTGATAAAGTTTAGTATGTGGTCCATTTTCAAACATGTGAGGAGAATGGATTAAGGGAAGAAAACTCAGCTCACACCTTTCATCTCATGACCTGTGGGGTGGATGGCAGGGTTCAATTCTGGGTGAAATAACTGTCAAATGTTTTATTTATAATTTCAATTAGTAGAGTATCTATAACTTGTCATGGTCGGTATACTCCCAACCTGCGATACAATTTCTGATTTGTTAATGTTTGTTATTTTCAACAATATTAATTTTGCCGCATATGGTGTCTGATATACAGGGTTTTTAAGGAGTCATCCTTTTACTCAGTCTCAGATTCCTTTTGTAAGTGAATGCAGGGTTATGGGGAGCTGAAGGCAGCCCTGGCATTTTTTCCCTAATTTATTGTTTGATTTTCTATGGCAGGGTGATTCAGGGGAGGGGGATGTTACCCATAGGGTTTGGGAAGGTGTGTGATTGGTCAAAATTAGCTATCCCCATTGGGATTTGTCACAGTTAAGTTAAGATGTCTGGGACAAATTTGTGGTTACCCATCCACTCATCAAGGTTGCATTTGAAGTGGGCAACAGCCTACTATGTGTGATGGGTACGGGGAGTCTATTTCAGAGACGGGGCAGTCTGTGGGAGATAAACCTGTCTCCTCAGCAGTTGGTGTTAATGTCATATATGAGATTTAAGCCTTCTGGTACTATGGGAGGAGTATGGATATGGAGCATCTCTATTAGAGCAGGGTCAGAGATTGCCTTGTAGGTGTGTTACAGATCACCTCTGAGCAATTTGTATGATATTGAGTAGAGTGATA
>NC_056746.1:1203030303-1203042803 GCF_019279795.1 Protopterus annectens | reverse complement strand
AGGAACTCTGCTCATTGTCTGGTTGAATCTCAAGCAAATGAAGTAAGAGTGTTCAATCTTCATCAAAAATTACGATAATGATGCCCAAATCACTAAGATGAATCCATTCAAAATGGAGAGGTCTGTCTCCTCATATGTTATCTATTTGCACCAAGTAACTGACAACATGCTGTAAAGCTTGCCTTCTTATATGTCCTTCCTTGTCCCTACTATTTTCTCTATGTTTATGTCCTTTCTCCAAACTTCTCCTTGAATAATGAAAAAACATATTATATGAATGCATGGAAAATTAAGCAGTACATTAATACATTCAGTTGAGCATGCTTACATAAATTAAACAAGAACATAACTAATAGAGTGAGGCTTGTTCTACTGTACATTGATGACCAAAAAATAAATAAATAAAACATTTCAACCTAAGCTGAGGACCAAAAAAAGAAGCACATAAAAAAATGTTTGTCTAGTCACAAAACTGCATTTACTTTAATTTGTGCACATAGAAAACAGTGAATACACTGTATGAAAGAAACTACTGTTATGTTAGCAGACGTCTTGGGTGAACATGGAAAACAGCTATTATATATGGGTCCATGTCAACTTATTGTAAAACAATATACCTGATTTTCTAATACCAAATGTACAATATCGACTTGTTAAGATGCTGAAATTCTAAAATGTTGAAATCTATGTATTCCCCTACATGTGCAGACAGCTGGACTCTTCCTCCCCCTAGGATGTATAGTAGTCCACATTTCAGAGTTTCAATAACAGGTAAGTGATACTGTTTGTTTACTGTGTGCTGGAGTAGAGTATATACGTATGTATGTATGTATGTATGTCTGAACGTATGCATGCATGCATGAAGTGCATGTATGCTATTAGTAGGTAATTTGAATTAAGTATTGTAAAGTTTCAACAGTTTGACATTTCAGTATTCTACATTTAGTACTGTATTCTGTTAGACAATATGTTGTCACATATCCATTATATACATACATATTAACACAATAAAACACACTTTAAACACTATGGCAGCCCCACAATGGAAAATTAAACAAAATTTATCCACACAAAATATGTTTTCCGTTAGTTTACTCTACCTTTAAACTGACAGAAACAAGTGCTCCAATTAAAAAAAATGTTACAGTCTTAAGGCAGTCCATTAAATAACAACACTCTTAGCTTTAAGATAACTTTCCTGAAGAGGAAAGTAATAAAATATTACCATAAATTAAGAAAAGGGAAGTTTTTTCCCCAAAGGGAACTTATCTGCCTAGCAAAGAAAATTACAAGCTGACCATCAAGCTTCAAAAGCCCCAGACGAGTGTACTCTTCTGCAGCAGTGGACCTCTGAAGGGCTTTGAGCCCAAACATGGCTTTTAGTCAGCTCAGCTCAAGCTTTATGACATGGATGGGGGTCTGAAGCTTTGGAAGCTGGCAGCCATTATATCCTTAGCAGGAAGAAACTCCATATAGCTAGTGCTACTACATCAGTGATAAATCGAGCATCTGCTATTTTGGTAAGTTCAACTTACACAACTGTACTTTGGTTGTTGTTGTGTCTTTCGGCTTTTCCCGGTTAAAGGTCGCCACAGCGGAACTCCGGTCCGCTAATAATTGGCAGTTGATTTTTACGTGCCGAGTTGCCAACCCTGATGCACAACCTTCAATGAAGGTACGCCCATTCACGCATGTCTCCATGCAGAAGACTCTCTAGCTGAGAATCGAACCGGACAGCGTCTTACTGTGAGGCGACAACGCTACCACAGCACCAGCACCGCGGATAGTGCCAGTATTTTAAAAAGCGTCTGTAATTTTTGGGCCTTTTCACTAATTAGTTCTTGTTTTTGCTTAATACAGGGAATAATCAGTTGAGAGGCTCATAGTTCTTTATTTCACATTGATCATTCTTTTTGATTATGATAAGATCCACATTATATCCATTTTGTGTTTCAAACAACATCCAAATTTAGTTATAACCTTAAACTGTCTAATGCCGCTGGACTAAGTCTCCACTGTATTTACATTTTTTTAGTTACTCAAGCAAGAAATAAAACAATACTTTGTGGTTTCTACAAAAAAGGCACCTCTCCCCATTAGCTGTGCATTCTTACCCATACTTCACTTCAGCTATGATCTGTGTGTGTGTGTGTGTGTGTGTGTGTGTGTGTGTGTGTGTGCGTGTGAAATTTTTATTGACTGACTGAAACAAAAGTAAACAATCAAAATGGTCAAATTCCCAATCAATCAAAAATGCAATGTAAAATGGCATGAATCGATTATTCAGAGAGACCACCAGCAGTTCTCCCTACCTCCCCTAGATATAAATATATATATATATATATATATATATATATATATATATATATATATATACATGCACACACGCACACATAGGTAGATATAGATATATGCGACACACACACACACACTCTCACACACACTCACATCACACACACACACCACAAAATGAATTGAGTTGCCCATTTATGCTACTTCCTAAACCTGAATAGCATTTCAAAGTGTGTTAGCTATCCTGTCCCTAATAGTGATGAGTTGATTATGAGCCTAGAAAGTGATGACTCTAGACTTTGCGAACTGATATTAGCAGATACCACTTACCACCTCTGATGAATTAGAACCAGCATTTATAACGGGTCTACTTTAATTAAACAAAAGAGGAATCCGTTGAATACGAATCCGTCGACACATAAACAGCAAAACACGGAAACGTTGAATGCACTAAATAGCAAAATAGAAAATGTTGAATTGTCATAGTTGGCCTGTCTGCGGTATAGCTCCGTAAGGTAAGTGTGCGATAGTTACGGACCTTAGTGTTAGGGTGGGGGTTAAGGTAAGTGCATAGCTAGGTAGTGTATGTACGGTTTAGTGTAGGGTTTTGTTAAGTGTATGTGTGTGGAATATTTACTTTGTGTGGGTATAGTTCTGTAAGGTAAGTGTGCGGTAGTTACGGACCTTAAGGTTAGGGAGGGGTTAAGGGTAGTGCATAGATAGTTGTGTATGTGGGGTTTAGTGTATTGTTACAACTGGGGTTTTGGTGCTTTAATTTAGGGTTTGGTTAGTGTATGCATGTGTTTTTTTGTTGTTGTGTTTGCGTAGGTAGTATGTTATGGGCAGTGGGGTTGGCCAACTATTACGGTTTCGATGTTTAAATTTTGTGGTTTTGCGTGTTCGACGTTATCGCATTTCGCTGTTTATGTGTCGATGAATTCGTATTCGATGTATTCTGCTTTTGTTTAATTAAAGTAGACCCTTTATTATCCCCAGCGGTCTATATCAGTACATCTTGTTACTGCTAGACTGGCATGGAGCCCCAGCTACCTTTCAGGGGCTGATGGATAAAATATTGAAGCATCTGCCTCGATCTACTAAGGCATACCTGGATGAGACAGACATTCATTTAGAGGACTGGAGTCTCAGTTTCCAAAACTGCATACTGTATTAGACCCTATAAGACATGCAGACTTGACTCTAAATAATAACAATAAACTAGGTAGTGTACAAGTCAAGTACTTAATAGAGGCCCTAGAAACTTGACTGCAGCCTTTATTATAAAATGCACAAAAGCTTTTCTTGTACTGACTGGGTTCTATGAAAGTCTGGGTCTACTTTTGTGACTATTACCAGTCTGTTGCTAAATCTCATAAAAGGAAAGCTCCTGTCTAGGTGCAGTGGTCTCTTGAGGCAGATAGAGCATTTAATGAACTAAAAATGATTATATGCTGTAAACCTGTTTTAGTGACTTCTGATTTTACTAAATAGTTTACCCTATATACTTATGTGTGAGAGGCAAGTTTTTTGGGCAGTGCTATCACAAAACATTTGAGACAAAGAGCATCCAACATGCTATATCGGCAGAAATTAAAAAAAAATAAAAAAGAAGCTTTTCTGCCATAGAAAGGAACTTTTTTAAATCAAGTGGGCTTTGTATTCTCTTGAAGAATTATTTATTAGGTAGACATTAGATTATGCTAAAGGCAATAAAACTCTGCTAGCAGGCCCTGTCTCTCCAAACATTTTATTATATTGTCCCCAGACTGACCTAAGACAAAAGAGATATTGATTGCTTGTTGCGGTCCTACAATCTATTCGTATGAGTCCAAAACCTATCATTTTGTGCTAGAAGAGAGTAGTTGTAATATGCTGAATTTAAAAACATGTATGCACATTCAAATCTACCTCAAAATGAATTTCTTGATATTCATGTCTTGAACATATAGTGCCCTGGTGATGATCAGAGACCGAATCATAATCATTATTATCTTTATTAAAACAGTTTTGTTTATTATTATTTAAATGCATTGCCTGAATTTCCATTAATTTTCGTTTAAACTAGGTTCTTTACTACAAGTGGAAAATAAAGTTGCAATGCACTGTTTAAGGTCTAGTAAGAGAAGTTGTCAGATACCAAAAGCAGTTAGCAGTAGTACACGTACCTTATATGTACCTTGGCCATGTTGTTATTGGTCTGTAAATAATACCCTTCAAAAACGAATGAATCCCAGTATGCTTAAGCATACATGGGCTTTTTAAAATTAAGACTTTGTACTGGAATGGTAAGTCAGTAAACCCAGCAGTTGTATCTTCTATCATGCTTTTTTAATTCTAATGTTAATATAGTGTCCTGTGCTGTTTTCATTAATCAGTGACTATAGCAGTTACGGGTCTATATTAAATCAGTGAATACTTAAAAAAGCAAACGCTGATTTTTTGTCCCCATGTAAGCGAAAGCTTACAATCCCGAACACTTAGAATAGCGATTTTCTTCCCAGGAAAAAAAAAAAATCGCTGCTCCAAAAAAGAAAAAAAAAAAACCTTTAAAACATTACATAAAGTGGGGGTCTGTGACCCCCACACCCCCCTACTTAAATACACCAACTCCGAGATCGCACTAGTGACAAAAATGGCAAAATAACGAAGGTGGCCAAGCAATTTCTTTCCCAGGGAAAGAATTTGCTTATATGCTGTTTCAGTATTGCGGAGTTTCATGCTTTCAAGTCCAATCAAGACGCATTTGAAAGAATGCATCTTCGATCCTATAATAGGGAACCACAGTTGCACACTTTTCTTGAGAAAAGCTATAGGCTGATAACAAATTTCAGCTCTGACTGTGCAGTTTTAAAAAGAAGTGATTTAACATGAGCAAAAAAAAAAAAAAAAAACAAAGGAAAGAAAGCTGCCCAACATGAGTAATAGTGACACAAGAATCGTCTCAAAAAGTAAAGAAACCACAACGAAAATATTTAAAACTTTGCTAAGCTATAAAAGCAATGTCAGAAAAATGATTAATAATGAATGTGCAAAAATGAAAATTAAAAAATAAATGAATCACCTTCATTAAGTGATTTTGCAAGGATCATACTCCTCCCTCTATAGAGGAGATTCACTTCCCCTTAGGTACATTTATTATGTCCACAACTACACAACCATGGGAAATATCCTGAAGGTATGAAACTCATACAATACGCTATTATCCTACTCAGGATTGCTGGGAAGACACCCACAGTAGTAATGGTTTTTGGATAGCTAGTACAGCAGTCTCATGTGAAAGATGTTGACCAAATGACATTCTCCCTCATCTACAAATATAGTTTTACTACAAGTCATTATTTCACATGGCAGGAAACTCACTGTGCTGCATTGCCTTATTTTGTGTCCAGGTTTGTACATTTGTCTTATATTTTTCTGATGACGCTGATCACAAGTGATACCCATTACCCAACACTAAAAATGATTTGCAGAATTATAAGGGTTTTTGCACAAACTGTACAGTAGGACTTAATAATGTACGCATGGGCAATAAACTTAGTTTTCTTTTGAAAAAAGTGCCAGTTAATATCTTTCCTAGTTTAGTTACTGCATTGTCAAACTCTCATCTTCCATTTATGAATCTTGTTGGTGCCATGTCATCATTATTGACTGTGTTGGTAATCTCACTAGAGTGCAGCTTCAGCTAGCTTAAAAAAAATCAGGTTTCATTTTTATCGACTCAGCATATCAGTAGCAGTAACGTCACCAAAAGCAAGGTGAGGTCTGCATTTTAAAATTCTGCCCATCTCCTGTGTAATGTAGTTAGCAATATTAACAAATGTTAAAGGAATGCACAACTGCCATTGTAATCTAAAACAAATGTTGTGATCATTTCTATTAAACATAGTCATGAAGGAAATGGACAATTAAACTTGTTTAATTTTTGAGTAAAATGAAAACAAAGTTGTGCTTAATTATGCATAAACAAACCTCACAAGTGCAATAAAGGCATGTTGATGAATGTATGAACACACAAAAGGCATCTACACAGCCCTTCAAATTAGAACCATCTGCTGCTACTCACGAGGTTGCCTGTTCTACCTAAATGCTACCCCCACGAGGGTCTTTTTCTTAGTAGTTTTTCCTTGAACACCTAATATCTCAGTGCAGCTGAAACACTGAATGACAATCCAGGCCATGAAATTTTTACTGTTTAACATGTTGAAGTGGGAAGCTTTCTTTAATGTTTTCAGTAATAGGACTCTGTAAGGCAGCCATTTTATCCATAATTGTCGCTCTAAACATTCTCCCTGTTTGATCACATATGTTTTGCACTGAGGTGCTGTTGTAATCTAATTTTGTCTGCATAACAAAAATTGCAATTTTTATTAACTGTAGATTAATTAGTCAAAGATTTTTTCCTACTGAGCCCTTACAAAATGAATATAATTATCAAATGCAGAGTGTGTGTGTATATTTGTGCGCACGTGTGTGTGTGTGTGTGTGTGTGTGTGTGTGTGTGTGTGTGTGTGTGTGTGTGTGTGTGTATGTGTGCATTTGTGTAAGTACACCAGCATGTGCCTACTTTTCCAGTGTATGCATGTGTGCAGGACAAAGGAAAGAAAGGACAAAGAGGAGAAATATCTAGCCTGATTCATTTATGTTGAAAAATAAAATTGATTAAAGTACATTTATTGTAGACTTAATACTATAATTTGATTAGGAGTTTTAAGTAGTTATGTTTGTAATTGCAGGCTGTTCTAGCCCCAGAATTTCTTTATCTGTGAATGTTATATGTTCAACTGAAAATATTGTTAGTGGTCCATAAGCTTTGGCATAATCAGTTATAATCACAGAGGGCTGCATTAACATATATGTCTGATGTATGCTGCTACATTTAGATAACTAAGCAGCTCTTTGGATTGGAACAGCTGTCACCACTGAATACACAGACAATTACTGTAGATACTGTGACATCCTTTCATAGAGGAGAGACCCCCAAATCACCACCATCAAGCACGTGTGCACACATACATAGAGAGTAACAAAACAAAATAACCGTACTAATGCCAAAGTCCGCCTGACAAAAATGGAAACTGCAAACAAAAGAAAGGCAGGACACTGCTATACGAGTACTTTTAATACACCAAATAATCCACAGGTTAGCGCTTTCGGGATAAAACCCTTCTTCAGACATTTTAAAAATCATTATCAAACAATTATATACATTACAGATAATGAAACAAAATTTAAAAGAACCAATCAAATGTTAAAACCATTTAGTAAAAATTTTAAAGGGACCAGGTCATTTAACCCTGGTTCCCTATGTGCTTGTAATTCTATAATCCATCGTGCTTCTAGAGACTCTGTGTATGCTTTTATGTCCCCCCCTCGTATATTCATAGTCACATTGGCTATTACTCTAAATTTGAATGAGTGTGTAGGATAAGACTCAACATGTTTATATAACGCATTATGTATATCCTTATTCCTTATTGAACAAATGTGTTGTAATATCCTAACCTTAAACATTTTATTAGTCAAGCCAACGTAGAAGGAGGTGCATGTTGAACACTCAGCTATATATACTATATTTTCTGTCCTGCAGTTCGCTTTACCTTTGAATTCAAATACCTTACCACTGTTAGGATGTTGAAACTTATTGTTATTTTTATTAATATAGGGACAAGCCTTGCAATTACCACATGTTGTACTATGAAGGACAGAAAATATAGTATATATAGCTGAGTGTATATATAGCTGAGTGTCTGAAGAAGGGTTTTATCCCGAAAGCGCTAACCTGTGGATTATTTGGTGTATTAAAAGTACTCGTATAGCAGTCATACATAGAGAGTAGTATGTAAAATCACCATTTCCCTGAACATTAAGTAGAAAATGGTCAGCCACCATAGACCCCGGGAACTACCACCCCATTAGCCTAACGAGCCTGGTATGAAAGGCCATGGAATGTATCATCATGGAACTTATAAACAAAGACATTGGTAATCTACAGACTCTGGACCCCACCCAGTTTGGGTTTGTAAAAGAAAGATCTTGTCTCCTAAACCTGATAGACTTCTTTGAAGCAGTCACCAAAGCCATAGATGAGGGTAGGTGGTTCACACAGCCTATCTAGATCTCGCTAAGACTTTTGACAACATCCTCCACTCTGGAATTATAGATAAACTCACTAAATTAGGTATAAATCCCTATGTCAGAAGACGGGTTGCCAACTGGCTTACTGACAGAACCCACACTGTGAAAGTAGCAGACTCCAAATCCAACTTCAGACCAGTGATAAATGGAGTACCACAGGGTTCAGTCCTGGGTCATCTCCTGTTTGGTATCTACTTTTTTGAAGTTTAGGCTAACACAGAAGGTCTTTGGCTAATGGAGTTCGTAGATGACTGCAAACTAGGAGCCATAATCGAAACTCCTAACGATGTGGACATCCTACAAAAGGGCCTCACTGAGACAGATGCCTGGTGTCAAAGCCATGGCCTCAATCTCAATGCTAAAAAGTGTATTGTCATCCCCTTTGGTAAAAACACTGTACCCATGAGCTACCATATAGGTGGTAGTCTACTTAACACCAAAAGTGTGATAAGAGACCTAGGGACACAGGTGGATAGTAGTCTCTCCTTTGATAATCACATCACCACAGTAGTCAGGAAATCCATCTATGTGGTACACCTCATCACAAAAGGTTTCTCATCCATGAAAAAAGAGGTCATTGTTCCCTTCTACTCATCACTCATTAGACCCATTATAGAGTACAACACCCCTTTTGGTATGTACCTCACAAGACATCTACAACAAATGGAAAGGCTGCAGAAATACCTCACAAAGAGGATTACCGGCCTCAAACAGATCTGAAGAAGTCACACAACTTTGTGTGATGAAAAGCAGTTAATAAAAAAATAAATAAATAAATATTTTTTTCTTGAGTGTATTCAGTTCGTTCCAGTGTCTTTTTACAGTTTGGATTGTTTGGTGAATCTCATTTTTCCTCAGTAATGCAAAAACAAGTGCACATCTCGCAGCTGCCTAAATACCCTATGTCACATGAATTATAGTTATATCTTTTTCTAGCAGTAATGGTTTTGTCTGAGCCATGTACAAAAATGCTGGAACAGTTGCTAATGTATCTGTACTGCTTACATGGACTCATCAGTACGTATCACAGGTTGTTACACTTTCTATAACCTGCTGTTTAACTCTTTCAGACATATTTTCACAATATAACATTTTTATAAGTGAATAAAGGAAGATTTCCCAAAATGTCAACCATTTCGTGATTGCTTTGTATAATTTTCCAATTGTGTTGAATTGCTTCTCGAATGATAAACATATCTGTGGAAATGGGCAGAGGAAAGGCTCCACTAAATTGATCTGTCAGAGTGGCAATAGATGTTGCAAGGGTGTATTCAGATTCTTGACCAATGTCAGTGTTAGAGCTTTTCAAAAAGGGTTTAGCCTTATCCTTCCTTAGTACAATAACCTCCTTGATAATGGTGTCAAAAAGACTTTTTGGATATCTTCTTTGGATGAACATACTTTCTAAACATGAACTTTCAGGTATGAATGCTGAATCTTCGTTGAAGATTTATACTCTTCAGAAAGTTCATGCTGATGTACAACCTATATATTTTATCTACTTTATAAGTTTGGAAGGGCAATATTAAACATCTGTCCATATTTCTGGCACTTTTTCCCCACATTTTTATGGGTTTGTCCACATTTATCACTCTAAGACGTTTAGAATGCTACATTCTAACACTAAGAGACATCCATCTCAAATATGGCTCTTATTACTAAGAACCAAACACACAACACTCAAAACACAGACCACCAGACCCCAAGTACGAAAAATGGCACAGTGAGGATCGAACGACAGGTTTTATTAACAAAAAATGAAATTAAGCACTTTCATCAACATGTATCAAATGAGAGTAAGTCATTTGATACATGCTGATGAAAGAGCTTAATTTTAATTTTTATTAATAAAAACCTGTCTTTTGATCCTCACTATGCTGTTTTTTTTGTGTTTGGGGTCCAGTGGCCTGCATTCTGAATGTCCCTATTACTGGCTATTTGACTTCTCATTAAGTTGGCCTCTGTGCAGATGGGTTGCACATCCAGAATGACAGCTATATGTAAACCCTGGTGATCATTGTGGCATTCCGCACAAATCTGTGCACTGTAGGTGCTCTGCCTTACATAGAATTGCTATCCAAGTTCTCCTAAAAGGTTTTGCAGCTGGCAGCACTGTTGTGAGCCATGAAACCAAGCTTAAGCACACTATGCCTCATTAATATGCGTTAAACACACTGACACTTTCCATGCATTGTCATGGTCTGTATGAAGTCTACATGGAGTTTATTGAATACCCAGGTATATATATCTTTATATCTATATATAATACATATACATGTATACACACACACACACACACACACACACACACACACACACACATACACATATATATTTATATATATATAACGTCATATCCAAGTAAGCAGGACCCAACAAATAAAGGCAGCCACCAGAAACAGCACAATAAGTAGAAAATAATTACAAGTGCTGCCACCAGACCGTATGACATAAAACATTAATAAAACAACAAAAATTATTATTTTATTTCATTGTTTTATTAAAGTTTTATGTCCTAAGGTCTGCTAGCACCACTTGTATTTATTCTATATCTAGATATAAATAAATATATATATCCTTCAGAAGGGACTCACGGAAACAGATAGCTGGTGCCAGAGCCATGGCCTGAAGTTAAACGCCAAAAAATGTATAGTCAGGTTTTATTAACAAAAAATTAAATTAAGCACTTTTCATCAGCATGTATCAAATGAGAGTAAGTCATTTGATACATGCCTGATGAAAGAGCTTAATTCCTTAATTTTTATTAATAAAAACCTGTCTTTTGATCCTCACTATGCTGTTTTTTTGTGTTTGGGGTCCAGTGCAGTGCCCGCATTCTGAATGTCCCTATTACTGGCTATTTGACTTCTCATTAAGTTGGCCTCTGTGCAGATGTGGGTTTACACATCCAGAATGACAGCTATATGTAAACCCCTGGTGATCATTGTGGCATTCCGCACAAATCTGTGCACTGTAGGTGCTCTGCCTTACATAGAATTGCTATCCAAGTTCTCTCCTAAAAGGTTTGCAGCTGGCAGCACTGTTGTGAGCCATGAAACCAAGCTTAAGCACACTATGCCTCATTAATATGCTAAACACACTGACACTTTCCATGCATTGTCATGGTCTGTATGAAGAATCTACATGGAGTTTATTGAATACCCAGGTATATATATCTTAAGATATCTATATATAATACATATACATATGTATACACACACACACACACACACACACACACACACATACACATATATATTTATATATATATAATCATATCAAGTAGAAGCAGGGACCCAACAAATAAAGGCAGCCACCAGAAACAGCACAATAAGTAGAATAATTACAGAAGTGCTACCAGACCGTATGACATAAAACATTAATAAAACAACAAAAATTATTATTTTATTTCATTGAGTTATTAAAGTTTTATGTCCCAAGGGTTCGTTAGCACCAATTTCGTATTTATTCTATAAATATATAAAAATATATATATATATATATATATATATATATATATATATATATATATATATAAAGATATATGGTGGAAGGTGGATGACTTTAAATACTTGGGATCAACAGGTCAGAGTAATGGCGAGTGTGGAAAAGAGGTGAAGAAGAGAGTACAGGCAGGGTGGAGTGGGTAGAAAAGAGTGTCAGGAGTGATTTGTGACAGACGAGTACCAGTAAGAGTGAAAGGGAAAGTATACAAGAGGGTAGTGAGACCAGCTATGTTATATGGGTTGGAGACAGTGGCATTGACAAAAAGGCAGGAGTCAGAGCTGGACGTGGCAGAGTTAAAGATGTTAAGATTTACACTGGGTGTGACAAGGGTGGACAGGATTAGGAATAAGTATATAAAAGGGTCAGCCTGGGTTGGATGGTTCAGACACAAAGCCAGAGAGGCCAGTTTGCGGTGGTTTGGACATGTGCTGAAGAGGGATGCTGGGTATATTGGGAAAAGGATGCTAATGATGGAGCTGCCAGGTAAGAGGAAAAGAGGAAAGCCTAAAATAAGGTTTATGGATGTGGTGAGAGATGATATGCAGGTGGTTGCTGTGACACAGCAT
>NC_056746.1:1202935303-1203027803 GCF_019279795.1 Protopterus annectens | reverse complement strand
TCAGATCTGCTTTGTTCTCCTCGATCGACACCAGCGGACGAAATAAATGCTTTCCTGAAATACTCTACTTTGTGGCGACATGTAAAGACATTAAAATTAACTACAAATATGCGTGTCCAGCTGCAAAATGATCGATCAGCTGAGATATTCTCTCATATCAATTGCTGGAAATTGGGAACGGAAAGGTGCCGGTTGATCTGACCTCAGGATGAATTTCATTGCCTCATAACTTCTGCAATTTAGTGACGTCAAAAGAATTGGTTGAAAAAGTATTTCCTAATATTCAAACCAATTATAAGAATCACAATTGGCTGACTGAATGAGCTATTCTTGCGGCCAAGAACAAAGACGTCTACGAACTTAACAATATCATTCAGTCTAACATTCAAAGCGAGGCAGTCACATACAAGTCCGTGAACACTGTTGTGGAAGCAGATGAAGCAGTTAATTATCCAACAGAATTTTTGAAATCACTCGATCTGCCAGGGATGCCACCGCACATACTGCAATTGAAAATCGGCGTGCCAATTATCATGTTGCGAAATATCAACCAGCCAAAGCTTTGCAACGGCACGCGGCTTACAGTAAAAAAATTAATGAGCAACGTCATAGAAGCAACAATCTTGACAGGACCTTTCAAAGGTGAAGATGTCCTCATTCCTCCCATTCCTATGATTCCAACGGATATGCCATTTCAATTTAAGAGATTGTAATTCCCAATTTGATTGGTGTTTGCAATCACCATCAACAAAGCTCTGGGCCAGTCTTTAGAATTGTGCGGTTTAGATCTACACACGGATTGCTTCTCACATGGACAATTATATGTTGTGTGTTCTAGAGTTGGCAAACCAGACAATCTCTATATCTGCACAGACAATCGAACAACAAAAAATATTGTATACCCACAAGCATTGTGAAATTAAACATATTAGAAATGTGCGCTTTCTCTTCTTTCTTTTACATTTAACCAGACTGAGCCACAGCAACGCATGGCCGGGTACAGCTAGTGTGTATATATATATATATATATATATATATATATATATATATATATATCTATCTATATATATATATATATATATATATATATATATATATATATATATATATAGGTCTATAAATACTTGTTGATCATTTGGATTACTGACATCGAAACACAGAATATGAATACACACTGAGCATGCTCTCAGGATTACCCTGAAAAGGCTAAAGCAACATCAAGTGTTTTTGCAGGGGAGGAAGCAACCGTTCATCGCCCCATACATCCATCCATTCCCCCTTTCACTACCCCCTTTATGCCATTTTTACACATAGAGTAGGGTAGCTGTCTCACATCAACAGAGACCATCATCTAAAGCAAATGTGTTCTCCACCACCATATGGCTAGCAATGCCATGATTGTTATATATATCTGGATTTGGTTAACAGAGCAAAATGTTGACAGCTTCATGACAGACTGCAGTTGGTCGACATAGGCAGATGATTTACAGGTGTGCCAGATTGACAATCTCTGGATGGAGTAATATTCCCTTTCCCAGGATTGTTACTTCTTGGAATTTGCATAATAGCCTGTATTAACAGGAAGTGTGGGGATTTCAGGGGGGTTGCCCCCCTGCAAAAAACAATGATATTTGTTTTTGTTTGTTTGCATGTAGTCATGTGGGGAGAATTTTTTTGCAGATGTGCAGCTGACTGTCGATATTTGCATTGTCTAACTTTTTTCAGCGTTCTTGCAGTTGATATTTTTCTGTCTTGACCATGATAACTTATCCCGCCCACACATACACACACACACACACACACACACAGACACACACATATACATACATACATATATACATATATATATATATATATATATATATATATATATATAGATCACCAGGCAGGACTAGCCACCCAGTGGTGTGTACCCTGGCTTCAGATGATTGATACTGTTGAAGTGACAGCCCTCCAACATGTGCAAACATAGTAAAAGGGTTGGGGATGAATGATATATACACACACACACACACACACACACACACACACACACACACACACACACACACACACACACACACACACACACACACACACACACACACACACACTCGCACACACACACTCGCACACACACACTTGCACATTTTTTAATTTTCATCATGATGCGGTTCATAGGTAGGTACTATGCTATCGGCCCAAGGGCCTAAGTAAGCCTAGCCAATAATGTTCCCTGGCTTACACCACCCAAGAAAGTTAATTTCCTGTGCCTGTGTTGAGCAGAGCCACAGAAGTGATCCCTGGAGTGTATTTCCTATTTCCCATCCACTCATTAAGATTTTTCTTGAAGAGTACTAATGAGGAACTTTGCTTGACATAGATGGGTAGCTTGTTCCAGAGTATAGGAAATCTCTTGGACAGGAATCTATCCCTCCAGCATGTCCTGTTTATTGTGGTGACAAGGTTTAGGTCCCTAGAGTGTGTTGCTTGGAGGGATTGGGATTTCTGTAGGTGTAGCATGTCCAACAGCTCTGGGTTTAACATAGCTTTATATGTTAGGCAGAGATCTCCTCGGAGTAGGCGATATGCTACAGTGTAAAGCTGGAGTTTTTTGAGATGGTCAGTGTAGCGCATCCGTTTGATGCCAGCAATCCTCTTTGTGAGGTACTTCTGTGGCCTTTCCAGCTGCTGCAGATGTCTTGTGAGGTACATTCCAAAAGGGGTGTTGCACTCTATAATGGGTCTAATGAGTGCCGAGTAGAGGGGATCAATGACCTCTTTTTTCCTGGATGAGAACCCATTTGTGATGAGGTGTGCCACATAGAAGGATTTCCTGACTACTGAGGCAATGTGATTATCAAAGGAGAGACTACTGTCCACCTGGGTCCCAAGGTCTCTTATCACACATTTGGCATTAAGTAGACTGCCATTTATGGGGTAGTTCATGGATACAGAGTTTTTAGCAAAAGGGATGACAATGCACTTTTTGGCATTGAGCTTGAAGCCATGCCTCTGACACCAGGCATCTGTCTCAGTGAGGCACTTCTGTAGGATGTCCACATCATCTCGGGACTCGACTATGGCTCCTAGTTTGCAGTCATCTGTGAACTCTGATAGCCAGAGGCCTTCTGTGTTAGCCTGTACTTCAGAGAAGTAGATACCAAACAGGAGAGTTTCCAGGACTGAACTCTGTAGTACTCCACTTGTCACTGGTTTGAAGTCAGATTTGGAGTCTGCAGCTTTTACAGTGTAGGTTCTGTCAGTGAGCTAGTTGGCAACCCATCTTGTGGCATAGGGCTTTATACCTAGTTTAGTGAGTTTAGCTATAATTCCACAATGGGGGATGGTGTCAAAAACCTTGGCAAGGTCAAGATAGGCTGTGTGAACCATCTCACCTTCGTCTACGGCTTTGGTGACTGCCAATCAGGTTTAGAAGGCATGCTCTGCCTTTCACAAACCTGAACTGGGTGGGGTCCAGAGTTTGGAGGTTACCAATGTCTTTGTTTATGAGTTCCATGATGATACGTTCCATGGCCTTGCAGACTAGGCTCGTCAGGCTAATAGGACGATAGTTCCCAGGATCAGTGGTGGCTCCCCCTTTGTGGAGTGGGATAACTGTTGCTATGCGCCATTCAGTGGGCACAAAGCCTGATGTGAGACTATGATTGAACATGGTGCTTAGGTGAGGAGCCAGTTCGTTCTGAAGTTTGTGTAAAACACAGCCTGGGATGTTGTCCGGTCCCATGGATGCTGTGTTTTTGGTTTTAGAGAGTACAGCTTTTACCTGCATAGATGTGATTACAGGGACTCTGCATTTCTTCCTGTATATATATGGGCCCTTTAGGGGGGTGAGGGGGGGATAAAGTTAGCACTGAACCTATCTGCCAGGATGTTGGCAATATCAGTTGGTTCTGTAATTTTCATGCCGTTGTGCTGCAACTCAGAGCAGATCTGGGTGTTGCCATTGAGATTCTTGACATAGCTATAGAATGCTTTGTGGTTGTCCTTAGAATCAGTGGCAATTTTGTGTTCGTAGCTGGCTTCGGAGGATCTTATAAGGGATCTCAGCTTCTTAATGAGGCTGACCAGGGAGCTCCTCCACTCATGGGATTTTACTCTCTTTTGCACCAGTTTCTTTCTTCTGTTGTAGAGTTTGTTTATGGCAGGAGACCATCAGATTGGCTTCCTTTTTTGGAGGAGATCATCTTGGTCCTGTTTGGGATAGCATGATCCATGCACTCATGTAAGTGCTTATAGAGTGCATTTGTGTAGGATTCAGCAGTCGTAACTGTATTGTACATCTGCACGGGTGTCATGAAATTCGCCAATTCTGTCTTAAGAAGCATGAAGTTGGCTTTGGAGAATTTTTTTACTTTGGTTTCCTTAATGGTGGTTGGGGGCGGGATGCGGATATCTAGGATGATTAGCTTATGTTTACTAATAGTTGTTTTCATAACCTTGTTCCTATGTAAGTGGATTGTTTATAATGAAGTCAGCTTCTTAAAAATGAATAACACTATCCTTGTCTATACCTTTGAATTCATCATATGCAAACTCCTCACCTGACTTGTAAGTGTTGAACTGGAAATGCAGAGAAGTTGTGCCTATCAATCTTATATACATAACATGTAGACTTGAAATGTTATCTTTAAAAAAATTCTCCAACAGTATTCAGTAGAAAAGGCTGAGAAGATGAAACTAAGTTAAATATAATTCTTGACAGATATAACCTTTGCTGGCATTAAGCACAGCTACGTTTACAGATTCAGCCCTTGGACAGTTTATTCAACATGTATTTTCTAGAATGATGTCTTAGCTGCATGATGGAGAAACAGTGAGGATGTGATTTAATTTAAAGTACCACAGTGGTACAAAACACAGTGTAGCTGAAATGAGCACTCTTTACATTAAACAGAGACTTCTGGAAAATCCAGTCTTCTGGATATAGAGAAGACAATCCATGCCCAGTTTGCAAAGCTTTGTGTAGAACAGAACAAACGTACTGCTGCATAAGAAAGGGGTAGAATAGCTAATTATATGTTACCTCTGAATCTCATATTTGCCTGACTTATTCATGTCACACTTCAAATGTGTACTGCTTCTTTTGCTGATCTTAAGGCAACATATAACCTCTATTTTACATTACATTTACTGTAGCTGGATATATTTGATTTCTTAAGCATTTGTGCTGGAACGTTTGATCACATTCCAGATACCTCAGCACCACAGATGGGGGATGGTACTGTATTTCATAAAGGGAGGGGGTTAACTGCTGCATTGCATTGTACTTACCTTCTGCTTGGGCAAAGATTGCTTGATAGTTGGGGTGGGGGTTTGGGGGAAGGGCTGTGGCTTTGTCTGGTTCACAGAATACTAAGTATTAAATGAGACCAAATACATTTGCTAAAGATGAAGATATCTTTGCAATTTGCACCTAACTGTAACATATAAGATGACTTAAAGGTGAAAGGTTTTCTCCCACAGCAGCTTCTCATGAAACCTGTATGTACCATTCAGGTTTAAATGAGATTGACATGGAAGCTATATGTGCCATATGTCTCAACTTCTTAGTGCAAAAAATCAGGAAAAAAACACAATAATGGATGGGGTAAAGGCCTAGTTAAATATCAACCTTATAAACCGAGAGTTGCTAGAATAACAGGTTGTGTATTAACATGAATTTTCTGAAAAATAAGATATCTAAAACTCAGTTGTCTCTCATTATTTAATGACTTCACTCCTCAATGATTTGCCAGTGAGAATTTTTATGAGAAGCAGAAAAAAAATGAGGCAAAAATCTGGAAATTCTGAAAGAAATCTGGACAGTTGAAAATTACTATGTACTATACACATTTTAAATGCAGTTTTTTTCAGATGGAGTAGTGACATTTTATAGCAGCAAGAATTACCTAATAAAAATAGTCATAGATAGGATTTATTACATCTCATTTTGTCAAGATATGCATCCTTTAATGAATGGCTAAACAATAGGTTCATAGGTAGGTCTATCTGCCCGAAGGCATTTATAAGCCTAGCCAGAATGTGTTGGCTTTCGCCGCCCCCTTAGATTAGTTCCCTGTGCCTCTGTCCAGCAGAGCCACTGAAGTGATCCCCGGGGTAAACTTTCTGTTTCCCATCCACTCGTCAAGGTTTCTCTGAATGTTAGCGAGGAGCTCTGCCTAATGTAGATTGAAATCTTGTTCCAAAGCATGGGAAGTCTCTGGGACAGGAATCTATCCCTACAGCACATCCTATTTATTGTTGTGGTGAGGTTTAGATCCATAGAGTGTGTGCCTTGAGGGGATAAGGTTTTTTTTTAGGTGGAGCATGTCCATCAATTCTGGGTTGGACATGGCCTTGTATATCAGGCAGAGATCACCTCTGAGTGGGCGGTATGCAACCGAGTACAGCTGGAGTATCTTCAGTCGAGCTCCATAGGGCATCTGTTTGAGGCCAGTGATCCTCTTGGTGAGGTAATTCTGTGGTCTTTCCAGCTGTTGCAGGTGTCTTGTAAGATACATCCCAAATGGGGCGCTGTATTCTATGATGGGTCTGATGAGTGATGAGTAGAGGGGCACAATGACCTCTTTTGATCTGGATGCAAACCCTTTTGTGATTAGGTGGGCCACATAGAAGGATTTTCTAACCACTTTGGCAATGTGATTATCAAAGGAGAGATTACTATCTACTTGGGTCCCCAGGTCTCTTATTATGTTTTCCGTATTTAGGGGGCTACCACCTATGTGGTAGTTTGTGTGTACTTTGTTTTTTCCAAACAGGATGACTATGCACTTTTTGGCATTTAGCTTGAGGCCATGATTTTGACATCAGGTATCCATCTCAGTGAGACCCTTTTGGAGGATGTCTGTGTCAGCCAGGGAGTCAATTATAGCCCTTAGTTTGCAGTCGTCTGCTAACTTGGTCAGCCATAGTCTTCCTGTTCTTGCCTGTACCTCTGAGAAGTATATGCCGAACAGGAGGGGTCCTAGGACTTAGCCCTGGGGAACGCCACTTGTAACTGGTTTAGAGTTAGACCTAGCTCCTGCAACTGTCACCATGTTGGTTCTGTCCATGAGCCAATTGGAAACCCATCTTATGACATAGGGGTTTATGTCCAGGCTGGTGAGCTTGTCTATAATACCAGAATGGGGAATGGTGTCAAAGGCCTTTGCAAAGTCTAGGTATGATATGCGTACCACCTTTCTCTCGTCTATAGCCTTGGTAACTGTCTCAAAGAAGTCCACCAGGTTTAGGAGGCATGATCTGCACTTAACAAAGCCGAACTGGGTAGGGTCCAGTGTTTGGAGGTTCCCAATGTCTCTGTTAATGAGTTCCATGATGATGCGCTCCATAGCCTTGCAGGCCAAGCTAGTCAGGCTTATAGGGCGATAGTTCCTGGGGTCTGTTGTGGCTCCACCTTTGTGGAGCAGAATAACTGTTGCTGTGTGCCACTCTATGAGTACATAGCCTGTGGAGAAGCTGAGTTTGAACAGTGTGTTTAGGTGAGGGGTTAGTTTGTCTTTGAGCTCATGCAGGACGCTGCCTGGGACTCTGTCCGGTCCCATTGATGCTGTGTTTTTGGCTTTCGCGAGGGCTGTTTTAACCTGAGTACCTGTGATTTCAGTGGCTCTACATTTTTTGGTATGGTTATGGGCCCTTTTGGGGGTGAGAGGGGGGGTGAAGTTTGCACTAAACCTGGCTGCCAGGATGTTGGCAATATCGGCTGGTTCAGTGTATTTTGTGCCATTCTGCATTAACTCCGATCAGATCTGAGCATTGCCACTTAGATTCTTGGCATATCTAAAGAATCCCTTGTGGTTATCTTTGGAGTCCTTGGCAATTTTTCTTTTGAAGCTCGCCTTGGACAATTTTATGAGGGATCGTAGTTTCTTGCTGATACTGATCAGAGATATCTTCCCTTCTTGGGATTTTACTCTTTTCTGTACTAGTTTCCTCCTTCTATTGTATAGCTTGTTTATGGCATGGGTCCACCAGACTGGTTTCCTTTTCTTGGAGGAGTGAGTCTTGGTTTTGCTTGGGATAATACGATCCATGCATTCTTGTAGGTGCCCGTAGAATGCATTAATAAATGATTTTGCAGCTTGGACAGCATTATCCTTTAGCATGGGGGCTTTGAAACTTTCCACCTCAGTCTTAAGGAACGTGAAGTTTGCTTTTAAAAAGTTTTTCATGGTGGTTTCCTTGTCCAGGGGTAGGGGTGGAATGTGGATATCCAAAGTGATTTGTTTATGGTCAGATCTAACCAGTGATGGGTTGACCTCCGGTGTGGAACACCGGTCACCCATGTTGGTGATGGCCAGGTGCAATAGTTTGTCATCTCTGGTGGAAGTGTTGACCAGTTGATCCAGGGCATTTGAGTTTATAAATTCTAGGAAATATTGGGCAAGGGAGTTCGTACTTGAGTAGTTCTCCCAGTTAATGTTTGGGTAGTTGAAATCACCCAATATTAGGGTGCTGGTAGGACCTTTATGTTTCCCAGCGTTTCCAGAAACATGGAATGGGGGTCCTGGGACATGGTGGGTGATTTGTAGCAAGCTACAATTTGAATTGCAGTTTGTGTGTGTGCAATGTGTGAATTATTTTTTTTCCTGGAGGTCATCTTTCTTTACAATGTTAATTTTTCCTACTCAATGTTTGCCAACATTTTATCTGGATATTACATTGCATTGTGAGTTGTGAACAATGAGCATTTGGCCTGAAAAGAACATTAATTGATCTACTGAATGAACTTTAAGGATCTGAATACACACACACACATACAATATATATCTATATATATCTATATATATATTTTTATTTATTTATTTATTTATTTATGTATATATATATAATTGCAGTTTATGCACTATTATATACAGCTGTATCTATTAAAAATACATTGAAACATATAACATCAGTAAAAACTAGTTGCAAAATGTGGAGAGGCTGCGTCCCTCACACCCCCCACCCCCCTAACTTTATATTCTCACTCCAGGGTCGCACTGCAGTGGTGCAGGGGCTATATTCCATTTTCAACCAAATGTAATTCGACCAAATGTACTTTCAGTCAAATGTGCTTTCAGTGAAGTGGGCTGCCTGAAATCATTTTCGACCAAATGTAATTCAACTAAAATCAGTAGACCCATATGTGTGTATATATATATATATATATATATATATATATATATATATATATATATATCTATATCAAATGTGTCTGTGTGTGTAAGTGCGAGCGTGAGTTATTTTACTACATATATGGATATTTAGGTGGGACTGCTCAATCTAAAGAAATTTTTTAAACTATTTTTTCTCTTTATTTGAATCAGTGCAACGTTTGAGTTAGCACATTACAGACTGAAGGTGTGCTAATGAAATCACCACATTGGGTAGCAGCAGGTGGGTACAACCCCCTCCTGGAGAAATATTGCATTATTCTTCATTTTTTTTTTTTTGTTTGATTTTTGTTTTGGATTGCTTCAACATTCTGGTTTGAGATTTGACAGTGTAAGCTTTAAATTTTTCAATTACGGCTTATCAAGTCACAGTAAAGCAAAACTAAGTGAATCATAAGAAAAACAAAAAAATGGTATGTCCCTGTTCATTCTGTTGGATATCGCAACAGAGGTTCTAATGGCATGTATGAGACATATCATAAAAAGAAATGTGTATTTCAGGGCATTTTTCTTTCTTAATGAATTTCCCTGTGGTAAGAAATCCATGTCTTTCATTGCCATTTGAAAGCAAAGGCAGGCAGGCAGTGATCAATGGCAGATAGGAATCACCTGATATAGTATCCTCTTTTTCCTGCTGTTGAATAAGCCATGATCCTGTTTAAGCTTCAATTTGTAATCTCCTGTTCATCATTAGAACACCAGTATCTCAGTTCTGGCAACCTTGGAGTGTTGCAAAGTTTTCATTTTTGGTGCAGACATTTCTTTCATTTACTCCTGATGGCACTTTAACTCCCTTCAGGATATTCTAAATTAATGTGGACCCGGCAGATATTCATCTCTTGTTATTTCAACAACCACTTTACTGTTGTGGTTTATTAGCTGTATCATGCTGTATTGAAATGGAAAATAAATTACATTTATATGCAACAAAAGCATGCCACCATCAGCTTAATTTGAAATGATTGTGTAAAGAAACATTTCTCACATAAAGTTCGGGCTGGCATTCAGAGCTAGAAACTAGACAGTTGGTGTGCATGAATAACAGTGATCATTTGAACAGGTCTGTGACATCCAGGTAAAATCCCACTGAACTGCCAACAAATAATGTGATGTCCCTTACTGTCTTGGGTCAGAAACTAAGGAGCTTCAGTCCTCACTACTGACTCCATTGTGAGACTGTCACTTAAACAGGAGTAATATTTCACAATTTTCCCCCTAAGAGCACAACAGGAACACACTCTATAGCCTGGGACTGGATGGCATACTTCTGTCCACCCCTAATATAACTCCTTATTACACACTTCAGAGAAATGTGCTCCAGTTAAAGACCTCTGATACACTTACACTTAAATAAATTAAATCTCACACATCCAAACACTTCTGGGAAAGTCTGACACAGATTTCCAGCTTTGTCATTTCCCCAAAATGATATGGTAATGCTGACACCAATCAAACTGTCTTCATGCCCTTTAAAGGGGGTGTCCAGTTATAAAAATTAGATATTAAAACAAATGAGAGCAAATGACCTAAACTGCCAGACTTTCAGAGTGGCCCGGGAAGTTATCAAGGAAAGTTTAAGCACTCTCAAATCGCTAAAGAAAAAACACTGATTGACCAACCACAATGTGAGTAAATAAAAATATTTAATAATGAGCAAAATGATTAAAAATATTAAACACTAATTTCCAATAAACTAAGGAAAATGAAATCAATACTGTAGGACAGAACTCCAGTATTCATAAAAACACTAACTGATCTAACTGATTAGTTATAATTTTCTTATCTGAATAAAGAATATTGTCCCTGATCTAAACTAAATTACTACAACATAGCAAAGGCAGGTTTACAGTTCTTGGTGAGTCCTTGTGGTTATCTACTGCACAGTACATCTGTGAACAGCTCACAACTGACTATAACTGTAACTAACAGCTGTAACTGACAACTGACTGTTAACTGTCCTCAGCAGACTCTTTTATATACTAGCCTGTCGCAACTGTTCCAGTTTTGATTTTCATTTCATATTTTGAAAATCAATCAACAGCTGTTTACTAAAATCCCTTCCTGTCTTTCAGCTTCTGACAGTAACACATAGCAACTGTTAACATTCCGATGAGATCATCTGCAGATCAGCTGAATTTGAAAGTTTGCCTTTAGGATCTTTCATCACAAACATGCACAGTTAGAAATGTAAAGAACACTGTTCAAGTCTTTAAACCATTCTGTACAAACAGATTATAACTCAACATGTAAGAACTTATTTATAATATTATAGCTAGTCATGCTAGCATGTAATAATCAGGTTAATCTGAAATTATGTGCAAAAACTCAGCCAGACATGCTAGCACAATAACAGTGTCTAATTTCTTCACATGGTCATCCTGCATTGAATTTTCAGTAATTTAGCTTGGGCTTTTGGGCTGTCACAACAAGGGAGGCCTTTTGGATCTTCCATCACGATGCTCAGTTTTTTCTACTCTCTGTTTGCCCACTATCCTCAATGGAATATATATATATATATATATATATATATATATATATATATATATATATATATATATATATATATATACACACACACACACACACACACACACACACACACACACACACACACACACACACACACACACACATACATACGTACATACATACGTGCTGATTTTTTAAAGGGTCAATTGAATAACAAACACATTAAAATATCTTTTACTTTTGAAATAATGGTCATACTAGAGAAATGCACACAGTTTTATGAACAATGTAAGTTGTTTATTGTGCTAGGACTTTTAATATATAATCAAAGACACACTGTAAAATCTGTAGTCTTTAATGAATGATATTGCAAATATCTATTGCACAAAGCCATCTGGCTATGCTTCTTAAAAAGGAAGCTGTGACTTGGGGTTCTCTTTTCCTTAAATTATTAGTGCCACCATTATGTTGGCCATGTAATTGTACCAAAGTGTTGGGGACACTGCAATAAATGTTCAAAGCTCGAGCAATTAAAATGCTGGCAAATACTGCAACATGTTGATAGATATGCTATGACATGAAACTAAAGTAAAACCAGAAATTTGTCGTCGTTTTGATGGCTGAAGCCAAAACATTTATCAGGAATTTGATTTCTCTAAATAAACTGAAATTTAGTAAATACTGTACAGGAAAAGAGGCATCAGGTAATTCCTCAAATGCCTTTTCTGAATCACTGATTAATCATCCTGTTTAGAGCAAGTCAATACTTGCTGCCACATCTTGCATCTCAGCTAACCAATGTGATCCACCATAGTCTCATATAGGAGGTCAGTACAGATTATTCACAGCTGTTGGTTCAATTAATTGCTTGAGTTTATGAGCGGTACCTATATAGTCTGAAAAAAAACTGGTTGAAGTGTATGGTACAGGCAGATAATTTAGTGATTAAGTAAAAAGAACTAGTGATTATAATAAATTAAATGCATGCAGTTTTATACTTACTCATTAAGGGAAGATAAGAGTCGCATATAATAATCTAACAGCTGTTCCTATTACTGCATGTAGTACAGAGAGTACGAAACATTTTCTTGGATTTACTGCGGTGTCACGATTTATCCCTTCAACTAGTTTAATGATTTTGTAAATAAATATTTTAATCTGTTAGCAGCTGTGTATTGAAAATTTCATACTGTGCAGGAAATGTTTGCTTCTGCTGCTGATTGCACTTATCTGCATATATCTTAGAACAGTGTCATTATGCATTACAAATAAGTATTGTAGGTTAACAGTGGCAAATGCTGATATACAATGTCTGGCCAGTTGCATGACTGGTTCTAGTGCGGTGGTATCACTATAACAGCCCTTGCATTTCCTAGCTAATCAAGTGCCTTTTTTTAGATAGCTGATCCCTGGGAAAAGCAACATCACCTGCTGGGTATAATGTTGACTGACTAATTCTGAAACAGCTACTAACAATTATGTGAAAATTGTCAAAGTGCTTTACGTTCTGGTACCAGGCTCTCCCATCACTCCATGTATGGGTGTGCCAGAGTCTGTGGTCATTGCAGTCTTCTCATCCCACCAACCAGATGAGAATGTATGAGTAAATATTGACATTTATAAGCACTCACTTCTATATCATCATCTAATAATAAGGTAAGACCAGGGGTATTCAAGCTATAGACCGTTGTGATGCATTTTCTGTTTATCAAGAGAGGGCTAGAGGAGATGCAGACTTTGTTTTCGGCAGAAAAAGATTGGAATATGGCTATACATTGAAAATAAAAGGCTATGCTAACCACCACAGGTACTTTTTTCCATTAATATGTCCTTCTAGCTGCAAGGTGTGATCTCAAAATAGAAAGCTATGTTGTACAGATGTTGAGAAATAATCTCTCAATACAGTATAGGACAATATGTTGTTAATCACTGAAGCCACACATAATTCTTCCATTGGCATCTGATCCATTTATCAAAATGTACACATTCTTTGCAATCCAAGCGTCTTCACCAAACATCACTGACTTGTTTTACCTTACAGGTGATTCCTAAGGATAGTTGACACCTTCCTGCATCATACCATCTTCAGTCACTTCATAAATGTCTTAATAATCATAGAAAATGTAATCTTATTAAATGCAAGCATCACATTTTGGATTTCTGGTACATTTCAAAACACGAAAAAGTTAAAACAATTTAAAATATGTACATAAAAATATAAAATGTTTATTTTACTGTGATGAAGGGAAAATATTTGTATACATATACAGCTTTTTGAGCTTTTTCAAGTTAGTGCCACATCTTAGCTTTGAACTATAAAATTTTTACATTGGTCTATGGTGCTTCCTTTCATACTCTTACAGAATCAGTCCTTTGAGTTTCTGTACTAAACTGTCTTCTTTAACCATTTCCTTGTTGTCTGCTTAAAACTGCCAAGCGTTTCCTTTTTGTCGAACTTATTGTTCAATTAGTTCCATTTGAATTATTAATGGAGGCACTAAAGGCACTGGTGACATTGAAATATTTGTGGATCAATTGCAAGTCTTCATAAATAGATTGCTTCTAGTAGTGAACCACATTCCTTTTTTTTTCCTCCTGCTATCACTATGATTATCTGGTTATTATCCCATATTGGCTCACTCATTGTATTCACAGTTTGTTTCACTAGAATACATCACATGGATGATAAAGGAGAACCAGGAATTGTAGCTGTCATCCTACAAGAGGTGGTAGGTTATTTTATAATCCTAAACTTCCATCCCCATAGTGATCAGACTACCATAACTTCCTAAACTTCTGCAGTGTTGGGTGGTAGTGAGTGCCTGTGCACATACACACATACTCACACACACACACACACACACACACACACACACACACACACACACACACACACACACACACCACTGCTCAGCTAAAGAATATGCACTGCTTGTCAGGACAAAAAGTACCCCCACACCACTTTGTCCTGTCTCTGTTTAATAGCCAGTCTTCACAAGGTATCAGTGTCCCCTGTGAATTAGACACTTCTCTCCTGAAAGACGGGTGTAGTTGACACTGCTTCTAATTCCCACATACTCTACTTGGTTCTTCTTCCACTCGAGTTTGCTAGTCAAACATGTGTCATTAGAGTATAGTCGAGTTCTCATCATTCCATACAATGGAAATAACTGGTTTGCATCTACTTTGCATCACTGTTGTGTTTTGTTTAGTGCCTGTATAAACACAGTTCAAGTCTCCTCAGGGATGATCGCACTGTTATGTAGAACCCCTGTTTGGGTAGAATGCGGATGGGTAATGAGGGTTACATTTTCAACACCATTAGCTCTTATTCATTTATTTAGTTTAATTAATTTTTTTTGGTCAATGTTCAAAAATGGAATTTATTTAAATGTTGTTTTGATCTTGCAGAAATATACTAGGAGTGATTCATTGTGTTAAAACAATGAAAAGTGACTCAGATATTTGCAAAAGGTGCAGTAGATTGGTCCATATTTGAAGGTACCACTGATTTTATCCATGATTTATTCTTTACTCTTAACCTAGACTCTCACATTCTTTACTCTTCTGAACATAAAAGTGGGCCCAGGTTCGTACTGAAGTACTGGGCAAGCATGGTAACATAAGTCTCGTAAGCTTGCACAGTACATCAGAAAATATGGAAGAATGCGAAACAACTCGGAGGAACACTTGTGCCATTATACAAAGACATTATTTAAGAAAGGTAAGCAATTTCTTTCTTAAATAATGACATTGTATAATAGCCATCAGCCACTCCTGAGTGTGATTTACCCACATATGGCTTTGTTTGATCATGGGGTCTTCACCCTTAAGCAGGACATTTTTCTGTAGTTCTCAAACCTCTATAATTATGTGATGGACTATTTTATTCTTCCCTTAAGACCTGAGGATCTCCATCATCTAGTAACAAAATAAACTGGACAAAAAATGTTTTCATCCCTCTTATGTTTGGGGTGCAATATCTTTGTTTAACATGATGTGCAGTACTCTTACCAACTCTAAGTTTTCTTCATCATTATGTGAACATTTTACCACATATGCATGTCTTCCAAAATCCTAAGTCTAACTATAAGGTTTGCAGTAGAGAGTTGCTATAATGGTGAGAGGAACGGAGAATTAATCCAGTTATAAAGACTTAACATAGCTTAGTATGTGCCATATGAGAGGAAGAAAGGGGCAGCAAGATACAGACACAGCAACATTTTCATGAACCAATTGGTAGGCTGGAATTAGGGGAATCTCAGTGTAGAACAATCATGGATGACATCTGAAAGTGAAACAATACTAAACTAATATAGGGAAATACTGTTTGACAGAGATTGTGGAGGCACTCATAGACAGCAACCAGCAAAGGACATCAGGGATATCTGTGACAGGTAATAAATCCAATAAACACCCAAGTAATGAAACAACACTACTGATGCCTCATTAGTAAATAGGACAATAGCATTACACCACACACAGATGCAAACACTCAGATATGCATCTATCTACCTATATATATATATATATATATATATATATATATATATATATATATATATATGGGCCTAGGACTATTCACTGAAAGCACATTTCACTGAAAGTCAAATGACTGTGTACAAATCACTAAAAGCTCAATTCACTGAAACACATTTCACTGAAAGTTATATATGGCCTCCTCCCCATTGTTGTGTGAACCTGGAGTTAATATATAGAGTAAGGGGGGACATCGGGGGTGTGGGGGGTGTAGCCCCCCAGTTAGTTTGGATATATATTAAGTTCAGAAAAGAGTAATTTATAGGAATTGCAAGTATCCATGTATATAGTTCAAAATATTTAAAACAGGTGGGGGCTACGACCCCCACACCCCCCCTTACTATATATGCTAACTCCAGGGTCACACAACAGTGGGGAAAAGGCCATATATAACTTTCAGTGAAATGTGTTTCAGTGAATTGTGTTTTTAGTGAATTGAGCTTTCAGTGAATTGTGCACAGTCAAATGTGTTTCAGTGAAATGTGCTTTCAGTGAATAGTCCTAGACCCGTATGTTATACACACACATATATATCTATATATATATATATATATATATATATATATATATATATATATATATATATATACATATACACACTCCGGCATAAGGGCAACTTTCATTTGTAACAAAACTCTGCCTTTTTCCCGTGCTGCTAATAGCAATCTCAAAAATGGGTCCCAACTGAAATGTTGGTACTCAAAATGCCAAGTGTTGACAAGCCAAAAAATAATATAAGACTGAAAATCCAGGAGAAGAGTGAATCTCAAAGATCACTCTTCTCCTTTAATATTCCTTTTTTGTTCCCCTGCACCCCCACACTCCTATACATATATACCAATTCCGAGATTACCATACCCCAGGGAAAAGGAAATATTTTGATGTGACCATTTCAGGCTTAATATATCTAAGTCCGTTCTTTTGGCTCTTCGGGCTCCCCATTTTGAGACTTGCTGTTCCGCGTCCCGACATTTCACATGGTTATCCCTAAAATAGTTAAAATAGCACTCCAAAGAAATTTCACAAATGGCAGCTCAGTTCTTATTCACACACACACACACACACGCACACACGCACACACACACACACACACACACACACACTAAAAATATATAAGATTTAAATTCCACTGTCACATAAGCTGATTGACATTCTAAATCTCAAATAATAAAACGTAAAGCATTTGTTTAAACTATTATTCCATTATATTTACACTGCAAAAAAAAAACATTGATCAAATGACATTCGCCAAAGAATATTGGTGGGGGAAACTACCAGCTACATAATGACTAGAAACAATTCCTAGGCACACTCAATAGAGTATATGATGGTCATTTTAACAGAGCCATGGTTATGATGTATAATATTGATAGTGGATCAATTAAAAACAATGCTACCAAAAAAAAATTAGAAATACTTATTATGGTGAAATCTGTAAAACAAATTAGGTGAAAAGCCCAAATTTGTAAATAAGAAGGGAAGAAGGGAAGAATTTGAAGACAATGCCTGACACTGTGAGTAAAGTGACAACACTGAAACTCACAAATACAAGAGCTGCAGACAAAGTATTCAGTGTGATATTTTTGTGGTACACAGATATTGAGTTATAAAGAGTAAATTATATTTTAATGCAACTATCAGCATCCCCTAGACATAGATTTTTATTTAGAGTTTTGTGCTGAGTTATTATTAATTCGGGGGGGGGGGGTACCATGAGAGGAAAAAATATAGGAATGCAAACTCCACTAGCAGCTTAAACTTAATGGAAACTCTCTGCCTGGAATTAGTGAGCTCATTTCCTTGCAAAGGATTTTGAAACTAAAATCTTGGCAAAATTCTAATTTTTAATGAATGTATTTTTCTGTTTGTATCTCTGTATGTACATGCTTTTGAAGTTGTAGCAAAACTTTTTAACATTTTAACTAACGATTTTAAAAGACAAATGACAATGGCCCTATAACTTAGCTTACATATTAAATTTTGTTCTGAAGAAGTCCTGATTTTAATGGGACAAAAATCACTTAACTAACTACTAAAACTGGTTTCTTTTTTGGTGAACTCTGAGGTGGGAATTTAATAAACTCCATGTAGGAATAGTATAAGCCCTACATGGAAGGTACCA
The DNA here is from genome assembly GCF_019279795.1 of Protopterus annectens. Taxonomy (NCBI): domain Eukaryota; kingdom Metazoa; phylum Chordata; order Ceratodontiformes; family Protopteridae; genus Protopterus; species Protopterus annectens. The sequence goes on along the minus strand of NC_056746.1, from coordinate 1,203,009,515 downwards.
TGGCCGTGTCTGCGGTCCCCCTCTCAGCAGCACTCCATGAATATTAATGAAGGCATGCTACTGAGAGAGGGAGAGAGAGCCATGTAACACGGTACAAAATCAGTGTAGGGGTATGCTACAGTGTCCACAGATGAGTAATATACCCTCTGCACTGTCACAGTGCCAGATGGCACTGAAATATAACATATAACATTTTTTTGTGTTTGTGTGGTGAGGCACTTAGCAAGGGACATGTGCCAGACATCTAAAAACAGAAAACGGATACTTTTAATTTTAATAGCAAATGTCAAGTTTAAGCATAGCTGAGTGGGTTTGCATAGTGTGGTGCTCAGCAGTGCTTAAATGTAGCTGAGAGATATATAGAAATGTATAGCAGTAGTCTGCATATCCATGCAGCTGAATGGTTAGAGTCATGGTCTTGTGTGTAGTAAGTGCACAGTTTGAATACACAGACAGGTCATTCAGCTTTTATATTTGATGGCAAGATTATATAAATTATTTTATTTTTTATGCTTGCATTTATTGACATTTGTTAACTGGGTTAGTCCAGATAGGCCAGAAGCCCATTGTCAGTGGAGACCTGAGGAGAAAAGCTCCAGTTACACACAAGTTTGCAATACATAAAATTCACACTCCAAAATAAAAGACATTAAAATACATAAGGTCAGGAAATATAGCAGTAAAATACATACACATAATAATAAACTAGTAGTAATGCACAAATAGTTTTATTTAATTTTTTCCATTTTTTTAGCATGTGGTTTTCCCTTAGCTGAGCTCTGCTAAGCACTGCTAAGCCAAGCCAAGCAGTGCTTAAACAGGACCCATTTTAGCAGTACTTAGCAATACGTAGCTCCACTTAGCTGGTTTGTGCACTGCTAAGCAAACCATGTTTAAGCAGTCCTCAACTCAGATAGGCTGGTTGGCACACCACTAAGGACTGCTAATCATTGCCTGTTTAAGCACTGCTTGGCTGAGCTCAATAGGTTTGCGCAGGGCTAAGTGGAGCTGCATTTTTGAAAATGGCCCAATGGTGGCAAAGTGTGGAAAAACAGCTTTATTTAAGTGCAACAGGTGGGAATACAGCCAGTATCTGTTGGAGTTTGATCTTGGCAGAGATTATGGCAGGAGTTGGAGAGGGTGCACGGTTCCAGGCACAGCGGTAGGACATTCTGTAGTCCAGGAGCATGGTTGGACTCCGCATAAACAACATGACATCCGGCTGCTGCAGGGCCAGTACTAGGGGTTGCCTGGGACCGGCTGGCACACGACCTCACCAGTGAAACTGGTATTTCCCGCACAGGTGAGCAGATGAATCATCACTATGATGACCTGAAGTGTAGAAAGGGAGATCTCTTGGCCACTTCAATCCAAGATGCCTGGGATGGCCACTTCAATCCAAGATGCCTGTGATGGCAATGTCCCACAAGTTTTAAGTATTGTTAGCTTTGTTTTACCAATTACTAATCTGCATGTGTGATAGACAGGTACACATACTGGTGTGTTTCTCTCCCTTCTGCTGCAGAGGAGAGAGCTCGCCACCTGGAGGCCCATGCAGGGTGCCTGACCACGTTGCATCGAGAGTGTGGTGAGTACAGCTGTATCTTGATATCTATAGTCATATAGACAATAAAAAGTACAGCCATAACTGCCAGTATGTTTTGAGTGTACAGCAATGAATGTGTTCATATACCTGTACTGATATAACTGAGTAATGCCAGGTACAGTGCAATAAAGATGAAAGCATGATACCTGAGAATGTTAAGGAAAAAAAGTTTCTACTGTATGAATAATGTTAAGGAAATAAAGTTCAACTGCATTCATAATGTCAAGGAAACAAAGTTTCTACTGCATTACTTGTGGAATTACAGCTGTATTGCTACACCTGCATTATAGGAAGTGTTCATCAATAACGAATGTTACATGTATACCAATCACTGCAAATTGACACCCATAATAAAGCTGTGTTGTGCAATTATGTGTGTATTTTGGGCTACTAGTCATGAAACTGAGTATTACAATTGCTGTGATATATTAGAAGACAAGTACAGTACTAATACAGGTTAATAAAACAAATACAACTGTTTAGGTACAGATCTATGCCTGGTGAGTCTGTGAATGTCTGCTCATAGTCTAACCACATACCTGCCAAGGATGGCATGATAAGCATAACATCTCTGTACTCTGCATGATACATGTCTCTCAAGTGTCATGCTGTCATGGACTGTGATCACTGGTGCCAAATCCCCTGTTGACAGATTTAAAATACACTTAATTTATGTCAATAGCACAGTCACACCTGGTACTCATATATGCTCCCCTGACATGTAATAGTCCTTGTAGTTGTGTACCTGTAGGTGTTACAGCTTGTCCCATACTGTCCCATGTGGATAGCTTGAGAGGTATGTAGGTGGTACAGAAGCTATAGGGCACTTTTATACATAAAGTAAGGGCAGACCTGTAGAGTATATTGAAGTACTGTTGAAAACAATATAGCCTATACTGATAGCAATGGAATGCCTTTCTCTCTACCCCACCCCTTATCTGCATCATAATGTATTATTGTTATATATTGGGTGTGGCTTACTTTTACCATATGTTTTTCTCAAAATGTTATGTTGGGCCTTGTGATTTATTATTGTTATATATTACAATGGTTGCATAATAACATGCCTTGTTGAATTACCTATGTTGTTGGCCTATTGCCGTAACTGTTACTGACATGCTGTTACAATACTGACTGTTGTACCACTAATTGTTGTGTTCCATATGCTATGCAATGTTATGGTACTGGGTTAATTTGAACAACCTGGCATGCTGTTATAAGTGACATTTAAATGTTCTGTTCATTACTAACCTATACACTTTGAAATAACCTCAGCACCATAGCTCTACTGGGTAGGCCGGTCCTACCCTAACTCAACTGGCTGTGGAGTGGGTCCAAGCATGCCTTGGACCCAACATGGAGCTGCCCCCTCCACTCGTCCTGCAGAGCCTATGGGTGGAACCGCCATAGGGGAAAGAGCCCACTCTCCCAGAGAGTAGGTGTGGAGAGAGAGAGTTTCCACCCAGGCACAGCTACCAGGCATGGTGTGCAGGACTGTCCAGCAAAGAGTTTGACTATCTACTGTGCTGGACTGGGGGCAGGCTGGCCAACCTGGTGGGGCAGGCTGGCCCTGGTGCCCAGGCCCAGCACAGCCACCTTTCAGGGAGTGAAGGACCAGTGGTGACTGCCCACTGGTGGGGAGAGCAGTCTCACTGTTGCCATCTGGTGGCACTTGGTTGTCCATTTCCACAACACCTTCCCAGTCCAAGGTGTTTACCCCCCCTCATGTATTATACACCACCCCTGTCTGCTTTCTTGTCTGTCTTGTCTGATTGCAAATGCTACCTCTCCTACCCAACCCACATGTACCTATATCCTTTCCACATCATTGCACTCTCTCCTTAAAAAAAAGTGGTCATCTGTCCCACAAAAAATATCACTCCATAAATATATCTCCATTTTACCCCCATGTACACCACCCGCAATCAGTCATTGCAGTAATTAATCAACACAGTTATGTCACCCCGCCCCTCTCTCTAAGATGTGAGACTCCAAATTTCAAATTGTCCACAACCTGCACAACTGTTGCTGTACAAGAAATGAAGAGCTATGGTCCTTTCCTGCACCCATCCTGCACATTTATAGCTGCATTAACATTGTTTTCCCTGCTTGCCCCCATTTCACCACTTTCCTACCACCCTTTTTTTCTTTTCTTGCTTTAGAAATAGTATGAGTTTAAGCACAGCTAAGCTCCATGAGGCTTTGGGCAAGTTGTGCAAACCCACACAAACCCATTTAAAGCTGCTTAAAACTGCTTTAATCACATTCTGTTTTTCTGCCATTGTTATGTTCATCAGCAAAATTATAACCTGTCAAGTCTCAGACCCAGGACCCTGCCAACAACAGCATAGTGCATTAACCCATTCGGCCACTTAGCTCTAAGGAATGTCAGGTGTTTCCATTAACATACGAGTATCAGTGATGCGCATCAGCAAAAATGTCACCCCTACCAGTTCTTGAATTCAGGACACTATCAAATAGGATATAGTGCATTAGTCCACTAGGCCACTCACCTTTAAATGTTAACAGGTGCAGGAATTTCACCCAGCTGTTTCCATACACATATCCTGACTGGCAGTGACACACTGCTTGTACATATAATGGGGAAAATGACAGTGTACTTGGGACTGTGATGCAGACACCAAACAAGTACACAGCCAAATAACTGTTGATAGATGTATGTGATTTTATTACTGCTCAATATCTGAGTGGTTTGGCTTCTGCTACATACCTACAATCAACTGCATTACTAGCTGAGTTAAGTACAAGCTTGCAGTGTTAAAGATTGTACTGCATTTTATTTTTCTATTTGTTTTATTGAATATTGTGGTCTGTGTCTCTCTGTAGTTATTTATTTTTCTATTTAATTGCTTCATAAAATACTGTGGTCTCTCTCTGTCTCTGCAGTAAGTGGGTGCTATTGTGTTTAACTTCATTGATATTCAGGGTTAAACGCTTAGCCTAGAGGGTTTCTCTGTATTTATAAGTGTTAGTCACATATCTTTGAATTTATTATTGCTCAATATCTGAGTTGTTTGGCTTCTGCTACATACCTACAATCAACTGCATTACTAGGTTCATAGGTAGGTACTAGGCTATCGGCCCAAGGGCCTACGCCAGCCTAGCCAACAAGGTTCCCTGGCTAACGCCGCCCAAGAAAATGATTGCGCCACAAGAAAGTTATTTTTCTGTACCACTGTTGAGCAGAGACACAGAAGTGATCCCCGGGGTGTATTTCCTATTTCCCATCCACTCATCAAGATTTTTCTTGAAGAGTGTTAATGAAGAATTTTGCTTGACAGAGATGGGTAGCCTGTTCCAGAGTATGGGAAGTCTCTGGGACAGGAATCTATCCCTCCAGCATGTCCTGCTTATTGTGGTGACAAGGTTTAGGTTCCTAGAGCATGTAGCTTGGATGGATTGGGATTTCTTTAGGTGTAGCATGTCCAATAGTTCTGGGATTGACATAGCTTTATATGTTAGGCAGAGATCACCTTGGAGTACGCGATATGCTATGGAGTAAAGCTGGATTTTTTTGAGGCGGTCAGTGTAGGGCATTTGTTTGAGGCCAGTAATCCTCTTTGTGAGGTACTATTGTGGCCTTTCCAGCTGCTGCAGATGTCTTGTGAGGTACATTCCAAAAGGGGCGTTGTACTTGATAATCAGTCTAATGAGTGTTGAGTAGAAGGGAATGATGACCTCTTTTTTCCTGGATGAGAACCCTTTTATGATGAGGTGTGCCACGTAGAAGGACTTCCTGACTACTGTGGCGATGTGACTATCAAAGGAGAGACTACTGTTCACCTGGGTCCCAAGGTCTCTTATCACAAATTTGGTGTTAAGTAGATTTCTGCCTATGTGTTAGTTCATGGGTACAGAGTTTTTACCAAAGGGGATGCACTGACTTTAGTGATAGGACACTTATGGTCCGCAGTTCAAATTCCAGTAACACCTAATTTTACAAAAGGTATCAGAATGCAATTTCTCACAGCACATTCATTAGGAAACTAACATTACATACAAATGGCTATCATTATTATTTTGACTGCAAGAAATTTCTCATTAATCCTTTTATCAGAAAATTTTTCTAGGTCACATATCTCATTAATGATTTAATTATGAAACATGGCTGAATGTGTGTACTTGTTTTAGCAGGATAATTATGATAATGAATTAAAACTGCACTTGCATATTTATGATGGGCAGAATACTTAACTTAAAATATTTTTTTCTCCTCACATAGCCCAACATTATGTTTAATACAGTATGTACAGTGACGTATGCATGTATCATATCCCAGCCTGTACTAGTCAGCTCATGAAAGTCTGTCCATCTAACATACATTTATAAGCATTAATACTGCCTCTTTCATGAGAATCCATTTCATAGCACTTCCGCAAGTCGCACATTCAGGCCTGCCTGCAGTATATCTCCCTTCATACTACAACACTGAAAAATAATCACCTTGCTTGAAATTCATACATTATTTCTTCAGTAGGTTTGATTCCCACATTAGTCAACTAAGTTTTTACAGTGTGTAATTCCAGAATGTTATGTGCCAATCATCCTGTTTAACCTCCAAAACACCAAAGATAACAAGCTAAGCCATTAAGCATGTCAGTGTTGACCATCTAAAAAAGGGTGAATAGGTCGAGCATATTACATGGCAAATCTCACTGCCATGTTTCAAATCTTCATTGCTGCTTGAAAAAATATTTTCCTTTTTGTTTGCCAATTTTTCTCCTTGCTTTCCATCATGCAAATGCAGTTGGCATAGTTGTGCATGTTTGCACACTAGCTGTAAAATGCGAGATTGGAATTTGGCTCCAGTTCAGACATGGACCTATTGCTTGACTTCTCCAGGCATGAATGGCGTGGGACATGATAGTGCTGAATTTTTAACACAGATGTGAGGTGTTGAGGAGTCCAGGACTTTTTGGCAGTCCTTGTATAGCATTACAGCCTTAGGCTGCTGGAAGGGGACTATACCAGGTCTCAGTATAAGACCAAGGCTTGGAACAGATTAGTCAAGGCTGTCTCTTGTGCAAGTGGCATCCCACACACTGGAGAGAATTGTTGTTGTCACTATAGTGACCTGAAATGGTGCAAGAAGGACCTTCTTAGCCAAAGGGAGGATAAGTTTTGAACTCCTGAAATCCTTCAGTTGTGTAAGTATTCTGACACATCAGCATTAAATGATATAAAATGCAGGACACAGCCAAAACTATTATTCAATATGCTTTTATGTCTCAACTTATCTTCTTCCATATTGTACAGCTGTTGAAGGCATTGCAGTGAAAAGGAAGGCACACCAAGAGAGATTAAATCACCTCAAAGAGGCACAGGGTACATATGCATCAGGTCTTTCTGTAAGCCTAACTATTGTAATTGTAAATATGGCAATACTGAAATAAATAGTTGTATTTATGATATCATGAGTCACCAATGAAAATACCAATGTACATAAAAATCCAACAATCCCAGAGAGATGTGTGTCCAAACCAGTCAAAGTAGAGTTATAAAAATCATTTATTCCAAAACAGAAAATGAGCGCTTTCGCATAGTCAAGCTATGCTTCATCAGATACCTGTATTTATGATATCCTACCAGTGTAATTGATTAATGGTACAACAGAGTAAGACCTTCCCATTATACCTGCGTGTGGCAAAAGTGTCTAGACTGGATAATCACAACTATGCATTTTCTGAAATTATATAGTCATATAATATGCCATGGATCAAATTCTCTCTCTCTCTCCCTCTCTCTTTGTCTCATCCACCCCTTCTCTCCATATTTATTTATTTATTTTTTTAAAGGAGGATATTTTATGTGGCTTAAAAATGTTCTGCTGTCATACATCTATGCTTAGAAAAAAATTACATGGAGCACAGAGAGGATGACCAACTGTTGCGGATCAGCCCACCATCCCTCCACAGGTTGCAGAACCCACACCCAGAACATCAGGATCCAAAGCTGTTAGCACTGCCTCTACAAATTCTGCTGTCACTCTTCTTATGTGCATTAAGAAGAAGTTGAGGCTTGGGTGTTCATTTAAGTAGTTTTTTGTATACAAGTACATCAGGATGGATGGCAGGAACATTAAACTCAAATGAACTGTCTAACTAAACTGACTGACTACATACTTCCATGCTCACACTCTGGCTGCTCACTCAAAATGACACTCTTGCTTGCACATGCTCAGTACTTACATGCATGTGCTAACTCACTGGAAAGCTTCTTAAAGGTATATCACACACACTGATCTACATCCTCCCTCTTTACTGAGCTGTCTCATTTAAAAAATTACATTTTAATAGGCATGCAATTATACAAACACTAATAAAGAAAAACTACAGTCATGTCCAGGTTGCCATGTATCTGAAAGTAGGTTTCCAGATTTGACTTGATCTCATGACATAATAGTTAGGACTGGGTTTAGCAACAGGGACAGTCACTGGGGAATGTTCTGCTTAAGGAATCTCAGGGATTTTCTTAGGAACAGAGATTGCTGACAGAATGTCTTCTGGAACAGGAACATTGGACTAGTCACTCAGAGAACTAGAGTCTTTGTCACAGGCAAGATGCTGTAACACTGGCTCAGACACTGGTAACAAATGCTTCTGATTTCATCTGAATTCCATTCCTTGTGATTCCACAATGTATGATCTCATCTCTTGACACAAACTTTTCTCAGATTCGATGCGATCAAAATCTTTTGACATCTGCATCCTCACTATCTCCCTTTTTTGTAAAGAATGGAGCCCTTTGCTGGTTTTATCATAGTAAGACTTCTGGGAAAATGCTTTTTCAACAGTTGGGCTTTTACAGCTTTGTTGTTCTTAGCACATGGAACCAATAAATTCCTGCTGATTGGTAGTGTGGATCTGGTTTGTCTTGACATAAGTCTCTGGGCAGATGAACCAAGATGATTACCATGAGGAATGTTTCTGAGATTTAACAAGTTTAGAAAAACATTGTTATTGTCATATCTGGATTTCTCTAACAGCTGTATTGCACTTTGAACTGCATGTTTAGCCAAGCCATTGGACTGAGGGTGTACAGGACTACTCATAATATGATCAAAGTCTCACTTTTCTGCAAATCTCCTGAACTGCTGACTTGTAAACTGTGCACCATTGTCAGAAATAACACTGTGTGGACTACCATGGACAGAAAAATGTCATTTCCGCTTAGTAATGACAGTACTGAAAGTTAGGTTGGGAAGTAGTTCAATCTCGAACCAATTTGAATAAGAGTCTGTAATATTGACCATTCCATTCAAAGATATCTGTGGCTACTGTCAACCAAGGTAGTTTAGGAATTTGGCTACACTGAAGTGGCTCTTTCTGTTGATGCGGCTTTGTACTATAACATATGAACAAAATGAAAGTACTTTCTCAATATCTCTTGACATAGAAGGCCAAAATACTAGACCTCTCACCCTTCTTTTGGTAGAATCAGTTACCAGGTGGTCACCAGATTGCTTGGCAGGCTATCCTCAACTGATAAAGTGGTTGAGCTTATGGAGAATTGGATCTGAAGCTGTGTGAGTTCTGAGTTCATCAAGATGTGTAGAAGAAAAATTCACACTTCCATGACTGCAAAATCAAGTTGCTCATTGTTATGCTGTTCTGTGTCTTTTCTGGGCAATCTGGCTAAGGTATCAACAAGATGAAGAAGTTTGCCTTTTGTGTAAACAAGAGTGAAATTGTACTTTTGCAATTTGAGCATCATACATTGCAGTATAGCTAGAGCTGTATGCATAGGTTTTCTCAAAATAGTGACTACAGGCTGGTGATCAGTTTCAATCTGGATAGGTCAACCATAAATATAATTATGGAACTTTGAACATGCAAACACAATTGCTAAGAGCTCTTTCTCAATCTGGGCATACTACGTCTTGGTTTGGGTAAGAGTTCTTGATGTATAGGCTACTGTTCTATCCCCTTGGAGAATGACTGCACCTAAAACAAACTTAGAAGCATCACAAGAAAGAGTAACTGGTTTGTAAACATCATAGTAGCTGAGAGTTGGTGGTTTAGCAATTTTCTGTTTCAGGACATCAAATACTCTTTGGTACTGTTCTGACCATGTCCAAATTACATCTTTGCATGTTAGCTCTATGAGTGATGCTGAAAGTTGGCTTAAATCTGGAATGAACTTTCATAGATTGTTGACCGTGCCAAGAAAATGTTGTAGGGCTTGGACATTGTCTGGAGCTGGCATCTTGAGAATTGCTGTTTGCTTGGAAGGATCTGGTCATAAGCCTAAACAAGTGACCAACATAAGTAACTTCATGCAGACTGAACTTGCACTTCTGAGGATTCAGCTTAAGATTCACTTCACATGTTCTTTTCAGAACTTTCTTGAGGTTTCTGTCTTGGTCGAATTCACCATTGCCTCCTTCTAGAATATCATCTGCTATAGCAGCACATGGATAGCCAGAAAAAAATTGCTCCATTGCATGCTGAAAGCCTTCACTGGCAGAGTTTATCCCAAATGGCATTCCCGGAAATCTGTATCTTCTAAATGGTGTACCAAAGGTGGTTAACAATGAAGATTTTTGGTGAAGCAACATTTGCCAAAATAAGCTCTTTGCACCTAAGACAGAAAAAAGTGGCATTTGGCATGAGAGCAGCAACCTCTTCAACTATATGCATTGGATGATGAGGCCTCTTTAATGCTTTGCTCAGATCGCTTGGATCAATACACATTCTGATATAATCTGAGCTTTTCTTATGCGCTACCCCCATGGAGGATACCCATTCAGTAGGTTCTTCTTCTGGATCAATTACTCCTAGCTGCACCATTTTGTCTAGCTTGGCTTTGACTCTGTTCTGTATAGCTACTGGAACTCTGCTGACTGGTCTGATAACTGGGCTGACCTCTGAGTATAACTTTATGGATTTCACAACTGGTAGTTTACGTAATGCAAAAATATCAGCATACTCAGAAAAAAATAGTTTGGGAAGAATTCAAACTTTTGTCATGCAGGCTTACATGGTAAACGTCATTATTAAGTGAATGAAGTCTCATTTTCAAACTGTCTCGGAAGCCTAATAATAATTGTACATGACTATTTATGAAAAATTGCAAGTCATAGCTGTTCCCAGCAGAGTAAAATGAAAACACTACAGAGCTTTCAATTTGAATCTCTTCACCACCATAAGCAACAAGTTTTGCACACTTTGTCAAGTCAAGTTATTCTGCAACTTTTACTCTAACAAATGTTTCTGCTAACATAACATTGCACTCTGAGCCAGTATCTGCTTTGAGCTCTACGGGACTCCCTTTAATCCAAACGGTACAAAAGATTTTGTTTTATGCCCACAAATCTACTACATTAACTGTTTCACCAAGCACAGAATCACCATCAATATAAAAAGTAGGGTCACAGCTTTCTAATTGATTAACTTGCCTCTTGGAATGTCGCCTTTTAATAAAATAACATGCCTTATTTGATTTACAAAACTTTTTGAAATGATTCCACTTGGTGCAAGAATGACACTGCTGACCAAAAGCTAAGCACTTTTCTCTTTTGGGTTCATGATTTCCACCACAATTACAACAGTTGACTATGAAGCTGGGTAGGGGCACATGTTTTGACTTTGCTGACTCACCCTTATGCTTACTGAGCATGTCCTGGAACTTGCTGAAAAGACTTGGGGTTTCCCAGAGACTGTTACAGTACCTGAAGTAGCTGCCATGTGCTTGGATCTGTTTCTTTTAACCACATGCTGCACATTATCAACATGAGCTTTGTCACTGTGCCTTCCACAGCTGTTCTCATTTGTAAGCATACGTGTGTGCTTTTCTGTAAGAAGGTATATCTGACAAATCTCAATGGCCTTATTTAATGTTAAATCACTCAGTTGAAGAAAAATCTTTCTCACTGTGTCATTATTAATACCACACACAAGTCTGTCCTTTATCAACTCATCTCTCAAATCACCAGATCTGCATGTTTTAGTTTTATTTCTCAAGTCAGTTATCCATGCTGCAAAAGTTTCACCAGGCTTTTGATCCTGTGTGTAAAATAAGTGCTTTCTCATTGTAATATTTGTTTGGGGGAGGGGTTACACATTTCTCTAAATTTATGTTTTAAGCATTTGGAGTCTTCCCTTGCTTCAGACGGTTACACTATATGGTGGATTTCCACTCCCCCAGTAAACACTGCAGGTAGATACATAAATGAATGCTTTCTTTTAATGGCTTCTGAAACAGCTAAAGTAAGCATAATAAATGCTTTTGTATGTGCATTTTTGTCAGAAAAAGCAGCCTGTATGAAAATATCATATTCCTGCTAGAATGCACTCCAATTTTCTGCAACATTGTTATCAAACAAAAGCAGTGCAGGTCTGTGAAACCCTTTTGCCATGCCCACAGATTATAATAAAACACAATGCAAAATTGGCCCCTGTAATTATGTATGAATATTCACACACACTAGGTACTTGTAATAATATTCAGATGCACCATAAACTCTTCAAAATACTGTACTCTGTGAAATATGCCCTGAAGTAACTGTACTCTGTGAAATAACTGCACTTTAATATTGCACACACAAACACTTTGCACCTTGGATATTTTGAGTAGCTTTAGTTAATGAGAAAACATAGCACATTGCAAAAAATATACAGTAATTTTCCCTTATTTTGTACATTTTATGTGATTCAGATATTGTTTCAAACATGTTTGTACAGTAAATTTTCAGTTAACCGGAACTCAAGCAACCAGCACAAAAATATTGAAGAAATACAGTACAATTTCTATGTGTTGCACTTTCTGTTTTCCACCCGCAGAAACATACCTTGCATTTTTAGAGTTTTAGAGTTTTTAAAAGAAAGATAGGAATAAATTCCCTCTCTCCCCAACATGAGAACAAGTTAACCAAACAAATACTATATGGTCCAGTATTAGTCAGGCCTATTTTTAATAGTAACCCTCAAGCATCCAGAAACTACAGTTATCCAACATCTACCAACCCCCATGGGTGCCAGTTAACTGAGAATTTACTGAAATTATTTTGAATATTTTTATCAAAAAGTCTCATTTTCCGAAATTTTGTTTAATAAGAAATTTGTTTTGAGTGTTCTGAGTGCTTTGTTTTATATTTACAGCAAAATAAATCATTTAAGCAAGTTCTCGTACCTGGAATTTGTTTCTGACCTGTTTTGTGAGTCCTTTGAGCAGTAGAGATGACCCACTCCTGTATAATCCTCCAACTTTAACCGGTTGCCTCATGGTTGTAACTCTTGATCCCATTCTGACACCATGTTGCTTTTCTTATGTGCATTAAGAAGATGTTGAGACTTGGGTGTTCATTTAAGTAGTTTATTCTATACAAATACATCAGAATGGATGGCAGGAACATTAAACTTAAATAAACTATCTAACTGACTGCATACTTGCGTGCTCACACTCTGGCAGCTCACAAAAATGGTACTCTTGCTTGCACATGTTCGGTACTTATATGCACGTGCTGACTCACTGAAAAGCTTCTTAAAGGTATATCATAAATACTGATGTACACCTGCCTCCCGAGCCCTATCTGCATCAGGTAGCTCCTGATAGCTCCTGGTAGCTCCGAGGCGGCAGCTGGTTCACTGGTACCTTCCAGAAGTATTGGTGGAGGTGCTGATTTTGTCACCCACCAAGAGATGATAGGGCTGATGGAGGGTTTAATGGAAAGGGGCCTCAGTACCTGAATTGGCCATGTAAAAAAGATGCTTCAGTTTATTGCAACATGATGCTACATTAAACACTACACAGTGATGACAGTTCTGAGGGTGAGGACTAGATTCTCAATATTCTCAGGCTTGATGTGGGTGCAACTCTAATGTCTGTCTTATTTGTCCTGTAGGTGTGAGCCTGCTTCCTCACATAACCTACCTACCTGAACTTCACATTCCTAAGCCCCTTTCCCAACATTCTTCTCTCTTTGAATGTAAAAAAAAGTAAAAAAATGGGTATTTGTCCCACAAAATATAAAGATCCATACATAGTCCTCAACTTCACCTATGACTCTTCTTGGCACACTTGATATGATTCATTTCGCTGTAAACATTATGCTGTTGTTGTCACCTACCCTTAGTTTGGTGATGGTTCAAATTTAGCAAATTCTGTCTACACTTCAATTTATTTTGTGAAAAAGTGGATAGCTATGGTATTCTCTCACTCTCTTCCTGCAAATTCCTATATTTTTCCCATGTGTCCCCCTCCCCCATTTCACTACTTTCCTCTCATCCCCTTTCTCACATGTTTAATCTAGTCTCACATATAACACACATTGCCAGAAATCCAGAAATGGCCCATAAGAAAGCCTTCACTTTTTCATTCCTCAGCATTTGCGCAGACCTTGGCATTGCACATGAATTCCGAGTGACACTTCATGACTGTTCTTGTCTTATGGCAAAATGTGGTCCGTTGTAGCATTCACCTGCAGTAGCCCAATTATCCTAGTGCAAAGTTGCTTAAGCATGTTGCGTTATTAGAATATAGAGTAAAGGCAATAACTTGCAACAGTTACTCTAACAGTTTGACTGATGGATGTAGCCAAGTGCAACTTTCTCTGTGGAGTGTTAACATAAAGCAGTTGTCTAAAGATTCATTTTTCACTATAGCATCATGGTTTGATTTCCAGATATGTTACATTATTTCTTACTGTGATGTTGTACTTCTATGATATGTTTCATGATGACACATATCTTAATTTTTATCTAGTTAAGACATTTAATTAACAGATTTGGCATAATGTTGCAAAAAAGAAATCATTTGTAAATGCATCCATGATCATAAGAAAGACCTAGTAAACCACTCCTTTTCTTCTCATGTCTTAATCATTTTTTGCCTATCTTACAGCTTCTTGATCCCCAGAACCATCATTAATATTGAAGACACACCATGAAGATGTGCAATAATGTCCCATAATACCACCCTTTATTATCTGTCTCTGTCGATCTGTTTCTATCTTCACCCCTTCTTTCTTACCACTTCTTATTGTTGACTGTTCATTATGCATATGGTTATAAATGTCATCTTATAGCATTTTCATACAGCCATTACCTTACTGAAGAATAACACCTACATCTTCCTTTGGCTGAATTGGTTATCACTGTTCCTTCAAAGGTATGATTTTGACACATGTGAAGTAAGATATCCTTTGTGATGTGCTGATATAATGCTCAAGTCTGTAAGCTTGATAAAGGTCTGAGTCCAGCATTAGGTGAAACTCTTGCTGTGTGTTTTTATAAGTGTCATTGCTGAGAATGTGTTGCATAGGATCTGTCAAACCGCCTGCTCTTTTAGCAGTTGGAGTCCTCAGCATCTGTGCAGGTTCTAGCAATGAGCAAGTGTAACGTGATGCTAAATGGCATTTCAAGTGTTAGTGCACAATGTGGTAAAAGTTTTGCCGTATACCACATTGTGCAACCAATTAACTTTTGACTTTGCAACTCTTAAAGTCGGGTTCTCCTTCCTCCTCCTCCTCTGACAGTGCAGGCTGTGTTTGCAGCAGTATAGTTTTTGAGAGATTTTCTCTACTCAGAATCTTCTTGAAGTACTCATTTCATCTGCCCTCAACACCCTCTGGAGTGGTGAGCAAATTGTTTCTGGCATCCCTTATGAACAGTGTCTGGTGACTGTCTTCTATGTTTTTTGTCACTGTCTTACAGATTGATAAGAGCTTCTCTGGGTCATCTGCTATGTCACTTCCTAGAAGGAGTTAGAGGATCTCTGACTGCTTGTTCTTTGGGATCGAGACTGCTGTCTTAGCCACTTTGTTATTCAGTCAGTATTCTTCCTTTGCCTGGTTTATAATTTCTATCTCCCACTTCTTCCAGGATTACTTGTTTCTGGTAACTTCCTGGATGTCTGCATTTCACGATCACCAGCTTTCTTTATGTATCAGATTTTCCCACCTTCTTCATATGCATATCTGTTTGGTAATAGTACTGTTTTTTGTTGTTTGTTTTTAAATTTATTAACTTTTTGGTCATAATTTGGGATGAATGCAATGCTGCACTTAGTGTTTTTTTTAATAAGGATTAGTGATTAAACACAAGTGGTATTTTTCTTTGGGTTTCAAAACAGAGCTCTCTCAAATAATGTGGCAAATACATGAAAATAAGTACACACACACACACACACACACACACACACACACACACACACACACACACACACACACACACACACACACACACGCACATGCATCAGTTTACCAAAGAACTGTCAACCATCTTTGTTTCGACCATTTATTGAAAATTAAATATGGAAAACCAAAAACACTAAATAACACACAAGAAACTTTTTGCAGGAGGTCAAATCCCCACACCCCTCAAAATTATATATGCCAACTCAACAACTTCACCACAGTGAAGAAAATGGGAAAAAAATGGAAAAACATACCACTGGCTCACACAATATAATACATTTTGTCGAAACTCACAAAACCATTACATTTTTTGCACTGATGTCACTCATCCCCCAGTGCATGGAGCACCTGTAGGTAAGCCAACACACTCCCCAAAGAAAAGAAACATTCTACTATACTATTCAAAGTAAGCCACTTGTGGGAGGTGATTTCACTGAAATAGCTAATATAAACTTCTAGATGCAATGATCTTTAAATGCAGTAATTAAAATTATCTAACTGAGTGCAATAAAGGACAGTAATTTATTATCTAAGAGACTATTTTTTAATGGTAAAATAGAATGTCTGGTCTCACCATAAGCAGTACTTTGGCAATTTATTGAATATCACAGTTATGCCCACAGGTCAACAAGATCAACTTCTCCAAGTGTCACATTTCCAAGACACTCCCCCGGATTTACTAAACTTCCGTGTAAGATTAATCTAGTCCTGCACGGAAGTGGCAGTTTAAGAGGAGGATGGCAGCGCGCCATGCATATTAATGAAAATGCACTGCTTGAACTCCTAATGCTACATGGAGCGTGGACGAGTGCAGGGGGCGTGTCTGAGAGCAGAGCTCTCAGAATAAACATGCCCCTGCAAAATAAAACAGATGAATGTGTAAATAAATGAGCGAGACTGCTCATAAGTATCCATATATCCCCACCAACAGTCCCCATGTGTTTAACAGCAACAGACCAGGCAAATAAAATGAAGAAACCCTTTTATTTTATTTTTTTTAAACCCTGAGTACAGCCAACCGTAGGTGCGCTGGTTTGCCCATCGCTACGGTTAAAGCAGCTGAAAAGGCTGAAGAGGATAACAAGGAATATATATGCAAATGAAACAATACAGCAATTGTGTAGTGGTTAGAGCATTCACCTAACGAACATGCATCCCTGGTTCGAGTCCTACTGCGGCACATATCATTTTCCATGTGAAATCTGTATATGAACATATTTTTACATCTTTTTGCCGTATAACCTACATAGTAACATTTAAATGTGAACTGGAATATTGCATTAAATGCACATGTGAAGTGTCAGTGTCATCATGAATAAGGCACTAGTAAGCAGGTATAAGCACAAATAAGCAGTAGTAAGCATGTTTAAGAGTTTTTGCACGGGGGTAAGCATTGCCTACACTGATTAAGCAAAGTAGAAGCTAACTGAGTGTAAGAAACTGTAATCAGAGATTAGCACTGCTTACCATCGCGAAAACCCACCTACAACTGCTTTAAAGTGCCTTAATCATTCTCTATCCAATTGCCCATGTTCTGCCCAGCAACAAAGCAAACTGCCTCTATAAGGCTCAAACTCAGGACCGTGTATATTACAGTCACAGTAGTTAACCACTAAGCCATCATAGCAATCAACATGAATGAGGTATCAGCAAACTAATCCTCACCACAGGAAAATCAAACCAGACATGTGAACTGAATCTATGTACAGTGTGAAGTGGTATAACAGGTTACATAACATAAATATGTGAACTGGAGTATTGCAGTAAGCATAGATTTGAGGTGTTATTGCAATAAAGTGTAGAATTCCCCAGGTCCCCTTACAGTGTATGTACACATGAATCACAGATACCACACACATACATCACCTGTAATGAAGAAGAAATCATTGCCAAATGGCAAATATAGTGATAATCAACTATGAAGCAATGCTAACTGCAGCACAGCTCATGTTAGCAAGTGTAAGCAATGTGTAGGGGAGCCAATTCAATCTGCCTAGTGGTATACCTCTTTAAATAGTGCCAACCTTATGTAAGCAGGTGTGCCCATAGCTCAGCCTTTTCAAAACTGGCCAATCATGGCACTGTGGGGAAAAATGGCTGTATTTAAACCCCACAGGCAGGAATACATCTCATAACTGGTTGTAGCTTCCTACTGCAGGCAGAATGGATGATGTGGGTGAAGGCACTCGATTCAGAGTGCAGCGCTGAGGCATCCAGGAGTCAAAATTCATGGGTCCTGGTAAAAGGCCATGATCAGAGACTACTGCAGGGCCAGTACCAGGGCTTGCAGTACAAAATGGAGGCCTGGGACAGTCTCGCCTGTGACCTCACCAGTGCCACAGGTATCCACCGGACTGGTGAGCAGGTCAGGCACCACCATGCTGACCTGAAGTGGCGGAGGGGGGATGTCCTGGAACAGTGGATTCAGGAGTCTTGGCAGATGGCCAATGCCCCAGTACTGAGTAAGTACACATTTTACTAAGTAGTAAATAATTGCCTAGCTTGTGTATAGTATGGATAGGTATAGCTAAATATCAATGCATTTCTCTGACAGCTGCAGATGAGTGAGTTGCGAACCAGCAAGCCCATGATGCTAGGCTGCAAAGGCTGTGTCACGAGGCAGGTTAGTAATCAGTCTGCATGTACTGTCATAACAAAGAATATAAGAGTTGTACCAGTAGAAATAAATGTGTTAATAGTCTGTGAATAAAGGTATAACCCCTGGAGTGCTTCTGTTCACTCTTCTCTCATATGTTTGCGAGCTATAGTACTGTTGTATCTTAAGCAGTGTCACCCACACTGTGGTATGCAGATAAAATGGGTATGATGTCCTGCATAACAATGTTGGAAGTGCCAAGAGGTCAGTCATATTGTACTAGTTAGGGAGACTTAGAAGACAGTAAAAAGCTTTGCATCAATTCCATGATTTACAGTACAGTGTACTGTAATGTTAGCAATATTTTTTGTCACATACAGCAAGGATTCGAGTCCTGGGAATGCTACTAAGTTGTATGCATAATCATACCCCACAACTGTACAGACTGTGATACAATGTTCAGATAGAAAGCTGTATGCATAATTACACCCAAGAACTGTTTATAATTTGCTTGAATGCTCAAATTGTAGGTTGTATACACATACACACACACATATATATATATATATATATATATATATATATATATATATATATATATATATATATATATTCCCCACAACTGTTCCAATCTGTCCAGCATGTCCAGATAAATGACCCATATCACCAGCTTGGTACCTTGTTCCCCTGAAAATTCGGGTCTCATACAGAATGCCAAAATCTCACCATGCCGACACCCATATGGCCGACTCCATATGGTCGACGTTCAGAATATAGACAATGGGGAAACGCTATCTCCCAATAGTGCGGAATGGAAAAATTTCCATTCTTGCACTATAGTGCGATCTCGGAGTTGGTATATTAAAGGCACTGGGGGGTGTGGGGGCAGAGCTCCCAATGGGGGTGCATGGGAGTGTAGCCCCCCCCCCCGCTAGCACAAAAAAGGAAATTTTATTTTCCTTTTTTGTGCAGTTGTGGCGCTGTCGATATTGTGAGTGTCGACCATATGGCATTGGCCATATGGGTGACAGTGTTTTGGGCTGTCGGTGTTCTGTAGGTGATCTGAAAATTGAGTGTGATGATCCAAGAAATGTAGGCAGCTGTCAATGACATAAAACTGATAGTCAAACGTGTACATAGTCAGAGAATGTATATGAAAACAAACCTGTCAGTCTAGCACCTCACCCAAAGTGTATGACAGCAATTCTCAACATATGTTGCATGCATTAACACCTGCAGCCTGTCACTCCTGTATGTAAGACACAGGTCACATATATAATAATCAATAAACATACCAGTGTACAATATAAGGCCATTGTGTAGTATAATAATACATGTAAGGGAAAGATCACTGCAGTGACCAAGAATGTTGTGAAAACTACAAGGATATATTAGCTGTTAACTGAACCCTCTCTCTCACCCCTACCATAAGTGCATAATAAACCAATGACACTCCACAACTGGTATGTGTACACTCCAAATGGTATTTGGGACATATGTTCTAATGGTTTATAAATATTCACATTTGTGCCATGTTAAAATACACCCATATTGGTGACTTGTTGCCATCAGTGATACCCGCATGCTCCTGTAATGGCCACTGTTGTTCCATATATGCATGTGTTCTGCTTGCTCTGCAACTGTGTTAAATCTGGTGTGTCAGGTAATGGGAATACCTATGCATGCTGTTATAACTAATCCTGAATGCTGTTGACTGTTACTAACCCATATTTGCCATAACCCTGCAACAATACAGCTTGTATGGGAAGGCCGTTCCCAGCAGACCCATCTATCCCACCTCAGCTGGCCATGGCACTGGGCACCAGCACATCAGGGGTCCAGCCTGGGACCTCCTCCTCCATGGTCCCTGCACCACCTTTGGGAGGAACCACTGCAGGGGATGGGGCTCTCCCCCCTCGGAGTGGGAGTGAAGGGAAACCTGTCACCCATCAACAGGTCCGGGCCATGGTGCGTAGGGAGCTCTGTCTGGAGTATCAAGAGTGGCTATGCCAGCTTGAGGGCCGAGTGCCACTATTAGAGGGTGAGCCTGCCCCTCCTACACAGCCCCAGCAGAGCCACCTTCAGGGCTGTGAAGGTGCAGTGGTGACTGTCCATGGGTGGGGACCTCAGTCCCACTGTTTCCATCTGGGAGCTCATGGACTTGTGACTTCCAAACACCCCTCCCCGTCCAAGGTGTTTACCCCCCACATGTGTCATATACCAGCCCTGTATGCGTCTTGTGTGTCTTGTCTGTTAACCTACCCAAACTATCTCCCCAAATATACCTACTACCACTCCCCAACATCCCACTCTCACCTGAAAAAAATAAAAGGGGCAATCTGTTCCCACAAAAAAAATCTCGCCCCATACATAGCTGTTCATTTTGCACGTGTCCACTGGACACATGGAATCTGGTCTAATTGGCATTACAATGAGTATATGTTATCCTCACCCCTCTCCCAGGGGTATGAGGGTCCAAATGTACCTGCAAATATAGTGTATATGCACAGCTGTTCCTGTAGAAGAAATGGGAAGGTATGGACCCTTCCTATACCCTTTCTACACATGCCTAGCTATTTTCCCTACTGTATTTCCCTCTTTGTGCCCCATTCTTCACCACTTTCCTATCAAACCCTTTTTTCTTTTCTTTTAAAGGAAATAGTGCAGGGGTAAGTGTCAGTAAGCACTTTTAACCAGTGGTAAGCAGGTTTCGCAGGTTTGCGTGGGGGTAAGCTATGTCTACACAGGTTGAGAAATCTGAAGCTAACTGACTGTAAGAAAACATAAGCGGAGGTTGGCAGTGCTTACCATCGCACATACTAGCACAAACCCGCTTACAATTGCTTAAAAGTGCCTTAATCACTCTGTAGCCAAAGTCCCATGTTCTGCCCAGCAACAAAATAAGCAGCCTCTGCTAGTATCAAACCCAGGACCGTACACACCATAGCCAAAGTGATTTAACACAAAGCTATCTCAGATATACATATCCTTCATGTATTCACACACATATCATCTAGCCCAGTTATTCAACAGTACAGAGAATATATTCCAACATGTAGATGTATGTGTGTGAGTGAAGATATTAATGTCTAAACAGGTACAACATATACATATATGTATATATATATATATATATATATATATATATATATATATATATATATATATATATATTTATTTATGAACATATACACATGCAAATGCCTACATCTATAGATATATATGTCCACATCTACATGTCTAAATATATATGGCAGTTTATATATATATATATCTATATATCTATATATCTATATATCTATATATATATATATATATATATATATATATATATATATATATATATATATATATGTGTGTGTGTGTGTGTGTGTGTCAGAAGATATATATATATATATATATATATATATAGATATATATACATAGGTATATACGGACATACATCTCTAGATAATAGGGAAATAAAACATATATGTCCTCATGCAATGTTAATGAGGTTGAGAGGCCCCACACAATATACATCTGGTATGAAAAATGTAAATATCATCCCTATTTTATAAATGTTCTACATATTTAATACATTTTAAACAGAAAAAAAATTAAATATCACAATTACAATTTTTGTGCTTGTAAAAAGCATTTGATGTTAATAACATCGTTTAACCCAGGAGGCTGATCTGCATTGAGCAGAATTTGCCATAAGGCTTCCTTACATTCTAAATAAACCTTAAAATTTCCAGAGAACAAATTGTTGTTTACCCTCTCCAATACGGAAAATCTAAACTTTTTGAAATCTTTACAAGGCAAGGCCTGTCTCGCAAGTGCATTGGACATGTCTTTTTTTCTAATTGCTAAGTTATGTTCATAAATGCGTTTGTTTAAAGTCCTAATGGTCTTACCTATGTAAAAATGTTCACATGAATCGCAAAAGGCTAAGTTTAGAGTTTAGTTTGGAGAGGGTAAACGACGATATTTCATTTTTTTTGTATTTAAAATGTATTAAATATGTAGAACATTTATAAAATAGGGATGATATTTACATTTTTAACAATAATAATGTTTTTCATATTGGATTTATATTGTATATTTTGTATATTTTTTATTTGCTTTAATATGAGGATAATAGATTTACAGATTTATAGTTAATTATTCTATTAAGTTTTAAAATACCAGTTATTGGTTACTGAAGATCACATGTTCTATTTGGAACAACATTTAAATGGTACTACGGGTTGTAATAGTCATTCTGAAGAAGTTCATGGTATATTAAAAGTGAACGAAACGCGTAACATTGATTCCTGGCTTTTTTCGTGATTCCAGTCATACCTTGACAGTTGTATATGCCATTTCATATAGCTGTTTAGACACTGACATCCATATGAACACTGCAATGCAACTGTGAAACAGTTATACTAAGACAGTAGTCTGGAAAGGTTGACATATGTTGCTGTCCAGGCCAAGACCTTCAAGTAGTACATCAGTAATGACAGACTGGGCCACAACATACCAGACAATCAACAGTACGTAATGCAGATGTATAGTTCAGCAGCCTCTATCTACTCTCTGTACACAATCTCTACGGGGTACAGACCCCAGTTGACACAATTGGATGTATCTGTTACATAACAAGGCATACCTGACACCATCACAATCACACTGACAAACAGAACATCCGTATGGCAGGAGGCAGTAGGCCTGCATTTAACCAAGGTGGATTGTATGGTAAAGTACATCAAGATTCCTTAAGGCAGCTTATCCCAGATACCCACACATGTTGTAACAGCCTAGGTTAGTCATGGTGCACCCCCCTTACATTCACTAATACTGAGCTATATACCACTGTTACATACCCTGGCCTCTGGAGTGCATTAGAGCACACATGTATTGTGTAGATGAAACCCACACATATATGGTCCCAACCTCCCAGTATGTGTGGGGGACACAACAGCAGTGGAGTGATGGCAGGAATGACAGCATGACATACACACAGCCCACTACATACAACCCCTGACAGCATGTCATATGTGCAAAGCCTGGTCTGTAGGTGGAGGACAGAGGCTGGAACACAGGCACATATGTGTACAACTGTTGTCATACAGTATGCAATATATGTATATCTGTACATATCTATATGGATATATGTATACTTATATATACATATATGTTCACCATATGTCCTGCACATGGAGTGGAGCCCTACCTCAGCCCCAATAGCCCCAACCTCTCAGTGCAAGGGGATATCACGTATGTAGTGCAGGTATATTTGTAGAGCATTGCTACTGTAATTGGGAATGTCTTCACAGAAATAGTGTGTGAGAGAGGCCACATCGGCTGTTAACATGTGTGCCTTTGGCTACTTACAGACATCCTAAGGTCATCATAGTACAGTACCATTGCTAGCACAGTAATACCCCTGTGGACTACAGCTGTGATATGGCCAATATATGTGGACAGTCTGACACACTCGGGTCTTTCCAGGGGTATGCACAGAACCCCTTCATGTAAGACATGTGGACCAGGCCTGTCAATGTGAATCTTAACAGCCATGTAGATAGGTATAACACGTACATACTGGTATACATTTGCCCCCATAGGTTATGCATTCATACACCCCTGTCTGGCCTGACACTTAATAACTGCTGGTACAGAGGTGCCATGGCCACATACTATCCACTAGTTATTGACATACATCTGAACAGCATCCCACTGTGTTGTCTGACATACATGACTGTTATGGTGACCACGCAGCAGTACATCTGGCAAGTATCTGGACATGACATTTCACTGGATAAGTACAGTAGGCTGCTAGGCATGTGCCAAAGCACAGTGCAGGCTACAGGCAGACTGGCTCAACACTGGCCTACATCACGTATGGGGGGAATGCACATGTACCTGCATATATAGCTGGCTCAACAGCCATGTCACAGCACAGGGTAAGATACACCTGTGTGACAGTGCATAACCACAACCAATGTGAACACAGCCACAGCCACATATGGTAAGCTAGCATAATATTACAGTATATGGACTATCTGTTCTACACCATCCTCATATGTGCCACTCACAGAATTTCCCTACATATACTGGGCTGCTACACAGTTTGGTCTGATGGCTGTCTGTGGTATGGGACATGTGTGTGTATGGCCCTACAAACATGTATGGCAAAATGGTACCATACAGTGGGGCAGCATGATAGTAGGGGAGCTAGGACAAAGACATCTACCACAGTCTGTTCACAGGCTAAAGGCTAAAGTACATATTAACAATACACACACTGCCGACATTCACCATGACTACACAGACCCCAGTACTGTACAAGCATCCACAGAATGTCCAGCTTATGTCATCAAATATAACCCCTACTGTACATGACATGTGTAGCAATCTGAGATATCACTGGCTTGCTATCACATATGGTGACACTATTTATGGCTTACAGCACATATGCACTACTTCATGCACTTCATATGTACACATGTTGTCAGTGGTGTGGTTGACAGCAGATACACAGGGCCAGTATAGGCATGTTGCTGTGATAACCTTGTATATTTTTCATTGTAATGGTGTTTGTTGCAACACATGTCCTATGAGGGATATGAAGTCAGTAACTGTCACAGCCTTCAACATCTACAGACTGCAATCCTCACACTACCGTCTGCATTCCACAGAGAGGTGCACTGTGGCTAACACATGAAACCATAGGCACAACACTGCCCAGTCTGCAGATGACCCTGCAGATGGGGATTCCTCATTTACATGGGAACTGACATGGTAGGTATTACTACATGTACGACAGGCATATCCAGACAAACACTGTTAAACCAACATTACTCCAAATGCAGTATAGCAGCACTTATAGTCTGTAGTCAGGTCAGGAACATCACCCTCCTGTTTGTTGCCCTCTTTCCACAGTGTATGTTGTTAGAGGTAAACCCCAATCCATCTGAGATGCTGTTTGCCAAACAGATCTAGTTCCTGCTCACAGCGACTGAAAAGGCCCAACACCACCATGATGCTCCTAGGTATTGGAGTGTGTTTCCATGCAATTGGCTATGGGATTGTTAACACAGCTGTTCCACATGCAATCAGCTAGGGGAGGGCTGCAATTCGTGCAGAGCCCATCAGCTGATCATGAGCACCACGTAAAATACACATGCTGCTGCCTAAGCAAGGCATGCATGGGTCTCCACATCCACCAGAGTGGGAGTGGTGGAGGCAGACAGAGGCAAATACATGTCAGGGAGGGGTGGGAGTGTAAAACTGAAGCATGTTTGTGTCACACACCTACCAGCACAGGGTATCAAACCCCAGACGATTATGTAGTGCTATCACAGTTCGATGTGGTTATTGGATGCACCACATAGGTTACCTGATGTAGAGCACTCAGAACATATATGTGAGGGTGAGTGACATCTGCAACAGGGATACAGTAGAAATACGGTAGGTGTTGTACACGTGCCTGTCTGCATGAACAGGTGCCAGCGTCAACACAGACACACTCACACAAGGACGCACACACTTTGACACACTTAGCAGGGCCAGGAGTGCAACTCATCACTAGTGGATTGCCACAACACATAAATTTGCAGGTATCACATGCACCACACAGGACATACGGAGGCCATATGGGCAAAGAGTATGAGGAGATGGCAGACATCAGACAGCATGCTTCAGTATGCCCTGGGGGATTGTAGTGAGTATGGATGTGGACATACTCACCATACAACACACACACACAAACACACAGGGTGCCAGTTCTGACATGCATGGGTGCATGTCTACACTGGTGTGTGGTGGTTAACTGTGCCAGCAGGCTGTACAAGGGTAGGCGATGGATAAACCTTGGCATCAGGCCACATGACAATGGTATGCATTGTAGCTCAGGCCTGTAGTTACTGCATTTGCCCAAACAGGTGTGTATTGCATCTCCCATCCAGTCACCTGGGTGACTGTTGTGTGTGGCCAATGCTGTACACCACATGCCATGTATGTGTTCCTTAGTCCATGACATGGATGGTGTCTGGGATGTGCACACCTCCCACATGCATGTACAGTGACATGTGGAACTGTACCTGGGGTGTCTGGCCCATGTTGTGAACACAGATTATCATCAGATGTGCCAGTCTTGCCCACCTGTGGCAGGAACTGGTAATGGCCAGCAGGTGTACCCTTCAACTACATTGATGGCATGCCAACAGCATTCCCTGATGTCAGTGTCATCTGTCCATACAGGACATGTTGTCAGGCATGGTATGTCCATTGTGAGTCACATGTGAAGGCACCACAGGTGGTGCAGGTTTCCATTGGGGAACATGGCAGAGGTGCACTGTCTGCATGTACATGCATACTGGACAGATGGGCAGGGTGACATGCCCTCTGTAGCCTACTGCTATCACTGCATAGCCATTATCAGTGGCCAATATGCAGTGTACTACCCACATATCGGCTGCTGTCTAGGCATGTGTGTTCATATGACACATGGGTTGAGTGTGTACTCTTGGTAATAGTGGGGTTGCTAACTTGGATTGGCTGGCCTTGATGTCACATGTATGGGTATGGCTTTGCACCCCAGCCTCCCAGCTAATTTACATCTGTTAACCCTGTATGGTTGACATTGTGATATGTAGTAGGGCCAACATAAAAGAAATTAGCAAAACTCTTGCCACATTGCCCACACTCACCTCTACACAGGATACACGTTACAAACACACACCTGTCATGTCTGGGAGTAGAACCCCTACCTAACTACTTTATTACACTACACAGTTATAGTACACGCCACAGACATTACTGGAGTACTATGTCCCCAAAGGTGTATTTCACAGTGAATGACATCAGCAGGATTACCAAAATAGGGCATTTCAACTGTACTGCAAGTGACTAGCCTAAAATGCATTGTTCCCTACACAGACAGTGAGACACACACAAAACATCCACAACTGATATGTGTGGGTATAGAACCCCTGACTGAGGTCTATATCACATTATAGCATGGAGCTGTTATGGGACACACCACAGGGATTACTAGATACATCCTTCCCCAAAGGTGTATTTCACATTGAATGACATCAGCAGGTTTACCAAAGTAGGGCATTTCATCTGTACTGCAAGTGACTAGCCTAAAATGCATTGCTCCCTACACAGACAGTGAGACACACATAAAACATCCACAACTGATATGGGTGGGTATAGAATTCCTGACTGAGGTCTATATCACACTACAGCATGGAGCTGTTATGGGACACACCACAGGGATTACTAAAGGCAGCCTTCCCCAAAGGTGTATTTCACATTGAATGACATCAGCAGGATTACCAAAATAGGGCATTTCAACTGTACTGCAAGTGACTAGCCTAAAATGCATTGCTCTCTACACAGACAGTGGGACACACACAAAACATCCGCAACTGATATGTGTGGGTATAGACACCCTGACTGAGGTTTATATCACCTGACAGAATGGAGCTGTTATGGGACACACCACAGGGATTACTAGAGACAGCCTTCCCCAAAGGTGTATTTCACATTGAATGACATCAGCAGGATTACAAAAATAGGGCATTTCAACTGTACTGCAAGTGACTAGCCTAAAATGCATTGCTCCCTACACAGACAGTGGGACACACCAAAACATCCACAACTGATATGTGTGGGTATAGAACCCCTGACTGAGGTCTATATCACACTACAGCATAGAGGTGTTAAAAGCCACACCACAGGGATTACTCAAGAGCTTCCTCCCCAAAGTTTTACTTCACAATGAATGACATCAGCAGGTTTGGCAATGTAGGGCATTTGAAATGTACTGCAAGTGAGTAGCCTATGATGCATTGCTCCATACACAGACATTGCAACACACACAAAACATCCAGAACTGCCATGGGTGGAGATGGAACCCTACCACAGTTCTAAATCACACTACATGTCAGGTACACCATTTCAGTCTGTAGTCTTACCTATCTTGCTGGCTAGAGGCATAACAGTGTACTACAGATCGTAGCTGTCACTACTTACATATTAGTTCCTGACTTCCTAGCCTTCACAGCTTACATCCAACTGGCTGGCCTGCTGTACTCTGTCTGTGTAGGGCTGGGGTAGGGGTTACCCATGGGGCTCATTCAGAGGCCATAGTGCAACATTTATTTGTGTTTGTCTCCACCTATCCTGCTGGCTGTGACTGTTGCTGGATATGTGCCCCCCCCCCCCCGGCTGGCATGCGTGAGTCACTTACCTTGTGGGTATCCCAGTATTGAGGGTGGTGCTGCAGGGCTGCCTATGTTGGATGCACATAGTACACTCCCTATACATGGTTGAGCACAGGTAGTGTCATGTTTGGCAACCCTTTTACTGTATGTGCAAGTCGGAGAGAGGTGTCATTCCCTGGGTCCCTACTGTATCAGTGCATGTGCTATGCGTTGCCTTTTTGCCAAGGCCAGGGCATACTGGGCATGCCTTCTTCTGCCTACTGGGGCAGGCTCAGGTTGTTCCTCCTCCGAGTCACTCTGTGCCTGTGCAGGCCTTCGCACTGGTGGGGGGCTGTGTGGCCCTGCCCCATGCTGTTCCTGCTGCAGCTGTTATCACAGGATCATATTGTGTAGCATGGCACATACAAGGACAATTTGGGTACACGTAGTTGGTGAGTACTGCAAGGCTCCACCGGATGTGTACAGGCAACGGAACCATGACTTGAGCATCCAAAACACATGCTCTATTATGATTCGTGTTTGTGTGTGTGTCATTATGGAGTTGTTTGGGTGTGTGTGCATTTCTAATGGGTGTCATCAGCCATGGCTCCAGTGCATATCCAGCATCCCTCCCTAGGTGACCATGTGGGATGTCCCCATTGGCAAATGTCTGGTACAGCTGCGTCAGATGCCAGATGTGGGAATCGTAGTAGCTTCCAGGGTGGCCAGCACACACATTCATTATTATGCCCTGGGCATCGCACACGACCTGGCAGTTGATGGAAGGGAAGCCCTTGCGGTTGATGTAATCCTACCCTGCTCACCTGGTGGTGCTTTAATGCATATGTGTGTGCAGTCTATTGCACCCACTACCTCAGGGTATTCTGCTATTTGGTGGAAGAGATGCATATTGCTGGCCAACGCCTCATGGGTGATGGGGAAATATACATGCTCACCGACATGTGCTGACATGGCATCCAGGAAATGGTGGAGTACCCTGTATGCTGATGCCTGTGAAATCCCTATCATATCCCCAGTTGACCTTTGGAAGGTAACTGTAGCTAGTATTCTTAGGCATACACATACCTTGGTATCTACTGGGATGGGTTCCTCTCTATTAGTTCTGTGTGTGAGGCGTGGCCGGCACAGCTCCACAATATGCTGTAGGAGGTCCCTGTCCACCCTATAGTGCTCCACTATCTCCAGCTCATGTAGCCCTTGGTAGGTTACCCTGGGTCTGTACACTCTTTTCCTTCTCCTCACTGTGGGTTGCTCAGCAGCATTCATATCCTCACCACCCTCAGCCTCTTGCACATGCTGGTTTATGATAGCAAAAGCAGCCCCTAACATTTTTTCTCTTGCTTTCGTTTTGTAAAATTTCCCCATCTGTATACACCGGTGGTGCAGAGTTTTTGGGAAAAACAAGGGGGAAAGGTGTTTGCATAGTTTATAGTGGTGTGCTGGGTGGGGCTGGACTGCTGCCTGTGTAATTGGCTGATTCTGATACATTTTACTTGTCAGCTAAGCTAGTTCTCCTTGATTACCTTCCTACTGCTGTTTTCCCTTCCCTTTGCCTCCCTGTTTAAGCCCGTGTGCACGCCGCACAAACGGACTCCTCAAATGTGCACAGAGCTGCTATTTCCTTTTTCTTCCTGTAAAACCTGGTGCAAAGTGTGCACACCCGCTTACACTCTGTAAAGAGTGCTAGGCAGGTTTAGACACACCCCTGGCTTAGCTGTGCTACGCTAGGAGCAATCCTGAGCCACAGGTCTCCAATCTGCTTACAATATGCCTGACACACCCCTCCATGATGTCACCTATATCCTAATCTTGCACCCAGCTATTTATACTCTTACACTCTTGGGACCTGCCTCTTACCCTGGGAAAATCTGGGATTCACTAACCTTTCCTTCATTTGCCTAGGATTGCCTGCTAATGCACAGTTACATGTCCCACACTGAGCCTACCCCCTAATCAACCACTACTCACTGGCCAGGCTGTCTTTTGCCTGCCATTAACTTGCATGGCAAAATACTAATTTTTGTTACAATGCTCATTTTCACTTTATTTTCCTGCCCCCCCCCCCGATCCCATTTGCACACCACTGCCCTATGCTTAAACAGCCAAGATCAGCGAAAAAAAAATAAAAGTTGTTTTATTTATTTTTTAAACAGTTTGCATTGCCAATGGCCTTCTACTTGGCCATTGGCATGCTTCCTCAATAATATGTAGCCTTTATTTGGAGCTGTCATAGCTCTGCTTTGGAATTTGTAGAAATGTACTCGGTTACTAACCGAGTACATTTCTGCAGAGTACACTTGTCTTGCACGGACTATTGCAAGCTTCTTGGATTGCAAAATCACCTCATTTGCATGGATTTCCCCAGCAAATTAGGTGAATTGCATACCAGGGCTTAGTCCGTGCAAGATTAGTGCTGGAGCTCTCGTGCATGCCCCTGCTGGCTGTTTTTGGATCGCACGGCAGACATATTGCTTGCGTGAGCTACTGCACTCATCTTGCGCTCCATGCTGGCTCTTGAGAATCTGGGGACTGTTTTCAATAGAACATCACTGCTGATATAGTTTCTGTGTCTGCTATATCAGTCTCCTTTATTATGGAGGATTTTTCCCTTCTTCATGTTTTTACAGCTTTGAAGTTGGTATATATAACATATAAGTTCTGGTGGGGGGGGGTTGTCTAAGATGGATCTGCAGAGAAATCAAATATGATCACAATTTGAGTTTTCTCCCTTTTTGTGTTTTGGACATTTATGTTTGGTGAATTGGTTCCTTGGAATTTTGTGTCTCAATGTTGCATTGTGGGACCCATTAAATATTAGTCCTTATTTTAAGGCGGAGTTCTGCAGCTGTCACTGACGTTCATTGCTGTGTGTCAAGATGTCCTCAGATGAAATGAGAACTGTTAAACTAATTTCAGTGATTTCTATGTTTCATTTTAAACAGAGCTATTTATTAGCATGAGATTGCAGAACTGTGGGGTTGAGGAAGCCTCTTCTTCCCTCTATATCATATGAGCTCAGGGTTATTAGGGTTATTACATCTACAGATGCTGAGAAGGAAGCATAGTGGTGCAAAAAGGCTTCTTCGTATTTAAAATGCTGTTTTTTTTTTTTCTCTCACAATGAGCAGTGTCAGCTGTGTTTTTTCAGTAGAAGAGGTTTTCTAGGGTTGTGTACTTGATATTTAAGTAATATATTCCCGGCAATGTGATATCTTCAATATTTGCAGCTTTTTGGCAAATCTTGTACTCCACAGTTAACTGCCAGAAATATAAACTATGTCTGCAGTTTTGCCAAACTATATCAATTTCATAATCACGTTTAATTTTATAATTGTAAAAAATGCCTTTAAAATACACTTATACATTTTCTGATTATCATCTTGATTAATTTCTGGTACAGGGTGGAGCCACAGCTTATCCTAGCACTTACTGGGGCCAGAAATCCAAAGAAATTATTCTAAATGAGGTATCAACCCATTGCAGGACATGCACACTGTCATGCAGCGTATGCATACAGTACATACACACACACACACACACACACACACACACACACACAATTAGAAAAATGCCAGCTCACCTACAACATGTCCTTGGGATGTGAGAGGAAACACCCAGTAAAACCCCATACAAACACGAGAAGGACCTGCATATTTATCAGACGTCACCCCAGCTAAGAATAGGACTGAAGAACCAAAGGCTTTGTGTTATCAACAATAACTGCTCTGTCATTATAAAACCAAGTTCATATATTTATGTATACATATTTTCTAAGTCTGCACTATCTTCTAAATAAGATATGTAGTTTTGTAAAAAAATAACCTTAAATAATTAAGCAAGTAATAGATATCTTGACTATGACTTAACATGCAAAAAAAAAAATCAGATCTGTTTGCATTTTTTTCATCAGTTGCATAATACTCCAGAAGTAAATGACCTCTTAGTTCATATTCATAAAGTTAGCAGTTTTTTCAATATTGGCTACAGTAAAGGAAAGCATAAAAGTAGGAAGAGTAATATTTATATCACAAATTGATTGGAAGACAGTAGTATCATAACAGAATTATTTAAGCTTTTCAGAAAATTCATAAAGAACAAATACTGAAACATTTATCAAAGGCATCTTCTCTGAAACTGTTAAAGTTATCACAGGACTTCATCTTTCACATCTCTGTACTACCTGTCTTTCCTCTCTACATCTTGCTATGAGTACTACATTAAGAAGTTATAAACTAATGGAAACATTCTATTGTTATTCATTTATATTAAGTAGGTGTTATGTAGTATGTTGGGCTGTTAATTATCTAAATACTTCTATTTTATGGAATAGATGCTTCCAGCAAATGCAAAACTGGTAACTCTGTGGTGAAATAAATGAATTTAGTGCATAGAATAAAAGTCTTTTAGAGTATGAATACCATGAAATGGAATTTAAAGAGAAGATTGATTAATAAATCAGAGAGTGCATATACATTTGATTTATTCTCTTAGCATGACAGATACATTTATTCATAGCATCCTCCCCCCAGAGCAGATACTTTGACTTTTTTTTTCCAGTTTCAAGGGAGATCTGAAATGGTATTTCTAGTAAGTGAAAAAAATATGCAAATACATTTACTCCTCCCAAACCTTGACTTTGTGACTCTTTTTTTTATTCTTCTGCTGCTGATGTTGAAAGTTAGTCCCTTAATTGAAGTCAGCAAAGTTTTTTCTGACATTAAATTAAAATTATACAATATAAATGCATTAATCTTGTAGAACATACATACTTATTAGACAGACAAAAAAAGAGGACCTGTTGTAAATCCAGCATTAGTCAGGTAAATGAGTTCAGCAGACATGCTGAAAATGAATATCACTCTGGGTCCCTGATTTTGCAGGATATGCCTTATCTCACCTCATATTTTTGCCCAAGCCATAATAAAAGTTTTTATTTTCTGGTATAATTACTAAGAATTATAGTCAGTCAGTAATGCCAGATGTTAGAATTTCATGCTTCTCATTGCTAGGAAAATGCACATTGTTCCATTAAATTAACATTTTATATGAAAGAAAAAAATGTACGTTCTGGAGTAAAATCGATTGCAATAAACCAACATATTTTATGAAAACAAAACAAAACTACATGGTACCATGTTGATGGATCTTTATTAGAGACAAAACAAGCACTTTTTGTAGAAATCTTTTCAAACAGGCTATTTTGTGCATTTAGGTACACATCTAGAATACAAGATTTTTGACTATGGAGATTGTAATACTAAATATTTAGTCTTTGTGGCAATTTGCATAACATGTTTTAAATTTTATTAAGGTAAAACTGACAGATGTTTCAGGGACAAGATTTGTCAGCATTTATACAATATAAGGAAGTGTAATAATCACAATGCTTTAGCTAAACCCGTCACTGAAATGGATGATTCGCATCATTTTGGGTAAATGATACCACACTTTACTACGGAGAGTCTGAGAGGAAGTGACATCACAACATGGAGTGAGTTTAATGAACATAATTGTATTATGAAGTTAAATGCTAAAGCAGCATATGGCTTTAATAAATGTTAAAGTTTGAGAGCTGTGTTAATTAAAAGGCAACTTAGACATTGAGGCTGATAGATTATTTGAGTGAGGTCAGGTCATTGGTTCTTTTGATGCATTATGTCTTGTATGGATTATTATTTAAATGGATGTAATGTTTGCTGTTTTTAAAAGGCTTAAAAACGCATTTGGTTAAAAGTAAAAGTGCTTGTTTTGTTTCTTATAAATACCCATCCACATGGTACCGTACAGCAGTTTTGTTGTGTTCTCATAAAACTTTTTTTGTGATTTAGAGTAATATTTAAAAAAATATATCCAATATTTTGAGTCTTTATCGCTATTAATTTTGGCTTTGGTCAGAATACTTGATCAAACAAGTCGAGACGAATGGTCACATCTGCTGTTTTTCTATATAAAACAATTCTTGCCCTTAATGCTGTTGCTATCTGAAAGTTTACAAATTGCATTTGGTTACTGATACTATAAGAGAATAATTTGTAACTAAGAAAAGCAGCAGCTATGACTACTGTCAGCTTGGTAGCTGTTAGCAGTGACAAAATTAAGTATCATTGCAACTACTGCCTTCGAACCTGATTGCGGTTACAGCTGCTGTTTTTCTTTATTGCTAATTCTTCTGCTTCAGTCTGAATGCATTTTGTATGCTCAGATGGCAACATCCTTTAATCAGAAAAAACATACAAGGGGGAAAAGCACAAACCACTGTATACTGTGCTGAACACGTGCACATTACAAGCTTTACATGCCTCAATAGAGAATCTGCAAAGGTAGACTAAAGTCCATCTATACAATAACAATACTTAGAAAAGTTAAAAAAATGTTGGTACTTTCATTGTATAATCCCAATAATCTACTCTTTTATGAAGGTGCTGCTGGATCAACCCACATCCAGTCATGGATTGTTGCAAATTTTAAACATATCATTTTGATTATAACCAGCTATAATTGGATTTGCACTGTTGTAAGAGAAGTAATACACCCTCATCCAGACCTATCAACTACACAGCTTTCCAAGAAATGCTCAACTGTAGCAGATTCCTTGCTCAGATAACTGAAGGTTCCAGTTCCTGCTGTCTTCCAGTCAGTGGTGGAACAGCAAAGAACCAATAAAAACTGACTGAACAACAAATGTAGGAACAAACTGAGATGAATAAAACAAATTCCACGTCAGCAGAACCAGCAGCAAAGAGTCCAATATTAAGTGTTTTATTAACATCCACTTTTCGTTCAAAAAAACTGAACTTCTTCAGACAAACATCAAAAGGTAACAAATGTAAAAAACTCCTTAAATATACAATTAACAACACATGGTACATTTGAATGGACCAACCAACTGATTAAAACTCGCTGACATCATTGTGTGGGAAAAAGCTGATCTCAAAGCTTCTTAAAGTGCTACTGCATACAAAAGTCAGGTCTTTACAAATTGTGTTTAAAATCAAACAACTAAACAAAATAAAATGAAAATTATCAATGGAAATGTGTCTAAACATTATTTAAAACAAGAAGAACGAAACATAATAAACGAAACCAATTTGGTGACGAAAAGTAAGAAATAAAACATAAAAAATAATGAGTCATAAATGAAGAATGAAAATAAAAAATAATAATAAAATTACCTCTGCATACTTCTGAGTTTCAGAATGCAAGCTAAACTCACTCTGTCATTGAGGCCAGGGGGTCTATATGAACAGAGTTACAGCTGCCAAATCACTTCTAGGCACTCTAATAATAGTTGGAAAGGACCCCCTCTGATGTCAAAGGGAACCTGTCCTAACACCCTAAAAGTAAAACTATGCTGAGGGTAGTCATTAACGTGTTTCGCCAAAGCGTTTTCACACTTGTTTTTCCTGATACAATATAAGTGCTCATAGATTCTTTCGTTAAAACCTCTGTCAGTCTTGCCCACATAAAACGCTGGGCAAAACTGGCAGCAAGCTAAATAAACAACCGATCGAGATTTACAATTAAATCTACCAACAGTGGAGAAAGAAGACCCAGCAATTTTGAATCTCGAACCAGTGGCAATGTGCCTGCACATGTTGCAACTCTCACATTTGAAAGTGCCCTCTACTCTAACACGAGTGTCCTTTTTTGTTTCTAATATCCGTTTGAGGTTGTCACCCCTCCTGAATATAAAACTAGGCAAAGTACCAAACCTGAATTGTAAGGCATCATCACACCAGAAGATACTCCAATTCTTGACAAACACCTCATTAATTAGGTGAATCTCAGCACTATAATTAGTGATGAAAGAAATAGAAGTGTCAACTTTCTTGTTGTCTACAAAGGCTTCAGGCATGACTGGGGGTGGATGTTCTAGTGGACAACTTGTGAACAAACTCCTTTGTAGAATAGGTTTGTAAACACCCCCATACCTTTTAGTCTGGACCTCAGTAACCAGGTCCTGAATAAACTTGTCTGGGTAACCTCTGTGTAAAAACAATCCCTTAATGAACTCACATTCTTCTAAAAAGGGTTCATCGTCAGATACCATTCGAGCAGCGCACAAATTGCCCCTTGACTACCCCTCTTTTTTGGTGCCCAGGGTGGGCACTAGTAAAGTGTAACATGGTGTTAGAATGGGAACTCTTACGAAATATTTTAGCCTTAAAGTTACCAGCAGAGAAATCTTTGTATAAGTCTACATCCAGATAAGAAATTCTAGAATCAGACTCTACAAATGTAAAATTCAAAAAAGACGTGCTGGAATTAAGATGATCCATGAAAGTCCCCACATCATTAATTGAACCTTCTGTCAATATAAAGATGTCGTCCAAAAATCTGGTGTAAAAATCGATTTTGAACTGACCATTGCAATTACCAAACACATATCTGTGTTCCCATTCGGCCATTACGATGTTAGCGAAACTGGCCCCCTACACCAGTCTTCTGTAAATAAATCTCTCCCCCAAATGTTACAAAGTTGTACTTCAAGATGACGTCTAACAATTCCTGCACCAATCTGATTTCTACACTGCTAGCGTTATGATGCAATAAACGGTCAGTGACCCAGTCAATCCCTGTAGCATGAGGGATAGACATATAGAGGTCTTTTACGTCTATTGTCAAAAATCTGTGACCTCTCTTGAATTCTAAAGCACTCATGACTTTTAAAAAGGCCCAAGAGTCTTTACAGATGTATGTTTCCTTTTCAACGTATTTTTTCAGTATGTTGTCCACGTATTTGGCTATTGGATAAGTGATTGAACCCCTAGCATTAACCAATAGCCTCATGGGGGGGTTGTACACATCTTTGTGGATCTTAGGTAATCCGAAAACTGTTGGAATCTTAGGAAATGAAACAGTCAAATGTTTCAACACATCTTGTTCTATAACATTTTCTAAAAACAAATAATTCAAGAAAACATGGATGCACCTATACGCTGCATTCAATTTGTTGATGCTAGACAGTGTATAAGCATCCTGCAATAACATGTGGGTAAGACAGTTTTCATAATGACAAGTGTCCATTAGTACCAAACCACCCCCCTTGTCAGGTTTAAGAATCCTGACAGGTAAACTTTTTAAAGTGTCCAACAAGTCAACTTCGTCATCAGTCAAGTTTTTGTTCGGAAGTGACCTATAACAGTTGACTAAGTTTCTGATTTTGGTTTCACACAAATGTTCAAATAAAAAAAGTAAAGGGTGAATAGGGGGGTTAAATGTACTTGGAACTCTCAAAGTTTTTTTGTCTGAAACAGTGTTACCAAAAATTAACAATAAATTCAACTTACGTATAAACAACTTTAAATCAAGCAATGGGTGTGCTAGGTTGAAATGTCTCCATGGAACAAAAGTAAGACCTTTTGAAAATAAATCAGACATCTCCACAGTGATTGTAAAACTCGAATAGTTGTAAACAAAAAAATCTCCAAAACTGTTACTAATGATGTCAGGTTTTGTCCTTCTCATTACTTCTGAAAAGGCTTCTTGCTGTTGTTCCTGTGATAGCTCCTCGTGTTGTAAAACCTCTGGTGGTTCTGTCCTCGGTTTGAGGAAAAAGACGATGTAGAACGAGAAACCTCCTCATCCCTACCACCATCAGTTACAAAATTTTCTGTGGGAACAACATCCTCCACATCCTCTCCAGTGGCCGGCCTACTAGGTCTGACTGTCTGCCTCATAACCCCATAAATCGAGTTGACGGGAGCACCTAGACTGTCGCCAGCACTCTGAGAATGGGGGGGGGGGGTATGCAGATTGTTTGTTATATGCATGTATGTCTCTTTTCAATTTTTTCATTTTCATCTCCATGTTATGAAATATCTGTTGGTCTATGGTCGAAAAAATTTGTTTATACTCATAGTTATACCTGTTAAAGTCTGCATGTGACTTGATATTAGTGTCCAAAATTTCAATTTCAGCACTCAAATGATCTATAAATTTCTGATTGGCCATTAAGTCCATTAACTCATGTCCTTGTCTATCGAACAAACTAATCAGCTCATTATGGAACTCTGAACCAGCTGTCAGATCAGTGGGGTACTGCCAAGAGCGCAAGCCCTTTGGCACAACCCCCACTTTTTTACATTCATTAAAATAGGAAATCTCTAACTGAAGCTTCTTTACCTTTAAAGATTTGTGGTCCAAGGTCTTCAAAAAGTCCACTAAAGGAGCTTCTGATATCCCTGTGTCAATGGACACGAACCCATTCATGTTCTCAAAAACTGGGAGTTGCTCATTCAACCAAGATGTAACATTCACTGAGTCTCCAGTACGGCTCAGAGATGAACTGGTCCTGGGACGTTCACCGGTAGGTCTAGGATGTACAGCAACCCTTGAAACAGTTGAGGTGGAACTTCCACTGTCCTCACGGTCATTCGACCCATCACTGGTGTCAGCCGTCGCCGCAGAAGCCAAACCAACTCTAAGAACGTCTTCCGCCAAATTGTCAGCATTTCCCTTGACTGCTACTAGCCTATCCAAATGTAGGGAAAGCACATCCATCCTTTCATTAAGTTTTTTAACCATGTTAGTGAAAGAAACCAGTGCAGAATTGTCCAAACAAGCACCTTCTTCCAATTCCATAAATGCTACCAGTTAAATGCTACCAGTAAAACTACTGGCAGTGGATGCAAAACAAACTGACTGAAGCAACAAAAGTAGGAACAAACTGAGATGAATAAAACAAATTCCACGTCAGCAGAACCAGCAGCAAAGAGTCCAATATTAAGTGTTTTATTAACATCCACTTTTCGTTCAAAAAAAACTGAACTTCTTCAGACAAACATCAAAAGGTAACAAATGTAAAAAAACTCCTTAAATATACAATTAACAACACATGGTACATTTGAATGGACCAACCAACTGATTAAAACTCGCTGACATCAATGTGTGGGAAAAAGCTGATCTCAAAGCTTCTTAAAGTGCTACTGCATACAAAAGTCAGATCTTTACAAATTGTGTTTAAAATCAAACAACTAACCAAAATAAAATGAAAATTATCAATGGAAATGTGTTTAAACATTATTTAAAACAAGAAGAACGAAACATAATAAATGAAACCGATTTGGTGACGAAAAGTAAGAAATAAAACATAAAAAATAATGAGTCATAAATGAAGAATGAAAATAAAAAATAATAATAAAATTACCTCTGCATACTTCTGAGTTTCAGAATGCAATGAAAGAACCAATAAAAGACCAGCTTCTCAGACTGTGTTACCAGTTCAACAGTTCGATTAGTGGTGTCTTTTTTTGTATATTTTATATTACTCAATGAGAAATGTGAAGGGCTCAGAAATTTAAAGAAGTCTGAAAATGATGGATGGATTTTTGGTGAAAGAAATACAAACAGAACATAGGCCCAAATGCTGCATTAGTCTCAAATGTCTGCAACAGCATTAAAATTCCTCAGCGCTTATGTTTCTCTGTCATGGATTATATATTCATAGATATTCCATGGCCACTGAGTTCCATGACTGTTCTCACATTGACAGTACCACCTCTAGGGCAATACCTCCTTTTTCAGGAGGGCCATACTGGTCAGTCCTGGTGTAAACTTGCGCATGCCCGTCAAGTCATCTAGCGAATGTTTAAAGAAATATAATGACTTACATTGCTTGACATACTGGTGAAGATTATTCCACAGGTTTGGGAGTTATTAGGGTATTAGCCTAGCCCTCCATTTTTCATTATCTGTTAGTGAAGATTTTGGTCCCTGTTCTAGTAATGGTGGAGATATTGGACTTGTGGAAAAAAAGAAAGTACAGGACAATCTGGTCTCAAGTGTCATGGTAACCAAGAAAAAGATCTACCCCCAGTTTGTGATCGTCTGCATACTTTGGTAGCCACAGGTTTGGGCTCTCTGCTGAGAAGCAAATACCAAAAAGGGGAGCTTGTAGCACTGAACCCTGAGGAACATCACTACTTAATTTCATACCTCTGATGAAGCACCTGCAATTTGCACTGTCTAGGTTCTGACTTTCAGTTAGAAGGTTTTGATTTTACAGTCATTAGTACCTAGTAAAACAAAATAGGTTATATATCAGTATATTCATGGGTTGTGCAGTTGGCTGAAGTGGAGTTCCTACTCTACAAAAAAAGGTGCTGTTTGTTAACCTGCTAACCTGAGTCAATGTTTCTAGTGCTGTTTCATGGTTTGTGCTGCCCTGGGTCATCATAACAGTCACACGATCTGGGTTATGATCTGTATCTAGTGGCTTTCACCTTGCAGTTCGTACTTAATGGGTGGAAAACAAATGCGTCAACATTTTTCAGTAATAATGGGAGTATGCATCCCTGACAATTAATTTTATTTCTGGGGTGGCCTGGTGATAAGTATGAAACCACAACAGAAGAAAGCCTGATAGTGAAGACCAGTAAATCAACACCATCACCTGCTCATTTTGTCTGTCCATTTATTTGTGTTTGTTGCAGGGAAAGTAAACTAATCCATGTGGACCCATTTCAGCTGTAGCTTGGTGCATGCAAAGTAAAAAAAAAAAGAAGATACAGTCACTATAGATTAAGCTGCTTTACTGCTTATGTATGAGCAGATGTTATGCAAAATTATTACACTTCACAGAATGGTTCAATGAGCAATTAATAAAAAAATAGAAAATTGCATTTTATGCTACTAAGTAGTAGCTTAAGGAGTTTAGACTAGCAATGCTCATGCCGGAACAAAGGTAATAGCTGAACAAAGTACACAATTATATTTAATGAATCAAGTACAGGTATAAAGTGTTAGGGGTATCTATAGTCATTGTACTGGCAGGGGAAAGACTACTAATTAGCATATTCAGTATTATGGCAATATAGGAGTAGAGAGACCATCACACGTTCTGAAACATAATGTACGAAAGCTTACAGTCAGTTATTCACATCATACAGGCTTATTTCACTTGCTCAAGCATAACGACTTGAGTTGGTGTTTCCTTATGTATTGTTGCTTAATTCAAAAAGAAGTAATATTTCAGTGCTCATACAACAGAATATTTGTGGTGGTCAGATCTCACAACTTCCTAAAGAAAGAACAATCATTGAAAGGAAATGAAAAACCTAATTTGCTCTTTCTCCAAGGCACAACAACCTCTGAGTGAGAATAATAAATTCGGGGAGTGTGGAGGGATTCATTCACCATATACAAGTGCATGAGAGGATTCTGGCCCTTACAAAATATGCCTTTCAATGAGTATCATTTTATTTCAGATGCTCATGAATGGTAAGTTTGAATACTTTCTACATCATCATCATCAACCCCATTTTCCCTTTCATTTCTAAATGGGGTTGGCATGTCAAACCAACTGTCACTATCTGTCTCAATTCACTGCCACTATCCTACCATCTTCTTTTCATGCCTGACTGTTGTACCCCTTATCTCACATAATACACTCCCCTCTTTGCTGCTTGTCCTCATTTTCTTTTTCCTTCTTCCAGTCTGTCTTGATCTTCTTCACCAGAATGTCTTCTCTTTTCATTTGCGTGGGATAAACACCATAATCTGTTCTTATCGACTTTCTCTGCAATAGAAGCTACTTGAGCTTCTGATCTGATGCCTTCATTTTTTTCTTTGTCCAGTAGTCTGTATCCTACCATCCATCTCAGGCATTTTATCTCCATCACTTCTAGCTTCCCCAACAGCTCTTTTTTCACTGCCGAGGATTCTGTATGCACTAACCATGCCATTGGTTTTGTATACCCTTCCTTTCAGCTTATTTGGCATTCTTCTGTAATACACTACCCCTGACATGCTGTGCCAGCTAGCATTATCCCCTCTAATTATTCAGACATCCCTTCTCACCAGCCACACCTTCCAGATACTTGAAACGTTAAGCCTGCTCCACTACTTTCCTTTCTATCTCACTTCTCAGCTTCTTCTGATTTCCCTCATTTGCTGCCATTCCAACTCTTTTATCTGATACATTTCATCTGGTGTGCCTTTGGTTTTGCATTCAATTCCCCTAGCCTTTGCTGAAGTTCTTGTTCAGAGTCTGTCTGTAATATGACATCATCTGCATACTACAGCTTTGTTGATCTATCCCCACTGACCTGTTTGCTAATGAAGTCTGTCACCAGTATGAACACCA
This sequence comes from Protopterus annectens, assembly GCF_019279795.1. Lineage (NCBI taxonomy): Eukaryota > Metazoa > Chordata > Ceratodontiformes > Protopteridae > Protopterus > Protopterus annectens. The sequence goes on along the minus strand of NC_056746.1, from coordinate 1,202,966,867 downwards.
GTAAGCTCACTGCTGAACCCTAATATACACCCACTCACACTGGGAACCCTTCTCTAAGTCCTGACATTGTATGTACACCCACTCACACTGGGAACCCTTCTCAAAGTCCTGACATTGTATGTACACCCACTCACACTGGGAATCCTTCTCTAAGTTCTGACATTGTCCACACTTGTGTCAATGGGTCCTTGCATGTAGCTTGCATTTATTCTACCAATGTTTGTGGGAATTTGAACCATCACAGAACTGCCTAAATCATCTGTCTTGGGACCTTGTCATATGTTTTTGCCAAGACTAAGAATGCCCATTTGGACTCTTTCTTCATCTCTAGGTTCTTCTCAACTATCTGTCTCACTGCAAACAGGGTTGGTTGTATTACATATCTGAATATGAACAGCTCATCTTCCATCTCACTTTCCACTACTCTCTCTATTTGTTTGTCACTCATTGTCTCCAAGACTTTCATGCAGTATGACAGGAGTTTGATACCTCTATACTACCCTCTGTTGTGAATGTCCTCTTTGTTTTTGCACACTGGAACTAGTATGCTTATTCTTCTGTCATCTGTGATATCTCTTTTTCTCCATAATGATATCAGCACCCTTAGGTGCCATTTCTCCCCTAATTAACCCAACATTTTGATCATATCTGTTGTGACCTGATCTGAACCTGCTGCTTTCCATGAGTTCATTTTCCTTAGTGCTATTACTTCTTATAGGGTGGGCTCCTCTTCTTCTCTCATCATAGGCTGTGTTTGGGACAGTGCAGCTTCTATGTAGTTTTCTTCATTCAGAAACTACTGGAAGTACTCCTTTGACCAGCCTTTGACATCCCATGGACTAGTGAGCAGGTTATTGGTGGCATCCCTTATGAAACAGGATCACAACTGGCATAATGATTAAGGTCTTCACCTTTCATGCGTAAGGAAAAAGGTTCAGTCCTTATCTCTGGTCAGTGTATGTATGAAATTTGCATTATGACCTTGTGTCTTTGTTGGGTTATTCCTATCTCCCAGAAATATCTATGTCTATCAGTCTATCTTGCTCTAAACAGATGGACAATCAGCAGTGACCTTAGCAGCTTGAGACCAGTATACTATGTATGAGAATCTGAGAATTACAAAAGAATGATTGCTGGTTTTGCAATATTTCTATCTTTGTAGCACTATGGCTCCATTTTTAGACTGGAGTATGTATTCTTTGCAACCTTTGTGGTAAAATTAGGAGATAATGATGGATTGTGGTTATTTATTTATTTTTTCAGATAGAAAGTACAGGGGAAAAAGTAGGTCTACCCATTCTTTAATAATCATCCAGTTTTGCTGTACAGAAAGTATTAGAGTGATGATCTTATTTTGTGGCCAGTTAACATATTTGAGAGTCCCTGCAGATCACATAGCTTTTTGTCTCAAGCACTTGCTGTAAGATATAAGGCATACAATAATTGCATCTTAATACCTTTGCTTACTGCTGCTACTGCTTCAGATATTAAGAGTATCATCTGACCATCAGGTACCTCATGTGGGGCTCAAAGGTCAATGTTAGGATCACCCAGGCTCATAAGCTCTTGAGTGTGGAAGTCACTTCTCTCACCTCCTCAGTGACATTGGTCAGAAACCAGTCAGGTGGTACCTTTACCCTCTATGTTGTACCAAAGAGCAACACTTTTGTTTCCTTCAGGTTGGAATACAGCTTTTTCTGCTATAGCAGATCTAACTCAACCTGAAGATCTGCTGCTGAGAGGAATATAATCTGTGTACCACTAGTCATCAGTGTAAAAGGATGACATGAACTTTGGGCAGACCAGTAAGACAAAAGATAATGTCAAGAATAGAAGGCCAAGGACACATCCCTGAGGCATTCTTCTGCAGCCATGTAGAGGAGATTTGAACAAGAAAACCAGTTTATTCTTAAGTAATTTGCAAACAATTCAAAAACTCCTGGTGCTGGGAGCTATGACAAGTTGCATAGTATACTATAAGAACACAATAGTGACGTCAATAAAGATACCATCACGTAAGAGTTCACTGCATGTGGCATTAGGAATAATATCAATGAAATGTGCACTTGACTGTAATTATAGTTGCTGTAGTATCAGACATGATACAGTTATCAAGGTGCTTCTGCAAGGATCAGGGACAAAAGCTGCTAATTCAGGTATACTTGTAGCAGAAGAAATGGATTTGTGTTATAAAAATTATTTTCTTTGTATACTGTAGTGTTCATATGTTGTCCAATGGCATGAATTTACACATCAGTAAGATTAATGTGCTATGAATTTGGAAACCCTGATGTGCTTTGCAATGGCCTCTGCTATGATTCTGAGGACTGACCACTTGTGACCTATGCTTTTATATTCTGTCAGACTGAGGTTACAGTCACCCTTCACACAATCAATGAGATGTCAATACCCATCATCTAGGACTAGAATTTTTATTATCTGTCAATATTCAAGGGGGATAGCTGTGTTGTTTTGACCATATTATTAACTGGATGGTGTATAATAAATTCTCTACCATAGTGTAGCCAGCAGGGATCAACCTGGAGCCCTGTTAGGCTTGTCAGACAAACATTTCCTTCCTACTGTTGGACAATTAAAGTTCAGGTAATCAGCACACCCTTATTTCTCTTTTGAAGTGCTTGAATGAGGCAACATGTTGATGGGCTATGTGACTAATTCAGTGACTTAATATAAAACAATACATGATTTTTAAGTTCCAGTGTTTCTGCAACAATGTCTTGGCTTCTCAACAACATTACTGTGGTAGGGTAAAAACAGCGCCTATACAATTAAGGACTCATCACTATAAAAAAAAAACAGTTTAAATGTTTCTCCACATACATATCTGTCCAGGATTACATTAAGAGTAAGTTACCCACAGTAATCATATTATGGTGTGGGATTTTTAATTACTTCTTTCTTCATTTGTATCTATCTTTATCTATATTTATCTATGCAATCCATGCCTAAATAATATAAAAAAAAAACAAAAAAGAGTTTTTATATTGACACTCTTCAGATATGTCTCATCTAATAAGTTACTGTAGCAGAGATTTCTTATGGAATTAGGAGAAAGGACTCATTTTTCTCTGTATATAAAACATTAACTGGTTATTATCCTTGAAAAAATAATGAATTGTTGTCAGTGTTTTAAAATAAGAAATCCAAGTCATTGATTCAGAGTACAGAGACTCATTGCATTGTGTAAAGAATTTACGAGCTATTTTTGGGTCTATGTCATTTCTTTGAAGCTTAATTCATTGACACATATTCACTGAAAGCTCACTGCAATGAAAACCCAATTCACTGAGCACTCACTTCACTGAAAACCCATTTCACTGAAACTCATTTAGTTGAAAGGTATATATGGCCTATTCCTCACTGTTGTGCAATCCTGGAGTTAGTATATAAAGTAAGGGGTGTGTGCAGGGCATAGCCCCTGACATTCAAGGGGTGTGGGGGGCAAAGCCCCCCACATAAATTGGTTATATGTTGTCTTCTGGAAGAATTTTTTCATTACACTTGTAAGTATCCATCTATATGCTTTAAAATATTTACAATATGTGGGGGACTACACCCCCCACACCCCCCTTACTTTATATACTAACTCCAGGATCGCACAACAGTGGGGAGAAGGCCATATATACCTTTCAACTAAATGAGTTCCAGTGAAATGGGTTTTCAGTGAAGTGAGCTTTCAGTGAATTGGGTTTTCAGTGAAGTGAGCTTTCAGTGTATATGTGTCAATGATTTAAGCTTCAGTGAAATGACTTTTCAGTGAAATTATATAGACCCGTTATTTTTGCTTACTATGAAATGGCGTTCATTTGCAATATTCCTTACAGATGCAGGTTATTTATTTATTTATTCATTTATTTATTCCAGTTTGATGACCGGGGAGGTCCACTGGGCCTGGGGAGCCTGTTTTCAGTGGAGGCCCAGGGAGAAAAACTCCATAAAAGTTACAAAAATACAATAATACAATAATACAATAATAATTAACAAAGAAATTAAGGATTACAAAAGGTAGCATTCAAAAGTAGAAAATAGAAAATAGAAAACATATTTACAATTCAGTACACTGGGCTAAGTGAGCCTACATTCTGTGGAGGCTTGGGGAGAAAACAAAGTTTAATTACATGAATACATTTGGAGGGAGCTTGGGCAGTCGAGCTCCGTATTTAAAGTTTAAATAGCATGCTTAATAATAATATAGGAAGTTAGGAATGCAAGCAACAGGAGGCATTTGCAGGAGTGAGAAACAAATAACTGTAAAGATTCAGGAGTAGACAGGTATGTTCAGGTAAGGGGTTTAAATTTAACACATGCATAACACTGCCACCTTACCTGAACATGGTAGGCTTGATTAGCAAAATTTAAACCCCTTACCTGTTAAATGTCCGTGGTTTGTAGTGTCGATCATTTCTGTGTCGGTGTTTTCGCATCGGTGAAGTCGGTGTCGGTCTTCTCGTTGTCGATGTTACGTCCTAGAACCGTATAAATATATATATATATATATATATATATATATATATATATATATATATATATATATATATATATATATCCTTATATATGGTTAGGATGCTGTCATGTAAATGAGATGTGTGCTGAAATCCTAGTTTAATTCTCACAAAGTGTATACAGAACTGTTTAGTTTCCAACAAATCATTTAGCCAGACTACCACAGCAAGACTTGCAGCAACACTGAAAGGAAATTTAGATACAGATATAGAGATAGATAGATAGATAGATAGATAGATAGATAGATAGATAGATATAGCTATATAGACAAAAATATATATAGATATAGATATATAGATACAGATAGGTGTACAACTGACTGCTGATTATATTAATAGGTTGTGATGTTGTCATAACCCACTGAAATCACATTTAGTCAATATGTGCTATAGTCAGCTTACATTCTGTTAACTATGGCACAGCACTTGTACATGTTCTTTTGTCATGTGTTGTTCATCTTTGGTTATAAGTCAAGACAAACAGGCAAAGTAGTTAATTTATGTGCCTTATTAAAAGAAACACATCAGGATGTATAGCAGCAGTATAAAATATAAATGAACTGATTAACAGACAGACTACATGGACATGTATGCTTACATCTCAACAGCTTACTACAAAATGGCAGTCAGGCTCACATGTGCTCAGTAATTATACACATGTGCAAGCCCATAGAAAGCTTGTTAAAGGCATACAAACATACTAATCTAATGAATTGCCCACAATAAAGTGTCATTTTAAAAAGACATACGATTATACAGACACTGAGAAATAAACACAGTGCTTATGTACAAGTTGCAGTGTATCTGGAACATGGTCTGGAAATGCAACCTGATCTAGTGATATAGTAATCAGAACTGGGTTTAGCAACAGGGACAGTCATTAATGAACAAACAGTTTCTGGAGTTTTGGGATTCTTCTCATGAACAAGGATATTTACTGGAATGTCCTCTGGAACTGAAAAGCTGGATAACTCACCCTGAGATCTAGTCTTTTTCACAGGCAAGATCCTGTAATACAGGCTCGGACACCAGAATGAAATGTTTCCAATTCTGCCTAAACTCAACTCCTTGTGATTCCACAATGTATGATTTCGGCTCTGGACACACACTTTCCATGACTCCAATCTGATCAAAACGTTTTGATGTCTGCATCCCCACTTATCTCCCCATCTTGTAATGCATTGAGTGGTTTGCTGGTCTTACATTAATAGGACTTCCATGGACTGGAAAATGATGCTTCAACTTAGTAATGACAGTACTGCACACAGGATTAGGGAGTAGGTCAATCTCAAACCAATTTGAATAACAGTCTACTAATTCCAAGTAATGGTAACCATTCCATTCAAAGCTGTCTGTAGCTACTGTCAACCAAGGTAGTTCAGGAATCTGGTTTAGCTGAAGTGGTTCTTTCTGTTGATGTGGGTTAGTACTATTACATACAGAAAAAGATGAAAGTACTCTCTCAATGTCCCTTGACATAGACAGCCAAAATGCTAGTCTTCTCACCCTTCTTTTGGTAGAATCTGCTCCTCGGTGGCCACAATGCAAAATAGTGATATACTCTCATTGCAAGGATTTTGGAACAATCACCCATGTACCTTTCATGATTATACCATTGTTAAACAATATCTCATCTCTGTAAAGAAAATAAGGTCGCAGGTTTACTGGTAAATAAGATTGCTTTGATGGCCATCCTCAACTGATAAAGTGGTTGAGTTTCTGAAGAATTGGATCTGTGGCTGTATGACGTCTAAGCTCATCAAGATGTGTGGAAGAAAAATGTCTCACTTCTATGACTTCAGAATCAAGTTTTTTTTTTTAATTCTCATACAGTTCAGTGGTATTTCTAGGCAATCTGGATAATGTATCAGCGAGATAAAGAAATGTGCCTTTTGTGCAGACAAGAATGAAATTGTACTTTTGTAATTTCAACATCATGCGTTGCAATTTGGCAGAAGCTGTATGCATAGGCTTTCTCAAAATAGTGACTAGAGGTTGATGATCAGTTTCGATTTGAATTGGGCAGCCATAAATATAATCATGGAAGTTGCAAACACAATTGCCAAGAGTTCTTTCTCTATCTGGACATACTGCATCTCAGTTTGGGTTAGGGTTCTGGAGTCATAGGCTACTGGTCTACCCTCTTGAATAATGACTGTACCAAGGCAAAATTCCAAAGCATCACAAGAAAGAATAACTGGTTTGTAGTATCATAGTATCTGAGAATTGGTGGATTGGCAATTTTCTACTTCAGGACATCAAATGCTCTTTGGTGTTGTTCTAACCATGACCAGGATACATCTTTGCATGTCAGCTCTCTGAGCAGGGATGAAAGTTGTCTCAAGTCTGGAATAAACTTGCCTAGGTAGTTAAGCATCCCAAGAAAACATTGTAGGGCTTGAACATTAGCTGAAGCTTGCATCTCGAGAATTGCTGTTTGCTTGAAAAGATCTGGTCATAAGCCTGAACTTGTAAACAAATGACCAGCATAAATAACTTCTCATATCCTGAATTTGAACTTCTGATGATTCAGCTTAAGATTCACTTCATGTGCTGTTTCCAGAACTTTCTTGAGGTTTCTGTCATGCTCACCTTCGCCATTACCTTCTACTAGAATACCATCTACTATTATAGCGCACAGATACCCAGAAAAAAAATTGTTCCATGGCATGCTGGAAGACTTCATTGGCAGAATTTATCCCACATGGCAATCTCAAAAATCTGTACCTGCCAAAAGGCATACTGAAAGTGGTAAGCAATGAAGATTTTCGGTCAAGAAAAATTTTCCAAAATGAACTCTTTGCATCCAAAACAGAAAAAAAACAGCGGCATTTGGCATACGAACAATGACTTCTTCGAATATATGCATTGGATGATGGGGTCTCTAGTGCCTTGTTAAAATCTCATGGATCAATACATATTATGATGTCATCTGAGCTTTTCTTATGAGTTATTGCCATGGAAGATACACATTCAGTTGGTTGGTCTACTGGACAAATCACACCTTGCTGCACCATTTTATCTAGCTCAGCTTTGACTCTGTCCTGCATAGCTACTGGAACTTTCAGGGCTGATTTGATAACTGGGCTGACCTCTGGGTCTAACTTCATGAAGTACACAAATGGGAGTTTGCCTAGTTTGTCTTTGAAAAGATTAGCATAGGTAGAGAAACCAGACTGGGTGAAATTAGAACAGTGGTCTTTTAAGCATGCGTAGTGGATTACCTTATTAAGTGAAATCAGTCCCATTCTCAAACTATCTTGGAAGCCCACCAATGACTGCACATGTCTTTTGACTACATAAAATTGCAAGTCATAATTGTTCCCAGCAGAGTAACATGAAAGTACTACTGAGACTTTGGTTTGAATTGTTTCATCTCCATACGCAACAAGCTTCACACACATTGTCAAATTAAGCTTCTCACCAGCACATACTCTAGCAAGTGTTTCTGCTGATAAAACATTGCACTTTGAACCTGTATCAGCTTTGAACACTATGGATCTTCCATTTATCCAAACAGTGCAAAATACTTCATTCTTTGCCCACAAATCTACTGCATTGATTGTTTTCTTAAGCATAGACACACTATCAACATAAAACAGTAGGGTCATATCATTCTAACTGATCAATTTGTCTCTTTGAATGTTCTCTTTTTATAAAAGAATGTGCCTCTTTTGATTTACAAAATCTTTGGAAATGGTACCACTTTTTACATCTGTGGTACTGCTGATGTATTGACTATGAGGGTGTGTGTGGGAGAATGCTTTCAGTTTACTGACTCACCCTTGTGCTTCACTGAGACTGCGCACACTCTAGAATTTTCTGGAAAGCTACAGGGTTTTCCAGGGACTGTTACAAGGTTCACAGTTGCTGCTATGTGCCTGGGCCTGTTTCTTTTAACCATGTGCTGCATTAACTTTAGAAAATACTGGAAGCATGCATTTCTCATTCGTAAGCATATCTGTGTGTTTTTCTGTGAGCTCATATATCTGACAGATCTCTGTTGCCTTATTTAAAGTTAAATCACTGTCACGAAGCAAAATCTTTCTCACAGTATCATGTTTAATACCACACATGTCTGTTTTTTTATTAACTCATCCCTTAAATCAGCAAATCTGCCCATTTTAGCCCTATTTCTCAAGTTGGTTATATAAGCTGCAAAAGTTTCCCCAGGCTTTTGATCCCTTCTATAAAATAAGTGCCTTTCCATTGTAATATTCATTTGGGGGTTACACATTTCTCTAAATTTATGTTTTAAGCACACATGATCTTCCCTTGTTTAAGCCAGTAACACTATATGGCAGTTTTTCCCTTCTCCTGCAAATACTGCAGGCGCATACACAAATTAACTATCTCTTTCTATGGCTTCTGATCCAGCTAAATTAAGCAGTATAAATGCCTTTGTATAATCATCTTTATCAGAAAATGCAGCTTGTATAAAAATGTTGTACTCTTATTCAAACACTCTCCAATTCTCAGCAATATTATTATCAAATACAAGAGGAGCTGGTTTTCAAAATATGCCTGCCATGCCAACAAAATATGCTTAAACACACTGGAAATATGGCCCTTGTAATTATGCATGAACATGTACACACACGGTACTTGTAATAACATTCAAATACACAATAAACTCTTTGAAATACTGTACTTTGTGAAATATGTTTTGAAATGGCTTTATTTTGTGAAATAACTGCACTGTAATACAACACAAACTTGCGAACACGTTGTACATTTCTCATATCTTGAATAGCTTTAATTAATGCAGAAAAGTAGCACATAGTGAAAAAAATGCAGTAAGTTCCCCCAATTTTACACATTTTCTGTGATTTGGACATTATTTCAAACATTTTCGTAACTAATTTGAATATTTTTATCAATATGTCACAGTTTCTGACATTTTGTTTAACTAGAAATCTGTTTTGAGTGTTCTGAGTGCTTTGTTTTGTATTTTCCAAATAAGAAATCATTTAAGCAAGTTTTTATACCTGGAATTAATTTCTGACCAGTTTTGCAACTTATACGTGCAGTAGGGATGATCCATTCCTCTGTATTCCTCCAGCATTAACTAAGTGCCTTTTGATCTTGAATCTGGATCCTATTCTGACACCATGTCACTTGCCCTATGTTATAAGTCAAGACGAGCAGGCAGGGTAGTTCATTTATATGCTTTATTACATAGAAACACACAGGATGGATAGCAGCTGTATAAAATATAAACAAACTGATTGACAGACAAACTATGCAGACATGCATGCTTACATAAACAGCTTACTACAAAATGGCAGTCAGGCTCGCATGTGCTCAGTATTTATACACATGTGGAAGCCCATGGAAAGCTTCTTAAAGGCATACATACATACTGATCATCATGGTTGTACGACAGTGGATTTAGTGTATGTGTGTGTGTCTGTGTGTGTGTATATATATATATATATGTATCTATGTAGGGGTCTAGGACACATGCTCAACTAGCATATGTCCGAATCACAAAACATCGAACACACATACACAAAAGCGCTTTACATCGAAAAGCCCTTCCGTGTATGTGTAGTTCAAAAAAAATCTACATTTCTGCAGGGGGGCTTTGCCCCCCCTGCACCCCCCACACCCCCCTACTTTATTATTCTCACTCCGAGATCGCGCTACAGTGGGGAAAAGGGAATTTTCCCTTACTCGCACTGTAGTCCGATCTATGAAACAGGCACACATACACGGAAGCGCTTGTCGATGTTTAGCGCTTTCGTGTATGTGTGTGTTTGATGTTTTGTGATTCGGACATATGCTAGTCAAGCATGTGTCCAGATCCCATATATATATATATATATATATATATATATATATATATATATATATATTTAAATGGTCATGAGCTGTTTTTTGTTGAAGGATGATGTTTTAATTCTGTGATATAATTGCTATATAGAATGGTTGTTTTTAAGTGGTATTTTACAGTAAGCAGTCCAAGAAGTGTTGGATTTCTTGCTCTATGGGTATAGGTTTCATGTGTTGGCAGTGCTATCTGAATTATTTTGCTCTGTGATGGACTAAGGTAGATTTTATTTATTGTTTTAGAAGTAATTATATGTCATTTTGTGTGTGTGAGTGTGTGTGTGTGTGTGTGTGTGTGTGTGTGTGTGTGTGTGTGTGTGTGTGTGTGTGTCTATACACACACACACACATGTGTGTGCTTGCAAAATACTCTGTTAAATCCCCAATTTCTCAACAGAATTTATTGCATTCTGTTTTTAATCAAAATTACTGCTTGTCAATTGCTAAATAAGTGGAATATCAGCTCATCGACTTTCTGTGGTGTGTGACCTGTGTTAGTGTGCAGATATGTGTGGTTTTGTTTTAATGTTGAAGCTTTACTACACATCTGTATTGCAGAATTATATGTCAATCACACATGCTACAGTTTCAGCATTAGAGATGGCAGTGAATGTGGATGTGTTTGTGGCTTTGGGTTAGCATAAGAGCTAAAAAAAGGAATAGATTTAATACTGTGATTGAAGGTTTCGGAGCATGTGTGTATGAGTGTTTCTTGGCTGGCATTAGGATAATGGTGAGGTAAAGTGATAGTTTTACCATTTTTGTGTGCTCGATGCTGTATGTGTTTTGGGTGTGTGTTCCTGTGCGTGTGAGTGTATGTGTGTGTCTGTGTGTGTGTGGGTGTATGAATGTGTCTGGCTCTGTGTGTCTGAGTGCATTTTGTAGGTGTTACTGCTACGTAAAGGGAAGGTAATCTGTAGGGCTGGGGTTAGTGGCAGTGGCAGGGTTAGTGTTACAATATAATTAATATATACAGTGATGACACAATCCTACACAAATTACACAAATACAGCCTTGAGTGCTGTCAGACAAAACAACGCATTGTCAGAACAATATAACTGTCACCAGTATGTGTGTCTCTCTCTCTCTCTCTCTCTCTCTCTCTCTCTCTCTCTCTCACACACACACACACACACACACACACACACACACACTCTCATGCACACTTTTGGCAGTCGTCCACTGTAACCAACCTTGTACATCCTTGCATCTGTTAGATGAAACAAAGTTTATTAGAAAAATCTGTGAAAGACAGAAGTTGGAAACTGCAGCATATAAGTCAGTACAAATGTCCGATGCATGAAATACCATTCTGGGCATTCCTGCCTCGCCTCTGCTTTCCTTGCCTAGCTTGATCTTCAGGACACTGGCATCACATGAGATTGTAGCAATACTTGTACTAGAGGTACAGTGGATGCTGGTCCCCCTGTCAGCCTCTCTACGTGATTGTAACAGATGTCCATCTTATGAAATGGAACTTCATAAGATCACAACAGCTGATCACTGCAATGACTGCACAGAAGATGCAATATCAAGTTATTCTCCTTGACAGCATTCCTCTCAACTTTTTTGCTCAAGAATTCTAGACAAAGAGACAAATAATGGGAGGATACAGGCCTAAATTAGGAACAGATTTTAAATATTGCTCCAATGGACTTAAAACATTAATAGAGCAACAGGTTTTCCATCAACATGCATTATTTAAACAGTAAGAAGTCTGAATTTTTAAAGGCTGGAATTAATGACTCTCTGTAATCTTCACTGATCTATCAGAAAATTAACAATTTTATGAGGAACAGGACTTAAATATGAGGCAAAATCAGGGACATTCGGTAACATCCTAGACAGCTGTGATGTATTCATAGTAGGTGCTCTCCAGTGGGGTTAGCATTGACAACCACTGCTACAAGTATGCATGAAACCACAGTAGCAGCTTGTGATTCACACTTTGCATGGTGCTTTGAATCATTTACAATGCACCTTAGTGCCAGTATGTAACATGAGACACATGCGCACAGCTTGTTTTTATGAGCTGGAATGCATACCATGCCTATGATGTGCAGCAGAACGTAACTATGCCTAAAGTTTCAGATACACTTCTTTCAAGCATAGTGATTCATAGGCATTGACAAAATCAAGACTCCATATTTGTGCTGAAAACTAGTACTTATCTAAATTGTTTACAGCCATGTTGCCATGACAGTGTCAAAAACGTACACCAAGGAAACAGCAGCAGTATTTGTAGCATTATCTGTCTGTACTGATGCAGCAGTTGCACAGATTAGGTCCTAGAAGACTTACTGTGGTAAAGTATATTTCACCAGTGGGATATACAAGACTGGAAAAAGTCTGTTGTAAAACTGCATTACCAATATTTTATGAACTGGGATTGCTTGCATCCTACACTTGCAGGACTAGCCTTTGCAGCTTATGTAACTGTATAAAACCATCTCCCAGGGATGTCAATCCACTGCAACACAGATTGACTTCATCATCTCCAGTCTGTTAAATAATGTATGCTATCAGTGTCATATGCATAGGCTATGATAACTTTTCTGTAATGACACCACTAGAGATGTGTAGTAAGCTGAGCTATAATGAGAACTTTTAGGTGCAGAGTCTTTAAAGTATGTTACCTGTCTTTGATGCACACTCATTTGACCCTCATCAGCAGCCTGTGACACCTATGCACCACTAAGAGATCCCACCCGTATTGTCTTTGAAGACCCCTGTCACCCACACATCCACATGGATCACTATGTGCTACCTTCCTCAGCTGCATACAGGTGGATATCCACTCCACCATGGTTCTACTCGGTGAACTCCACTGCTTATGACATATCTACAGCCTCTACTGCCTTGCTAGTACTGTGTAACCCTGTCCTGTTGAGTATTGCCAACCAAGGTACCGTATGTCATTGTTAGTTCACTGTACCCAGACACAACTGGACTAAAACTATAGTTGTCTCACTTTCTATCTATAGATCCTCCAGAAGAGATGGGCAGCAGAGGTCAGAGAACTTCTGCTGTGTTGAAAAGACATCTGGCTATAGGGACTCATGACTAATGGATGTCAATTGCTAGCTAGAAGTGGTACCAGCCAGCTTCTATTTGATTGTGTGTAGGACACAATTGTCCTCAACATGAATGCTGTAAGTGAGAGGAATTGCATAGTATGGTAGTATCAGAAGCATGTCAGTGATATGATATGATATGGTAGGCCTCACAGAAAGCACACAGCCTTGTGGTGGACAGGTTGACATCTGGATGTGCCCATCCTACCCTACTAACCTTAAATATGATGAGTCATTCGTAAACAAATATGAAGGGAGATGATGAGGGAATGGGTTTCCAACAAGGAGGGGTGGACACAAAAGTGTTCCACTTCACATATCTCACATGTAGACTAGATGGATTAGTTACTATAGCATCTATGTATACAGCACACTGCACAGACTGACTCTAAGATGTACACACTGACCACAATTATTTGCCCCTTAAGTACAACTGGTGTTCATGCTTAGAAGACCTCCAACACAGGTATGTGTATATTGTCTGGCTGCATGTGTCCACCTGCCATTTGTGGCCACATAACCTGCCATTGCATGTTGCAAAAGTAGTCACCATCATCAGTTATCTCTTGATTTATGTCTTCCTAGGACAGATAAGTACTACAGTGACACCTGTAGAGGATGGAATTGTACAAGAGGATGTGGATAATGTAGCTATGATGCCAATTCACAGATCACATCACAGTCCTAGGAAACATTGACACAGTCTGCCTCCCTTCTGAATCATCCTAAATCAATTGTCTTGGACAAAGGTTTGGCCTCACCCACACCTGCTGTACCTGGGTTCACAATCCCTGCTAAGGGGACGGGGTTTGTGTGTCTGCAGGAAATGCCACCACACATTTTGTGCCAATGGTGACAGACCAGCTCAATTCACTGGACAATTGTATATTGAAGACAGGTTAGTTTCAGTCTATTTGTTTATTTGTTTATTTATGTATTTATTTATTTATTTATGTATTATATTTATTTATTTATTTATTTATTTATTTCACATTTGTTAACCAGGTCAGTTCAATTGAGTTTGCAAACAAATCCATTTTCAGTGGAGACCTGAGGGGAAAAGCCCCAGCAAACATAAAAGTGACAATATACAAATATTAAATAACAATCACAATACAAAATAACTGTAAAAAAGAAAAGGCTATGAACTATTTGCATTGCACTGATAATAAGCAATCTATTTTTCAGTGGAGACCCAAGGGGAAAGAGTCCCAGCAAACATAAGCAAAGATAAACATACAGGACAAAAACTATTAAAAATAACAATGCAAATACGAAATTAATTATAAAGAGAAAAGCAAAAGAAAAAAATTATTAACATTAAGGGTTGCACTGATAGCAGTGGTATAAAATTTGCTACATGTGAGAGAAAAACAAAAGATAATCATTGTTCAAAACAAGGACAATGTATAGACATTGATAGGAAGTGGGGAGGAAAGATAAATAGTGTGGTGAATGGGAAGGGGAGAGAAAGGAGGGGGCTATAGGATGGCTATAGTAGTAGACCTGAGGGTTTAGGAGGTTAGTTTAAGCAGAAATTACTAACAGAGAAAGAAAGTTAGGAGATGCAACAGGTTATACAGCGGGACAGACTACGACTATGTGTGGTCAGGGCAACGGCATAATTTCAAGTTTAGTAGGTGGGATTTAAGCTCTCCTTTTTAAAACAGTGAAAGGAAAGGTTGGATCTAATATGGTGAGGGAGTTTGTTCCAATTTAGTGAGACAGATTGTTTGTAAAGTAGTTTGCCAATATTCCTTTTGAGTTTATAAGCTGAGAGAAGACACTGATCAGCACTCTGGAGAGGCTGGGTGGGGGGGCCGTGGGGTAGAGAGTAACATGGGAGGTGAGAGCAGGGCAGGCAGAGGGGTTGTTCATTATAGAAAAGGTAGTGTGGTGTTGCGATTGTAGTAGAAGGTGCAGAAATTCCAGCCACTGAAGTTTGTTTAGTGAGAGGCAGTGATGTGAAGAGAGTAGATGGTTTAGAATAAATCTGGCAGTTTTGTTGTATGTTTGTTCCATTTTCTGCACTGAGGTAGTTTGGAGATTGGTAAGGATGGGGGAAGCATATAGAAGACTAGGTAGGAGAAATGCCTGTGCAAGAGTGTGTTTAGTGGCAGTAGTGAGGAATTTTTTGTTCCTATAATGTAGTCTAAGTTTTTGGTAGTTTTTTTTGATGGCCTGTTGTATGTGCAAGTCAAATTTTTGTTGGACATCAATTATTAACCCTAGGATTTGGTGTGTGAGGCAGGGGATATAGTGGTGCCATCTAGGGAGGAAAGAGAAAGGTTGGATTTAAGGTGAGAGAGTGTCTGAGGTAGAAAGAGAAGGAGTTGAGTTTTCTTAGGGTTAAGGATTAGTTGATGTTTTCTGAGCTATTTTTCAACAAAGATAAAGGAATTCTGCATTAGTATGTGTAGCTCAGAGATAGTATTAGAGATAGATAAGAGAGCAGAGTCGTCTGTATATTGTATTACAGATGAGAGATAGCAGGATGAATGTAGGTTGTTGGTAAAAATGTTGAAAAGGAGCGGTCCAGGTATGGAGCCTTGGGGTACTCCTGTTTGAACAGCAAGGAAGGGTGAGAATCGCCCTTGTGGTGGTTGCTCTATATGTTTCTGTGTTACAAATTTTAAGAAAATAAATGGTATTAAGCTTTCTCGTGGTGGCAGCTTTTCATGTAACAGTGAAGGGATAATATATACTCTCAGCTGCCCTTGTAATTTATTTTATATAGGAGAAAGCAAAAGGAAATTTAAAGTAAGAATACAGGAACATATAAGAGATATACAGAATGGTAAAATAGAAAGTAATGTTGCAATGCATTTCAAAACAGTTCATAATGCTGATTATTCTTTGATAAAAGCTTCTGTTTTAGAGCAAGTTTTTTATGAAAATTGGTGAAATATGTGATATTAAGGACAAACTTCTTTGTAAAGAATCTGTTTATATTTTAAAGTTCAATACTATGGTACCTGTAGATTTAAATTTAGAGATTAATTGGAAACAATTACTATGTAATTGAATAATTAATTGCTGAATGGTGTTATATAAAGTCTGTGTAAATCTGTGTTTTGTATTACTCCTGGAAGGCTGTAAGCCGAGGCGCTAGAACTTTTGAGTTTTTTTATTAAACCTGTGTTTGTACTGTGGCCAGTTGTGGATTTCTTCTTGCTGCTGTTCTTTAAGTTGTTACATGCAAGGGAGGTTGAAAAAGCCTGCTGCCATCTAACAGCTTGTTTTCTGCCAGTAAGGTAGGATTGAAACCAGCCAAGAATAGAAGGAGAGAGATTCAGGTCTCAGAGTTTGTTAATGAGGATGGGATGAGACACAGTGTTGAAGGCTTTAGAGAGATCAAGGAATAGACAGGAGATGAGGAGGGTGCTTTCCCTAGCTTCTGCAACCTTTTGAGTAAAGGATAGTAAGGCAGTTGAGGTACTGTATTTGGGGTGGAAACCATGTTGTGAGGGGGTGAGGACATTTTTGTGAATGAGATAGGACAGTAGTTGAGTATGTATACATTTTTCAAGGGTCTTAGAGAGTAGTGAGAGAATAAGCAATTGGTCTATAGTTAGTGCTCAACAGAGTTGCCACCTTTGTGCAGAGGACTGGTATAGAATGATTTCCATATTTCTGGTATGGTAGATTCCTGCATGGAGCGGTTGATTAAGATAGATACAGGATATGCAATAGAGTCAGCAGCAATTTTCAGAAATTGAGGGAGGAGTTTATCAGTGGAGGGAGAGCATGGTTTTAGTTTAACAAGCAAGGATTTGATATATTTACTAGAAACAGATTGCAAGGTAAAAGGCTGAGAGACAGAGGAACATAGAGTTTTACGAGAAGGTGAGGGTGACAAAGAAGAGTTGTGATGAGCATGGTTGCCAGAGGGTAGAAATTTAGAGATGCTGTCTATGAAGTGTTTGTTGAGTAAGCCTGCAGTTTCAGAGAGGAATGACAGGGGAAAAGGTTAGGGATGGTAGGAGAACCAGTGTGGAGCAGGGAGTTGATAGTACTCCAGATTTTGTAAGGGTCATTTGGGTGAGAGCTTTGAAATTTAGTGAAATATTGGCATTTATCCAAAATAATACATTTTTTATACCATTTCTGAGTTGTTTATAATCTTGGAGAAAGGTGGGAGTTTTAGTGATTTGCCATTTTTTCCATAGAGCATCTCTTTCATGCATCAAAGCATGAGTAGCTTTGGAAAGCCAGGGTGCAAAATTAGGTTTCATTCTGATTTTGCGAGTTGGGACAAGAGAGTTTAGGACATCAAGGAAAATGTGGTTGAATTTAGTAGCAGCATCACTGAGCGGGAGAGTTTTTTGGAAAGATCGGTTGATGGCAGAGAGTCTATAGTTAAAGTTTTCAAGGGAAAGGTTAGCCAGTTTCCTACAATCTCTGTAGAGGTGGGGCTTAGAGAGATGAGGAGAGTGCCTTAAGATAGAAATGGGAGAATTGTCACTAATAGAGTCAGGGAAGGTAGAAGGGTTACAATAGTTGTTTGGAGAGTTGGTCAAGATCCAGTCAATTGTGGAACCAGTTGCGTTTTTACTGTAGTGTGTAGGGGTAGTGATCTATTGTGAGAATCCATACAGGTTTATGAAATGGGGTGAGTTACCAATAAGGGAGTTCAAATCTATATTAACATCTGCAAGAATGATGGTTTCATAGGGGATGGAAGTATTTATCTAGGAGACTGTATGTTCAAGAATAGGGATGTTTTTACTTGGGGGATATAGTTAGAGGCAATAGCCAACTTCCCATAGTTATTGATGTGGCAGTCTAGGATCAGTAGTTCAGCCGGGGGAAACTAGGCAGAGTAATGTCTATAGGTGTTAGCATGAGTGAGACAGAGTAAAAGATAGCCAGCCTACCGCCTTTTTTGGGGGTCCTATCAGACCTATAGATATTGTATTGAGGTGGGAGAAATTCACCGGAATTGATATGAAGTTTTAGCTAGGTTTCCAATAGAGCCAGGATGTGAGGTTTGTGTTGGGCCAACCATGCATGAAGTTCAGATGTTTTGTTGTTTAGGCTTTGGATGCTCATTGCAGATATAGAGAGATGTTTCAGGCTGGAGATATTTGAGGATGTTTTTAGGGGAACAGCAGATGAAGGTGGAGGGGGAGTGGAGAGAGGGGAGGGACCAGGATTAGGAAGAATGTCACCAGAAACCAGAAGAGCAAAGATAAGATGGAAAAGGTGAGGGTGTTCAGTAATGGGAATGTGGTACTTGAGTTTGGGCTCATGGCTAAGAGTGGGGTAGGCCATGAGTTTAAATTTAAAACACCGAAAGGGGGAGAGACAGAAAAGACAGGGGGCAATAGCCAGTGGAGCTTGGTTATACGTTGGAAGAGGTCTGGGAAAGGGAAATGTGGGGAAAGAGGGGAAGATATGGAGCTCAGTGTGGTAGGAAGTGCTTAGGTCTAGGGAGTTTAGAAGTGGGAGAAATAGCAGTAAGGATAGCATTGTGTGGTGGAGAAAGGAGGGGAAGAGTTATAGGGAAAAATATAAAGAAATATATTAGAGGAGGGTGGTGGCTAGAGATAAGCAGTGTGAGGGAAGGAACAGTATTGAGGGGTGGAAATAGTGAGTATGTGAGGAGATAGTAGGTGTGCTAGGGAGTGAAAGCATTAAGTGGGAGAGAGCCAAGCCACAGAGGAGGCAGCCTAAGGTAGGCAGGGAAAAGTGGAAGATTGGTGACAAGGTGGGAAGAGTGAAAGGGGGTGTGTAGAATTCAGGGGAGGGAGTAGAGTAAAGGGAGCCAAGCAGTGCAAGGGAGAGTAGAGTAGGCAGAAGTACACCAAAGTAAGTTGAATGTAAGGGCCTAAAACCTGCACTCAGCACTTTAGTTTTACTTACTGTTAGCAGGAATGACAGACCAATAGTATACAATTTTGAGGTTTTTATCAGGGTTACTTGTTCAAATGTCAGACAAATAAGGAAAACTTTCAAAAAGGAATCTTTGTCTGAGTGTTAGAAAGCCACAAAGGTACACTGTATAGCTGTAAAAGTTAGGGTCAGAGAGACAAATGTAAAAATCTGTTTACTTTAGTTACAGGGAAAGGAGGCAAAAAATAAAGCAGAAAGAGATGTATGGCTGACTAAAATGGTGACTCACTTTGTTAAACAGCACGGTAAAAGAGAGCTTAACAATTTTTTTTATGTTTGCAACCTACACTGTTTAATTGTTGAGAGAGAAAAAGGTTTTGTTGTTAGAGACTGGTGGCCAATTCGGAGGTGAGAGGGGAGTGAACCGAGCAGAGCGAGGGGGAGTGAAGCAGGCAGAACAGCACCACAAGTAAATTGAATGTAAGGTCCTAAAACCTGCACTCAGGACATTAATTTTACTTACTTTTAGCAGTACAGATAGAGCAACCATATACAATTTTGAGGTTTTTATCAGGGTTACTTGTTTAAATGTCAGAAAAACAAGTAAAGCTTTCAAACAGGAATCTATGTCTGAGTATTAGAAAGCCGCAAAGGTACAAGGTATAGATGTAAAAGTTAAGGTCATAGAGACAAATGTATGAGTTAGTTTACTTTAGTTACAGGAGTAGGAGGCAAAAAATAAAGCAGAAAGAGCCCTATGGCTGACCAAAATGGTAACTCACTTTGTTACACAGCACGGTAAAAGAGAGCTTAACAATTTTTTTTTTATATTTGTAACCTACACTGTTTAGTTGTTGGGAGAGAAAAAGTTTTTGTTGGTAGAGACTGTGGTGGCCAATTCAGTGGTGGGAGGGGAGCGAAGCAAGCCGGAGCAGAGTGGCAGAAGAAAGAAACTGTTGCAAAAAAGAGTAAAATCCCATCATTGGAGGAACTCTGTGGTCAGCCTCAGTAAGTAGCTGAAATCCCTCATAAAATCCTCCAAAGCTAGTTATTTAAACAAAATTGCCACTGATACTAAAGACAACCACAAAGCATTCTACAGCTATGTCAAGAATCTCAATGGCAACACTCAGATCTGCTCTGAGTTGCAGCACAATGGCACTAAATATACAGAACCAACTGATATTGCCAACATCCTGGCAGATAGGTTCAGTGCTAACGTTACCCCTCTCTCATCCCCTAAAGGGCCCATCTCTTTACCGGAAGAATGCAAAGTTCCTGTAATCATGGCTGCACAAGTAAAAAATACACTCTCTAATGCCAAGAACACAGCATCCATGGGACCTGACAACATCCCAGGCTGCGTTATAGATGAACTACAGAATGAACTGGCATCCCATCTAAGTACCATGTTCAATCATAGCCTCACCTCTGGCTTTGTGCCCACTGAATGGCGCACAGCAAGGGTTATCCCACTCCACAAAGGGGGAGCCACCACGGACCCCGGGAACTATCGCCCCATTAGCCTGATGAGCCTGGTCTGCAAGGCTATGGAACGTATCATCATGGAACTTATAAACAATGAAACTGGTAATCTCCAAACTCTGAACCCTACCCAGCTCGGGTTTGTAAAAGGCAGATCAAGTCTCCTAAAACTTTTTTGAAGTGGTCACCAAAGCCGTAGATGAGGGTAAGGTGGTTCAAACAACCTATCTAGATCTCAGCAGGGCTTTCAACACCATCTCTCACTCTGGAATTATAGATAAACTCACTAGACTAGGTATAAATCCCTATGTCACAAGATGGGTTGCCAACTGGCTCACTGACAGAACCCACACTGTGAAAGTAGTAGACTCCAAATCCAATCTCAGACTAGTGACAAGTGGAGTACCACAGGGTTCAGTCCTAGGTCATCTCTTGTTTGGTATCTACTTCTCTGAAGTACAGGATCACACAGAACATCTTTGGCTAACAAAGTTCGCAGATGACTGCAAACTAGGAGCCATAATCAAAACTCCTAACGATGTTGACATCCTACAAAAAGGCCTTACTGAGACAGATGCCTGGTGTCAAAGCCATGGCCTCAAGCTCAATGCCAAAAAATGCATTGTCATCCCTTTTGGTAAAAACTCTGTACCCATGAACTACCACATAGGCGGTTGTCTACTTAACACAGAAAGTGTGATAAGAGACCTTGGGACACATGTGGTCAGTAGTCTCTCCTTTGATAATCACATCGCCATAGTAGTCAGGAAATCCTTTTACGTGGCACACCTCATCACAAAAGGTTTCTCATCCAGGAAAAAAGAGGTCATCGTTCCCCTCTACTCATCACTCATTAGACCCATTATAGAGTAAAGCACCCCTTTTGGTATGTACCTCACAAGACATCTACAACAACTGGAAAGGCCAAAGAAATATCTCACAAAGAGTATTACTAGCCTCAAACAGATGCCCTACGCAGACCGTCTCAAACAACTCCAGCTTTACTCTCTCGCATAACGCCTACTCAGAGGCGATCTCTGCCAAACATACAAAGCTATGTCTAACCCAGATCTGTTGGACATGCTCCACTTAAAGAAATCCCAATCCCTCCTAGCTATACGCTCTAGGGACCTAAACCTTGTCACCACAATAAACAGAACATGCTGGAGGGATAGATTACTGTCCCAGAGACTTCCCATACTCTGGAACAAACTACCTATCTATATCAAACAAAGCTCCTCATTAGCACTCTTCAATAAAAATATTGATGATTGGATGGGAGATAGGAAATTCACCCCGGGGATCACTTCTATGGCTCTGCTTGACAGGGGCACATGAAAATAATTTTCTTGGGTGGCAAAAGCCAGGGTACCATTTAGCTAGGCTTATATAGGCCCTAGGGCCAATAGCCTAGTACCTACCTATGAACCTGTGAGGGGGAGTGGAGCAGGCAGAACCACACCACAAGTAAGTTGAATGTAAGGGCTAAAACCTCCACTCAGCAGTTTCATTTTATTTACTTTTAGCAGGAAAGACAGACCAAAAGTATGCAATTTTGAAGATTTTATCAGGGTTACTTGCTCAAATGTCAGACAAATAAGGAAAACTTTCAAACAAGAATCAATGTCCGAGTGTTAGAAAGCTGCAAAGGTACAAGGTATAGCTGTAAAAGTTAGGGTCAGAGAGACAAATGTATGAGTCAGTTTACTTTAGTTACAGGGAAAGGAGGCAAAAAAAAAAGCAGAAAGAGCCATATGGCCGACTAAAATGGTGATGTGCTTTCTTACACAGCACTGTAAAAGAGAGCTTAACAAATTTTTTTTAATGTTTGTAACCTACACTGTTTAATTGTTGGGAGAGAAAAAGGTTTTGTCCTTAGAGACTGTGGTGGCCAATTGCAATCCCGTAGACACCGTTTTGCCAGAGCTGCAGTATGCTAGTGTAGGTAAATGTAGAGTTTGACCAGAAAAAGAGAAAAGCAGAGATTCTAGAGTAAGCATTAAGGCAACAACAGGCAGTTATTTTACAACAGTACACATAGAGAGGCTTGGGGGGGGGGGGGGGGGAGAGAAGTAGCACACTTCAGAGTGGACTAGGGTTTATGGCTAAGAAAACTTAGTAGTAGAGAACATAACAAACACTTGCCAGATTTTAAAGATATACCAGAAAAACGAATCAATCGTTCATCATTGTACAACTGCAAAATAGTCAGTGAAAGCAATTCCAGTAGCTAGCACAAGTTATTCAGGTTGCAAATGCACTTATTCAATGTGTATGATCAATTTAAACATTAAAAGCATATACAGCAAGTAGTAGCTCTGATGATTCTGCACTTTGTCTCGGTTCAAGTTCAGTTTAGAATACAAATATTTGGATGGAATTCAGTAAAGTCACTAGCTATTTATAAAGCTTCTGCAACAAAACAGAGCAATCTGTGTGATATCAGAGCCTAGAAATAGGTCTGTGCAGTATCAGAGCCTAGAAACAGGTTGTTTGGTTACACAAAAACAGTAAAAAATCCATATAATGAAGAAATTTACACTGTGAGTCATGCCAGGTCAGCCAAGGGGGAGAGACAGGGAATCCTAAGCACCTAGGTTTGAAAATGGTACCTGTGCTATTTTGTAGCCAGTATAAACTTGTTAGAGGTAAGGGTGAGGGGGGGCTGGGGGAAATGAGAAGGCAGCAGGAGTGGTTAGAGGGAGAACCTTGAATGACTCGGTACACCACACCACAAGTGTGGTATATTATTGCAGTCTTCCATGGATTTTCATAACCGTCCAAGTCACACTCAGCCCCATATATTTAGGTAGATCTGAGGCTCAATCAGCAGATTTACATGGTTATAACCAGGCACAGTGCACAGCTACTCCTTCAAAGATGTGGAGATGATGCATGTGTTGTATGGCTTCCATAAAGATGTCATCTAGTGGTGCCAGTGCACAAGGAGGCACTGGGACCCACAGATTGTACTATGATATTTTTCATCAGAACTATGGCAACGTATGTCAGTGCTGTGCCAGATATGGTACTATGATATGATTCATGAGAACTAAGGCAGCATATGCTAGTGCTATGCCAAAAATGGTACTATGATATGTTTCATGAGAACTATGGCAGAGTATGTAAGTGTTGTGTCCATCTCCATTTGGACATTTATAAGTATCACCACTGGTACCCTATTTGCAAGTGCTATACATATTTTATACTCAGAGTGGATGCATACAGGGGCAATCACATTGAACATAGTAAGCACCTGTATGTCTCATGCTAACATTCCACATTTGGGGCAGTCATGATGCAGCAGCATCTGTGGTGGTGTATCTCATCAACAAAGCCCACTACCAGTCACATTCCACCATTATCAGCATATGAGACTCCCTAGGGGCCTGTAGTCTTACCCCATCTGTTTATTGCAGTGGCCTTAGTGAATGGGCATGTACTGCCTTGCTCACCCAGTCTAAAGAGGAACTTGTGTATGACACTGATTCTACCCTCCTATTGGCCCGCATCCCCATTTGCATTGACCAGTAACCTCCTACTCCAGGTTTTGCAGATAGCAATATGTAATTGTGTCCATAGGCACCTGTAGAAATTGTAATAGCTATGATCTCTATTGCCTTCCATCCCTCCGTCATAGTGTAAGTAATGATGTCTGTTGTATAACATGATCATCCATGCACTGCTCGGTATAGGCATTACATTCTAGTACATACATCATCTCATGCTCTGTGACACCACGCTACTACTGAGTGCATATAATGGTCTATAGAGGTGGTCTGGACATTGCTACTTCACTTGAACTGCCATATACTGAATAATGCTTTCTTGGAGGGTACTGCACTACCATCAGTTGCTGTCTGCACCATTACTGCCATCACTGGAGGAGTACATTGTACTGAAGGCTGCAATCTGTCCTGATGTTGCAGGTGAGTTGGTTCCTGGATCTGATGCCTAGGCTTCATGTTTCCTCATAATTATATTGTCTTGTATGCTGCACTTTACAAAGTTCTTGCAGACTGGTGCTGGGCATATTACAGTTCCTCTCTCAAGACATGTTTCTAAAGCAGAACTAGGCTTTCAGCAGGTCACACTGGGTCAAACTTTGATATGAAGGTGTCTGTCTCTCTGCACCTACCTAATGTGGCCATCTGTAATGCCTCTGTGCTGGAAGGAATGACATTGGTTCATAGCTTATTGGCTAGTATTAGGCTATTTGCCCTGGAGGGCCATTTAAGCCTGGCCAAATTTTCCACCCCAAAGGTAAAAATCAAACCCTGTCCCTTAGAATATAAATACCTTAACCATCATGAGAACTCCCAACTCCAGAGATGACATGAATGCCATATATGGAAATCAGGGGTACTGCCAGGGTGCTGTGTGAACACATTGCCGGTTAGCCATTGTGGTTTGTACACTGCCTGGCAGCTGATGATAGCCTTGACTGTTGATGGACTGCTATCCTTAGATTCCTGCTGTGAGCTTTACTGATAAATGTCTGTAGTTTATGGCTCCTAGCATTTCGGAGAATTGGGTAATGAGTAGTAGTGGCTCTCCCCCTTGCCATGTTGGGGAAACAGATTTGCTCATCTGTGTGTGGCAGCAAATTATTGAGTAATGTATTAAGTATATCTGCGATATACCCAGTGTATATCCTGTACATCTCTGAATGGTCCATGTACTTAGAGTGGTAACTGATACTCATATCTTGGAATCTGTAGCTATAAGAAGTGTACATATTTCTCCATATCTATGTTGTGGCCCATGTGTCATCTGTCATCTGTATAATGTCTCATTCCACAAGAAAACAGCCCTAAAGTCACCGGTCTGTCACCTGGTAAGATGTTATCCAGGTTGGTAGCCGTACAGTTTTTGCTTGCACCACCTACCACCACATTGAGTCTCTGGGCACTTGCCACTAGTGGTACAGTTTTTGCTTGCACCACCAGCCACCTCATTGAGTCTCTGGGCACTTGCCACTCTTAGGTTCATCCAGTGATTCTGTATGACAGCCCCTGCTTCTCTGAGTAGTCTCACCTGATAAAACTTTCAATGTTTCGGCATACTGTTTTCCTTTATACTCAGATACATCTGAAATGTTTAGCATATTGTCTTCCTTTATACTCATATGCAACTACATGTTCATCTTCATGCCTGATAACTATGAATTAAATCTGTTTCATTCACCTTCATTTGCATCTCATTATGCATTCATTATACTATGTTGTTTTTTTCATTTACATGTCATTATGCATTCATTTACATAATACTCTTTCCGTACCATTTACCTCATTGGCTTGTATCAGTACATGGTTGAATGAATTTCTACCTAGCTGACCATTCGCTCTTTTGATGAAACCCCCTTCTGTGTACTATCCGATGTGACTGTAAATACATGGCTTTCGCCCACACCACAGCACAACCACTGGTCTCCCCTCCTTTACTAATCTGGCTAACCAATACAGAAATGAGAACAATTATGTATCCGCTATCTTTTTACACCTATCCAAAGCTTTTGACATGGTCTCACACTCAATACTATTAGATTCTCTAGCCTCTCTATCCTTTGCACCTACTACTATCTCCTGGTTCAAAAACTACCTGTCAGATAGACAGCAATCTGTCCAATGGCAAGGTATGCTAGCTCCCTTTCTTCCAACTACCATAGGTGTACCACAAGGCTCAATTTTGGGCCCACTTCATTTCTCCATTTTTACAAACAATCTACATACTTCCACCTAGCATGCCACACTCATACAGTACACAGATGACTTTATGCTTATCTGCTCAGCCTCATCTCTTACCACCTTACAAAAGCTTACCCAAGAATCCTTTAGCTCTTTTAAAAGTTGGATTACCAACATCCAACTTACTCTAAACCCCAAAAAGACTAAACTGCTCCTGTTTATCCCTAATAAATGTAAACCCTTCCCCCTGTCCTTCTCCATTAATTCTAAAAATGGCACTGCCATCTATCCAACTTCCCATACTAAACTCTTCAATGTAGAAATAGACAAAACTCTTTCTTCGATGTACATATTGCTCAAACCATCAAAAAGGTACACAAAAAAATTGGAACTCTTTATAGACACAAAAAATTCCTCACAGGTAAGGCACGGATTACCCTTGCCCAAACTCACCTACTATCTACTCTAATGTATGCAGCACCTGTCCTGACCCATACTAGAAAAACTGATCTTGACAAACTTGAGTCATGCTACAATAAACTTGCCAGGTTTGCTAACAACTCCACTTTTAGAACACATCACGTTCAGGTTTTAAGAGACTTGCAATGGTTAGAACTTCCACAATTACTCAACTACCATCAACTAGTCATTGCTTTTAACATCCTAAGATAACCTGAAAAAACTCCTGCATTAAATCAACTTCTCTCTTACTACTCTACCAATCGCCTTCTTCAGTCTGCTGACAAAACCCTTCTCACTGTCTCTAGGGCTAATAACACTGCAGGGGAAAGCTCTTTACTCTCTCATTACAGCTAAAACTTGGAACAATCTTCCCACCTCTATTTCATCTGCCTCAAATACCTTACAGTTCAAAAACTCACTCAAATCATATCTTACTAAGAACTGGAAATGTCCATGCAATACATAAATATCTCTGCTTTTTCCTACTCTCCTTAGCTTCCTTCCTTATCTTACCTACTGTAGATAAACCACAGTTAGTAAGCATGAAAACTCAAACTCAAAACTCCCTTGACAATGCATATGTTTGAAAAAAAATTTTTCTTCTTTGTTGATATTTTGTATGTCAATGTGCCATGTTTCTTCTATGTCTGTAAAACTTTATTCTAGTATATCTTTATTAATTTGTGGAGCTTTCCTCCCTGGGCCTCCGCTGTAAATGGACCTTGTCCAGTTGGACTATCCCAGTTAACAAATGTAAAATAAAATAAAAATAAATAAAAATAAAATAAACAATACCAGTCAAAACAGCGAGTACCATGAATAATACACAATATAACACATTTAAAAAAAAATACGGGGCAAGTACAACAAAACATACCAACAATAAACAATTAGCAGTATGAAGAAGAAGCTCAAAACAACACTTTATATCTCAGTACTGCTGAGAATAGACATGCTCCAACTAGTACAATTCTAAGCAGGTATACAAACTAAGAAGATGTTAGTACAACAGTTAAGAGCAGGTTGCAGAATTTATGTTACTGAGCTAATGCCCTGAAGTCACACTAATGTAGCAGGTATGATTTTAGCAGTCTTTTAAATGAAACAAGTATATGCAGAGGACAGCTTCAAATGGGGAATCCAAGGTGAGAAAAATGCAGTGTAGGGAAAGTAGGTAAGGGAAAAAAAATAAAAGTTAGAGGTATGAGGGCAGCAGAATCAGACTTAGTGGGATGACTGATTGACATGTGGCATTGTAAGGCCTTGCACTGGTCCATATGGAAAGCCTTGTAATTGAGGCAGTTAATGGGGGATTCTATGAAGAACTGAAAGCCAGCCTACTGGTTTAATTTAAACAAATTATCAATGAAATCTGAATGAGCAGAAGGAATGCTGCATCTATCTATCCATCTATCTATCTATCTATGTGGAAAATACACAAATATGTACTTGCATATACATACATTCATACACATAGACATACATATATGGATCTACTACAAGCACTTAAGTCCTAATTGCTTAACCACTATTTTACAGCTATGGCCTTGGGTGTCTTGTAGCTGACATGGCTGACAGCTCACACACTCAAGAGACGTACAGCAGCCATAAGGAGGGACTAAAGCTGTTGTGCCATGCCCAAAAGCAGTATCAGAGATTGAGCAAGGTAAGTCCAGCATCCATGGAGATGGGGTGGAAGTGCAAGTTAGGGTTTCTGGCAGTGATCAGTAGGTGGATTAAGGGTTAGGGATGGGGGATCTTTAGGATTAGGGAGTAAGAGGGGATTTTAGACTTAGGAAATAATCAAGAACCTTTGGTTTCAGGATCAGGAGTAGAGTTTTTGGGTTATGGAACAATTAGGGATTTTAGGTTTAAGGACCAGGAAAAGACTTTTACATTTATGGAGTAGAAGAGAATTTTAGGTTTGGGGTTAGGGAAGGACCAGAACGTTAGGCTTAGGGGGGAGGAAGAGTGGAATGAAGAGTGGAATTTTAGGTCTAGGTAAAGATTGGGGACTTTATGGATGGGAAGATGAATATTATGGTTAGGGACTAGTTGGGAGTTTTAGGATTAGAGTTATGGTTGTGGTAGGGCTATGCAGTTCAGTAGGGTCAGATGGTAAGAGTGCTAGGTAATTAACAAGGTTTAGGCTGGTAAATGTTAGAGCACTTGGCTTTTAGAGCAAATGAAGGTAAGCAGTTGTGTCATAAGATTATGCATCGGGGAGGAGCATACTGGATAGATCTGACATTGATCCATGTTCTTGTCACTTGCAGGGCTGATCTAGTAGATTTTCACTGTGCCATTTGTTTTTTTCACCTGTTTTTGTAACTTAGTCATTTAAAATAAAACTGTGGGTAATAATTCAGAAGAAATGTTTGAGCTGTGTTCTGAGACTCTAACTACTAAATTCTAAAAAATGCTTAAATGAAGTTTTACTGGCTTCTTGTCAAGATATGTATTTTTGGTGAATGGTCATATTGGTTAGTTTATTTTTCATACCAGAACTTTGTGCTCCAAGTTGTACTTGTCCTTTCTTTTCATTCGGTTATTCATCAATTCTAGGAGAGTAAAGCTTTTTAGTTTATGATTTATTTCAAAATCTACAGCAAAGAGCTTTAGGTTTTTATAACATTTCTTTTGATTCTACCCAGGCTGCAAATCAGATTACAGGGATTAGTCATTTTTTTTTGTCTATGTAACAGTTATGAATAGTTTATTATATTGTAGTAGTTAATAAACTTTGAGAAAGCCTGCAGCAATTCCTCCAAGTAATTAACAAAATGCAATTAAATTAACAAAATGCTGCATGAACCAAGATATATTTCTGGGCAAGTAATAATGGCACAGTTCAATGGTAAAATTCATAAAAATATAAATGTCTTTATTTTTTCTAAGAGAAAACCCATGCATTATTCTAAATTAGCAATTCTCTGATCACTTGCATGAAATTATATGGTATGTTAATGCCAGAGGAAAATAAAGGCAAATGTAGCTTGTAAAACAATATCATCAGCAGGGCTGTTATATTTCATCTACTATAGATATGCAGAAGATTTTTAAAATTTCTTCAAGTAGTTCATTTGAATCTACTTCACCTGTTAGAACCACTGGTAGAATAAATAACATAGTGAAAACACAAACAATGAATGGCACATGTCATCATAAATTGTCAACTATCAACTTTTAAATATTGCTCTATAGAAGCCATTTAGTATGAACTCTCTTATACACTACTATATCAACCTGATCCAAAATAATTTTAAAGAATATATGCATATTGTACTGTAATACCTATAAGTGATGATCAATTGTGTGTGTTTATATTGACAAGTTTTCTGTCTTTTGAGAAATGATTTATGATTTAGTATATTCTGTTTTCTAGTCTGTGTTTCAGTTGTCTGTGAGATGGGCATGGCTAATAGATACAATTCATACTATGGCAAAAACATTTGCACTTTATAACAGCTCAGAACATACTTTTCAGTAGCTTCACACAGTGAGTATACATGTTCCCTTGACTTAGCATGTGATTATCTATTTATCCCCTTTCCAGAATAATAAACAAGTGGAGCTAGTTTTTTTTCTGTTTCTTTAGCCCCCCTCAGGATGTTTCCAGTAGCTCCCTTAGCTGTATCATAGCAGGTCACTCCTTCCTCAGAATTAAAGGATGACAGCCAGGCCCACTTTTTCCCTATGCACAGCAATAGCTCAGTGGTCCATTCATTCTCTGGCTTGACTGAGAACACCATCAGCTCATTTGCTCCCAGCAGAAGCAAAATGGATGTGGAGCTGCAGGCCATATTAGCAATTGTGTGGGTGACCCTTCCAAGACTGACCACTCCTCTAGAGGTCAGTGGCTTTGTATATGCTGCTGCTCTAGGAAGTCCCCATGGGTGTTTCCATACACACATAAGAATACCTTTGTAGCTTATGTAGAGCATGAGCCACATGGACCCAGTAGCTACTGTTTTCAATACTTTCACATTTCTTTTGCATCAGTGATACAGTGAGCAATACTGAATCACAGTCCCTAGGTAGCTTGCCCTCTCACACCATCCCTTGTGTTGGTGCTTTTCAAAACCTAAACTTCCAGTAAAATCTGGGTCACCCGGGTTATAGACAAGGCGAAAGCTACAGCTGCAGCCATTTTTAAATGTTTTGATTGATTAATTCACTAACCAATCAGACTGCTTACCCAGTGGGAGTAATTAAACACGAGTGTATAGAAAAATTCTAACTGTAAAATGACTATAATCAGATATTAGATACCATTTTTTGGCAGAATCTTTCACTCCATGTTACCATGGGGTGTTTAGTTTGTGGAATGAGAAAAGCCTTCAGTTCACACCTTTAGAAACCATTAAACAGTGCCCATGGTTGAGCAAACATAAAATAGAATAATTATGTTTGTAATCTTTGTATATAAAGACTCGGGTATAATCTGAATAACATACATAAAGCTGGTAAAATCTATAGAAAACACTAAAAATAAGCACTTCAAAACACAAGATAACCTGAATGAGCAACTTATTATGAATTACTATATAAAGGACTATCTTCCTCAAATAAGAATAAACAAGTTATTAAATGTACAGTTGTTCCATGTCTGAGAAATCCACACTATCAATATTCCCTGTATTCATTACAAGACCATAAGCAGTAG
>NC_056746.1:1202927803-1202930303 GCF_019279795.1 Protopterus annectens | reverse complement strand
TTTTAACACGACATGTACGAGTTGGTGCTAAGCTATTTAGAATAGCTAGAAATGTGTCATTGAAGTATGTTATGACCTGGTCAAGTTGGAGATGATGGAGTGGTGTCCAGTTGCATTTATTGAGCATGTCTATGAATGCTTCACTGGAGAAGTTTTTGGTATTTCGTACAACTTTGTAAACTATGGCTCTGGGTGAGTTGAGCTGATGATGGATTAAGTAGGTAGGTCTATGGTCACTTAAATTATTTGAAGGCATCCAGAGAGATAGTTGTGGTTGGTACTATTGATAAGGGACCTGTCTAAGATAGATTCCCTTTTGCTATGTTTATCTATTTGTGTAGGAAACTGGATAGTTTGGGAGAAATCATGTAGACTGTAGATCAATCAACTCTCCTACATACACACACACACACACACACACACACACACACACACACACACACACACATCTATCTATCTATCTATCTATCTATCTATCTATCTATCTATCTATAGCTACCTATCTTTGCAGTTACCTATCTGTCTGTATCTGTATTTATCTCTCTATATGGATGAACCTCAAAATATTAAAGCACCAGAACATTGAATGTAAAAACATTGATCCCAAAGAACTGAAAGTCCAATTATCAAAAAGAAAGAAAAAAAACTCATATTTTTGCAGGGGGTTGGCAGTGTAAAGGGGTGTCTACCCAGCTAGATGGGTCCTGTCATAAAATATTGATCACTCCAAAGAGTGAACACAAAAGCAGCAATCTTTCTAGAGCAAATTTAAAAGGACTGAAAAATGCAAAGAACACAATTTTTGCAGGGAGGGCAATTTTTCTATTATTTCTGCTTGCATTACAGATATTAGCTATCATGCACCTTCCATTATTTGGAGTTATCCCATACATATAGGTATAGATATAGGTACAGATGTAGGTAACTAGATATATAGATATGGATATAGATTTGCATGTATATATGTATGTATGTATAATCTGTGTGTGCGTGTATGTATGTGTGTATGCAAACACTCACACACAACACACACACACACACACACACACACACACACACACACACACACAAACACACCATACACATATATATACATATATGTGTATGTGTCAGTCTATATTACAAAAACAATTACAAAAACCACAAACATTAAAACAAGAACATAAGAATGAAATGTTGCAAGCATGAATGTTTAAAACATTGCACCAGACGTTAAGGAAATATATGACTTCAAATCCAAAGGCTGCAGAATATATTGACATGTAATTCATGGGTGTAACTCATAGCCAGTGTGACACTCTTGCCCATCATCATGTGAATCCACCAATGAAAAAATGTATTACTTATATTTCTGTCCCTTTTTGGCTTCTTGTCAGTAGGTATACGCTTCCTTAGCAACCAGGAATGTCTGTCCTAATGTCAGTGTATTCCAGCAATCACAGCACTGAAACACGCATTCAAGAATAATGAAATATCAAAAGTAGAAGCAGTTAAGAAAACCAATATAGCACTGCTGTGATTGCTGCAATATGCTGATATTAGGAATCACGTTCCTGGCTCCTAAGGAAACATATACCAAATAACAAAAAGTCAAAAAGGGAAAGAAATTTTAGTACTACATTATCGTCATTGGTGGATTCACATGGTGACATGCAAAGGGGCCACAGATTGATTTAGTTTGGCTGTGGTATGTTCCGCAGCCTTTGGATACAAAGTTATTCCTTTTGTTAATATGTGGTGCAATGTACTAAACATTTGTGCTTGTAACATTTTGTTCTTATGGTCCTGCTGTTTTAATATTCAGTATTTTGATTTTGTGATACAGACCCACGTAATATGTGTGTGTATATATATATATATATATATATATATATATATATATATATATATATATATACATGGGATCCGGACACATGCTCGACTAGCATATGTCCGAATCACAAAACATCGAACACACATACTCGAAAGCGCTTAACATTGACAAGTGCTTCCGTGTATGTGTGCCTGTTTTGTAGATCGGACTACAGTGCGGGTAAGGGAAAATTCCCTTTTTCCCACTGTAGTGCGATCTCGGAGTGAGAATAATAAAGTAGGGGGGTTGTGGGGTGCACAGGGGGGGTGAAGCCCCCCTGCAGAAATGTAGATTGTTTTTTTTTTAACTACACATACATGGAAGCACTTTTCGATGTCAAGCGCTTTCGTGTGTGCGTGTTCGATGTTTTGGGATTCGGACATATGCTAGTTGAGCAGTGTCCCAGACCCATATATATATATATATATATTTATATATATATATATATACATATGTATATATATATAAATATATATATATATATATATATATATATATATATATATATATATATATGTGTGTATACACATACATACATACATATATTCATATATATCTATATATATGTATGTTTATATATATATATATCAAACCATTTAAATACAGTTTAAAAGATATTCTGACTCCTTTTATTTTTTTTTCAGAGAT
>NC_056746.1:1202897803-1202922803 GCF_019279795.1 Protopterus annectens | reverse complement strand
GCATTCTTGAGCTAGAGATCAGTTAAATTATTTAAAAAAATATTCAGGACTACATTAGAAATCTAGTAGATTCGGATCTCCTTGGGTGCTGTTAGTACATTCTCCTACAGGCTGTGTAATGAACTCACGTGGTTCAGATGCCCTTACTGTAGAATGCAGAGGTGCATGAAATGAATTTAATTATTGTTACACAGGATCAGACATGAAACAAATATTAATTTTAGTGACAACGGTCTGCTCAGTTGCACAGAACATCTTTTTTATTGACTGATACATAAAAGGAGAATGAGAGCATAACAGATAGGTGAGCCTGCAGTCTCAAAACAGCATTAATCTTTCATACTATATTTGCCTTACAAATGCCTTGCCCTTTACAGAAAATAAACAAATCCGGAATAGATTAAGCTAGTCCATTAGCATTCCTTTATGTAGACTTAGAGTGTTATTAATCATTACACATGAAAAGTCTCATTAGCACTAGTCAGTGTTACTAAAATATTGCTTGATACTGCCAGAATATGAAATATTGTAGCCACACAGTGTTACCCTCAGGAATTCCTTCTTAAAAAGCAGCCATTACTATAATTAGCCCATATGACAGTGGAAGGAAAGGAGTGGATTTTGTTCCAAGTTTCTCCATTGTTTCCAGAATTTATCTTATGAAAGTGAGCTGGGGATTGGGGTCAGACGATTTTGGTAGGAGAGGGTTTGTAGGATTTCTATAACATAATGAGTTAAAATTCTGTGAAAATACAAATGGGAGTGTGAAAACTCCTGACTCTGAACAGGAACTTTGCTGAAATACTGCACTTAGTAAATATTATTCAGACATGTAAAATGCAATAGAAGAGAGAAACAGATATGGTAAGCTGAGAGCAGAGACTTTTGTTTAAGAGCTCTCTTCTGACTGAGATGTTTTCACGCCACATTATAGCTTTGTGATCAGTGTGAAGGGTGTTGTCAAAATGTAACACCAGAATGTCACCTAATTGTAATCATGATGCAGCTAAAATACACACCTCTTAGGCATTATGGTTACATCAAGAAAAATAATTTAAGTGTACAAACCAGAGCACACAGGAGATAATATCCACACTGCTTACATTTTTGGTGACAGGATGCCCTTAAATGTGAATACAGATCATGTTTTAATTTCCACTATATGGCTATCAATGCATCACATAATTCATACAAACATATTCTTGCAAATAATCAGTGTAATCTTTTATTATTATTATTACATAATTTCTGGATGTAACTGCGGTGGTGGTGCTGCGGTAGAGTTGTCGCCTCACAGTTAGACGTTGCCTGTTCCATTCTCAGTTAGAGCGTCTTCTGTGTGGCGACATGTGTGAATGGGCGTTCCTTCGTTGAAGGTTGTGCGTTAGGCCTGGCAAGCCAGTACATAAAAATCTACTGCCAATCATTAGTGGACCGGAGTTCCGCTGTGGTGACCCCTAACCGGGAAAAGCCAAAATACTTTTTTATTACATAATTTCTGGATGAGTGTTTCAGACATTATGGTCCAGTGCTCCTGAGAAGTCCTCCATTTCCACAGAGTCCTTTTCCTAAAACAAATACTTGGCAAGACTATTGAACACATCTCTGTGGCCATTATAATGCTTTTATATAGTTAGGTGTTCAGCACTGGTCTCTATCATGTAAGTGTATAGAGGGAGTTGTCCAATGGACAACTGTGTATAGGTCACATTAATGTGATAAGAGAGTTTGTAGTACAATGGGTAAACATTTTTCTTTAGGTTCAGTGACCTTAAATTATATTTAGTAAGTGCTTTTCCCACCTCCCCAAAAAGTCCCTGAATTTTATGAGAATAATATATTACATTGTTTATCTTCCAGAAAATTCAGTTATGAAGATGTCTTACCCTAGAACCTATATTATTTTATCTTAATGAAAGTGAATTGTTAATTTCTTTGGCAAGTGGGTGACTGGAAAGACAGCACAACTGAGTGCAATACAAAAGAAAGCATGCATTAATCTATGACTTAGTAAAATTTGATAATTTGGTAATAAAAAAAGTGTTTGAACAACTGCTACTGAAGTTATCTAGAAATATATTTCGAAACATTAAGGAACAGTTAGTGTCAGACAAAAATTGTTACTTTCCTTCTCCTTGAATATGCCGAGTAGTCTGGTTGAGGAGTTCTGGGTAGCTGTGTACTTTGGAATTTTAAGATCAAGACTGAGGGATGACAAATGGACCTTTAGCAGGTTTTGTGGGAGTAAGCACAGTAATTGGAAAGCAGGCTGAGGTACAGAAAAAGGATTTCTGCTGTATAGCTACAATGGGTCTTTTTGAAGGGGATGATAGAGCTGAGTGTAGCCTGCACACTACTTCAGTGATATGTAAAGAAAACTCTGTGCAAAGATACCAGTTCCATTTTAACTGGTTGTAGACAATAGATCAGAAGAAGTATTACGCATTTCATTTCATTAGGATTATATTCATTTTGATGAATGTGTATGGGTGAGATGGATCATGTGACAGACAGTAGCTCTAGGTAATAAAATGCCATTCTAATTTCTATGTGCATTTAGTTGTAGAGTGTGATTTTAACTCATTTGTATTATACCTTTCTAAGTAACACACCCCTAATATCTAGTTTAAGGACTGTAAGCATTGTTGGACACCTTCCTCCCAGTGGAAAATGAGATTTAAAAGCGATCTTATCATGATTTCCCAGTTTATTCCACACTGGAAGTAACTTCCTGTTAAGCTCAGTAAAAACATAGTACAACCATTAATGGGTATCCAGCATAGTTATCTGCTTTCATTTATTTGTGATTGCTGATCTTACCCTCCATTTAATGGATATGTGTCTTTCTAAGGGTAAAAAATATTTCTAGACAGTCAGCTTACCTTTTACTTTTCTTGTGGGCTAAATGATAGAGAAGAATATTTTCAGCCAATGCTGTGAGGAAAATCTCTTGATGATGTGGGAAATATAATAACCTTATTGGAAACTAAATGTCCACTGCAGTGATTTTCAGTGAAATAGCCTCACAAATAAGATGGGAGATACTTGATAGATTATATATATTAATTCACTCTAATATGAAGTTGTGAAAGGGGCTTCTAGAATTGTAGATCTTCAGTCCTAAAAGTTATGGAAATAAGATGTTTTCAGACCTTCAATATGACTATATTATTTTGTAATGTAAAGTCTTTAAATTATTTTTCTAAATGCCATGAACCTAAAAAAATGAGATTATTATACCAATTATCTTGAGATCATTTTCTAGTATTATTCCCCAAAAGTGTGGTCCTTGCAGATAGTGGACAAAGTTATTTGTAAGCTTGTGCCTGGAACTCATGATATGAAGTTTAACCATTGTGGATTTTTCTAACATCTGGTTTCATTATTGCTGATTTGTATACAAAGTTTTCTTCAGCTTGCAGGTTTCTTAAATAGATTTGCTGCAACTAGGTTTGTTTAATAGATATACCCTGCATGGAAAGGTTTAGGAATTTATAGTTTTCAAGTTTAAGAGGGTAAAGTAATTTTATAGCATTGGAATAACTTTTTGTTATGTATGTTCCTTGAATTCTGGATGATAGTTGTTGGCTCAGAAAAGGTTCAAGTGAAATAAGATATATAAAACTAGTTATCATAGTGTTTGCTGCTGCACTCCATCTCAGAGCAAATTTTAGATGTACCATCCCTGTAATTGAAGCAAAGCTGGTGGCAGCAGTGGGAAAGACACAAAAAACTGATAACGCATTGCCAGGAAAAATTGTAGATATTGCTTGAGTCTAACTCTTCATATTCTCCATAAGTACTTGGCAAGGAAGCCATATCACATTTTAAATAAACTCCCTTCAATGGTGAGTGGCACAGTTTGTATAAGGTGCACGATTTGTGAAAATATTAAAACTTTTGTTGAGTTTTCATTCAAAAAGAATAACAAGTACAGACTACTTCTGCAAATGTTTAAGCAAAGTTGACTTTGAGATAAGTTAGATATTACTGATAATTTTCCCCCCAATTTTTAAATCATTTTCATTGTCTAGACAAAGAACATTTTGAATTTATGGCATGTGTTGCAATTAATTGCCAAACTCTGAGATCTTTAGAGTTCAACTGTAACCTTAGATGAAAGTAAAGACATGAAAAATCTGAAACATTTTCCAGAGGCTATGTAATGCTGGAATTAATAAGGAAGAGGACAAATCATTATCAGAAGACCAAACTTTGAGAAAATTGTACATAATGCCTTGGTCGGAAAAAATTAAATTTTATTTTATTTATTTATTTAACGTTTGTTGGCCGGGAAAGTCCGACCAGGTTCCACAGAGCCTGTTTTCAGCGGAGGCCCAGGGAGAAATTCTCCAGATGCATGTCTTTGGAATGTGGGAGGAAACCGGAGTACCCGGAGGAAACCCACGCGAACACAGGGAGAACATGCAAACTTCTGATGGATCTCTGGAATATTATTAATTGTTATGTGGACACTGTATAGAAAGGTTTATGATAATGAGCTATGTACCTTTTCTTCTAGATAAACTACTCCCTATCTTTTATTAGGTCACTGAACTAGTATACAAAGATATTATGAGATCACTGAAATACTGCAAAAATTGACATTTTGTGACTACTTATAAGTATAATGAATCCAGGTTGTGAAACTTCTTTTTTCTCCCTATATAGTCAAATAAGTAATAAGTTTTGCAGCAGACAGCATATAAGTTAAATAAAAATGATGTATTTTGCGCACCTACCTGGAATAAAGTCACTAAAGACAAAACTCATGCTAGGCCTCCATGTTAAATGTGTCACAAATATTTTATAATCAATACTAAATAAAGCAATAGCCTGATAGGACTTGGAAGCATGAGGAGGTTTCTTATATTTTAACACAATACTCATGGCTACTCATTTCTTTGGGATGGAGGTATCTATTACTCATCTAACAGTGTAATAACTGGTATGCAGATGTTTGCAAAAGACCTATGAATGCAAACTGATTAATAATGGATGTCCAAGCAATAAGGCCTTTTTTGCTTTTAAGTCCCTGATTTTGCCACTTATTTCATCCAGAATTAAAGATACCAGCAGCCCAGATTATTTAGACTCCATTAATATAAAATGTCTATGTAGATATTTAATGCAGCTGTATGCTGTAGATTTGCCTCCAAAGGTTATAAATATAGATAATCAAAATATATAACTAAAGCTTTTTCCACAGTTTTAACTGGAGTGAATTTGCTGTCAGCTGTGTGTGAGTGTTTTAAATGTTAGCCTTTTAAGCCAAATTGTTGGTCTTACCATATAGGATTGATTAAATTCTAGGACTGATAGTGTGAATCCTACCTCTACTTTGTAGGAACTCTCTTTAGTACATACATTCCAAAAGTAATACTTCAGTAAGTGTAGCCAACTCATTGAGACAGATTTTGACAGGTTTCTTACTTGACTTATTCAGTCTATATCATAACTATTTGCATGATACCCTGAATTTATTATTTTGTTGCACTCACCATTGTGGAAGTGATTATTCAGAGTCTGGATGTTCTGCAGAGTAGTCTGCAAATCTTCAAAGTTATGAAGATGTGATCTACAGTCTTCATAAGTGATGGTTAGAGATGGCCATGGTCAATCAAAGGGAGATTGTCTGCATCATGCACAGACTAGTAAGTGCAGATGATGGGGGTACGTCATCAGTTCTGGAGTCCATTTAGGGCTTCCCTATGGATTTTTGCTACACTTGTGGTTAAGCAGCTTAAGAATTTAACATTGCAGTGAGTTTCAATGTGTGCTTTTCCAGATTGTGCCCCTTTTTCACTGTAGTAAGACCATGTAGTTAATATATATAATTTATGAGGCCACATCAGAGGGTGCATTGAGGTTCCCCCATCAAAAAAGTAATATTTTTCTTTAAATTTTTCAGCTCACAATTTTCAATATTTAATTTTCAGTGAATAGTAAGGCAAAAAAAACATAATGACAATGGCTCACAGTCAAACCAGCTTTTTAGATGGCAGAAGAGTAGACAAGTGCTGATTAAAAAAGACCGTTTTCAGAAGTTTAACTTCAGACCTTGCAATTTTAATAGGGTAGAGATAAGAAAATTTACCTTGAAGGCAATGTTTTAGTACTATATTTCGTTAGCTACCTTCAATATTTTTCTATCTCTACTATAAGAGGCTAATGAAAATGACTGCATAAACGAATTTTGTAGATAATGTGGAAACTACAGATGCTGATAAGTGGGAAACTTGGTGGAATACATCTGCTGATATAGATATCTGTTGTGTCTAGCCTAAAGCCCCTACCTGTCCCCAAGCCTTTTAGCTTTTCAGGAAAGGAACTTAAAAAATAGATTTATGTGAGATGCAAATCACCATCTCTTTACCATGTGTTATGTGATGTAAATATATTTAAATTTCAAAACAAACAAAAAAAGTGAAACTAGTGAACTTGATTCTGTACTGAAAAAGAAACTATGTAGGTTTTGCTTTATTATTGGTTCATAGGTTCATAGGCTGGTACTAGGCTATTGGCCCTAGTGCCTATGCAAGCCTAGCCATAACAATTCCCTGGATATTTCTTCCCACAATATTTACTTCCCTGGACCCCTGTCTAGCAGGGCGAATGACGTGATCCCCAGGGTGAATTTCCTATCTCCCATCCAGTTGTCAGGGTTCCTTTTGAAGAGGGCCAAGAAGGCGCTCTATTTGACATGTATGGGCAGTCTATTCCAGAGTCTGGGGAGTCTCTGTGTCAGGAACCCATCACTCCAGCATGTTTTGTTCATTGTTATGGCAAGGTTTAGATCCCTGGAGCTTGTGGCTCTGAGGGATTGGGATTTCTTTAAGTGGAGCATGTCCAACTGCTCAGGGTTTGATATGGCTTTGTATGTTAAGCAGAGATCGCCTCTGAGTAGACTATATGCCACAGAGTATAGCTGGAGATTTTTTAGATAGTCAGCATAGGTCATCTGCTTTAGGCCTGTGATTCTTTCAGTGAGGTATTTCTGCGGCCTTTCCAGCTGTTGCAGATGTCTTGTGAGATACATACCAAATGGGGCATAGTACTTTATAATGGGTCTAATGAGGGATGAGTACAGTGGGACAACAACCTCATTTTTTTCTGGATGAAAAGCCCTTAGTGATGAGTTGTGCCATATAGAAGGATTTCCTGACTGTTGTGGTGATGTGGTTATCGGAGGTGAGACCACTGTCCACCTGTGTCCCTAAGTCTCTCATCACACTTTCGGTGTTTAATGTACTGCCAAATATGTGGTAATTCATGGGTACATGTTTTTTTCCAAAGAGGATAACTATACATTTCTTGGTAATAAGCTTGATCCCATGGCTCTGGCACCAAGCATCTGTTTCTGTAAGGCCCTTTTGTAGAATATCCACATAATTTGGGGATTCAGTAATGGCTCCCAGTTTGCAGTCATTTGCAAACTTTGTTAGCCAAAGTCCCTTAGTGTTGTCCTGTACTTCAGAGAAGTAGATGCCAAACAAGAGCAGTCCCAGGACTTGTCTGGAGCTGGATTTGGAGTCAGCTACTATTACAGTCTGGGTTCTGTCAGTAAGCCAGTTGGCAACCCATCAAGTGACGTAGGGATTTATGCCCAGCTTAGTAAGTTTATCTATGACTCCAGAGTGGGGGATGGTGTTGAAGGCCTTGGCAAGGTCCAGATAGGCTGTGTGGACCACCTTACCCTCGTCCACAGCTCTGGAGACTGATTCAAAGAAGTCAATCAGGTTCAGGGGACAAGATCGGCCCTTCACGAACCCAAACTGGGTGGGGTCCAGTGTTTGAAGGTTGCCAATATCTTTGTTTATAAGTTCCATAATAATGCGCTCCATGCCCTTGCAGATAAGGCTCATTAGACTGATGGGACAGTTGTTCCCAGGATCTAAGGTGGATCCCCCCCTTGTGGAGTGGGATAACTGTAGCTGTGCACCACTTAGTGGGCATGAAGCCTGAGGTGAGGCTATGATTAAACATGACACTTAGGTGAGGTGCCAGTTCATTTTATAGTTCATGTAGTACACAGCTCGGGATGTCATCTGGTCCCATGGATGCTGTATTTTTAGCTTTGGAGAGTGCAAATTTTACCTGAGTGGCCATGATTACTGGAATTTGGCAATCTTTTGGTATTGAAATGGGCCCTTTAGGGGGTGAGAGGGTGGTGAAGTTGGCACTAAATCGATATGACAGGATATTGGCAATATCCTTGGGATCAGTATATTTAATGCCATTCTGTTGTAGCTAAGAGCAGATCTGAGCATTGCCATTTAGATTTTTGACATAACTATAGAATGCCTTGTTGTTGTCTTTGGAATCTTTGGCAATTTTATTTTCGTATCTAGCTTTGGAGGATTTTATGAGGGAT
This sequence comes from Protopterus annectens, assembly GCF_019279795.1. NCBI lineage: Eukaryota > Metazoa > Chordata > Ceratodontiformes > Protopteridae > Protopterus > Protopterus annectens. The sequence goes on along the minus strand of NC_056746.1, from coordinate 1,202,914,429 downwards.
CTCAGCTTCTTACTGAGGCTGGTAAGGGAATTTTTTGCATCCTGGGATTTTCCTATTTTCTGCAACAGTTTCTTCCTTCTGTTGTATAGTTTGTTTATGGCAGGGGACCACCAGATTGGCTTCCTTTTTTTGGAGGAGATCGTCTTGGTTCGATTTGGGATGGCATGATTCATGCACGAGTGGATGTGCTCATACAGTGCCATAGTGTAGGACTCAGCAGTCGAACTTTCAGCTCCCGCCTGCATGGGTGTCATGAAGTTTGTCACTTCTGACTTGAGTAGCATGAAGTTGGCTTTGGAGAAGTTTTTTACGGAGGTTTCCTTACTAGGGGTGGGGGTGGGATTTGGATGTCAAGGGTGATTTGCTTATGGTCAAACCTGACCAATGAGTGGGTGGCCACTGGTGTGGAGCATCTATCTCCCATGTTGGTAATGACCAGGTCTAGGATATTGGAGCTCCTGGTGGGACAATGGATTAGTTGATTCAGGGCACTGGAATTTATGAATTCCAAGAACCGTTGGAAAACGGTGTTGGTACCCAAGTAGTTTTCCCAGTTAATGGCAAGGTAGTTGAAATCACCCAGTATTAGGGTACTTGGTTGTATCTTAATATTTTCCAGTATGTTTAGAAAGGTGTAGTGAGAATCTTGGGGCATGGTGGGGAATCTGTAGCAAGCTACAATTTGGATTGCAGTCTTACCTAGTGTTAGTTGCACCTGGAGAATTTCAGATGCATTGTGTTGGGCAACTAGCCTGGAGGTATGAATATCCTTGGTGAATATGGACACTCCTCCACCTTTAGTGTTTTGGTCTTTGTTTGGTGGCCGAGAAGTATGGTAAGAGTTGTAGCCTGGTAGTGCAGGGGTGCTCTCTGGAGCCTTGAACCAGGTCTCAGTTACTGCACAGATATCGATGTTCTCCATTTTTAGGAGAGCCTTGAGGGAGTGCATTTTGAGGTTTAGACTTCTAGCATTGAGTAGCATTACCTTCAGATTTTGCATGCTTGAATCTGTTCCGGTGTTGGTTTTGTCCTTTGAACCTTGCCTAAAAAAGGCACTATAGGCATGGCAAAAACTTTAGTCAGTAACCTGAATCCCAGGGATGACAGCTGCAGACCATCTCTGGCAAAGCATTGTGGTTTGTCGATCATGTTGTCTTCTTGGTTCAGGCAGACAGATACTGTATCCCCTTTGAATGACACCAGAAGCTTAGCCAATTGTTAAAGTCAATCATTTTGTCCTTATACTGTGGTATCATTCTGGGTGAAGGCAAGATGCTACTCAGGGCTAGGGTCATACCTGCCTGGGCCACATGATCTGAGAGCTCTTCCATGTCTCTTTTCATGTAGTCCAGGGAGGTACGTCTCAAGTCATTCACTCCAACATGGACAATGACAGAGTTGTATTTGTACTTCTTGTGGAGAGACTTGAGTGCATGCATTATGTGGCGGATCCTGGCACCCGACAGGCAGCCGACTGTAACTTTCTCCTTGTTCAGCCTGGTGAGTGGGACATCAGTGTGCCTGACTATAGAGTCACCTATGACTAAAGTGTTGGGTACGTTGCCTTGCCTTAGGGGCTGTTGTTGGGTGGCACACTGGTGTTGTGAGCTATGTGTCACTTTGGTTGTGACTGGTGTTTGTTTGCATTTCAGCTTCGGAGGTCCTTGTTGCTTAGGCAGGTTAATGTTAAAGGCCTCCGCATATGTGGGTTTAATGTTGCTATGTGTGGATGTTGATGGTGTGGGTTTTGAAGGGCTATTTGTTGCTTGAGTTGTAGTGCAGGTGTTTACCTTCTTCTCTTGACTGTCTAGCATAATCTCAGCTGGAGAGAGCTTTGCTTCCAGTTTGGCTATGTAAGTGCATCTCTCACAGGTTGTAATGTTGGGTGGTAGGAGGAGAGGGTTGTCTGTGTACATGAGGCTGCATTGCCCCAGTATGCCCAGATTCTCCAGGTGGACAGGAGAAATCACCAGAAGCTGACGCTTTGACATGCCTGTTTAGGTGCTTTTTTTTGCAAATTACAATAGCTGTTTTCCCTTACCTTTGGAAGGTACTTTGCAATTATAGGCTGTTTCGTGCCTACAATTAATTTCTCCTTATTAACAAGGAGAGTTGAGTGCTTGTATCAGTTTAAAGCTTCCTAGTGTTTTCCAGCAGGTTCTAGAGCAACTGCTAGTCACAGGAGTTCAGATTTTAGTGCTACTACTGAGAAACCAGCTAGTTCTAAAGGAAAATTTGAAGAGCAGACTTTCTGGCAACCGGGATAGTTTAACCGTAGCCCCGCGGTGCTGCACGATGCGAAAAATGTGCAAACACATGCATTTTTAAGCCAGAAAGTTGAAAGGGATAGAAATCAACCCAAAATGGCTAATACAATTACAATTTCAGAGCTAGAAACCACTCATCTAGTATTAGATACATAGTACAATGCTCACCATCCCACAGGTAAGCAGTAGGACTCCCCTCTACCAAAGCAAGGTCTGGATAACTCTGAAAACAGAAAATAAAGTCCTGAAACCAAAGCCTGGGATCTGGACTATACTAGCAAGGAAATGCTGGAAACAAGCAAACAAGATAGTATTTTTTTTGTTTGTTTTTTTTTTCTTTAGTTAAAACAGGCTAAACAATGCAATAATACAGTAAATAAACTCAGAAAAGGCTAACACACTTGAGTGTATAGCCCTAAAAAGTAAATCCAATTAAAACTCTACAAAATTAGCAATTTAAAACTTTTTAAATGAAGCAAGGCAAGTGCACAACTGAAAATGATTTAAGAGGCAGTAATACAGTAGAATAAGTAGCTAGTGTACATATACTGAAAAGTCTATATATACAGAAAAGCAGCTAAAACACACTAAAACAATTCAGATGCAGTGCAACCTAGAGCACTTGAGTTGTAGCAATATTAAGGAAAATACAGTTTTAATAAATGCACTAAACTATACTTTATATTTCCAAAATGTTTGAGAAGCACAGTCAGAACACAAGGAGATTCAGGCAACTTTTTTTTTTATTTTATTTTATTTATTTATTTTTTTTAAGAAAGGGAGAAAGGAGGAACAGAAGGAAAGAAAATAAGTGGGTTGGCTTTTTCAGACATTCTCTCTGTATTAGGTAGAATGAGCTAATGCCACTAGACTGGGGGGAGTGTCCAAGATCAAATTTAGAGTAGGGGCGGGCAATTGCTGATTTTAAACTATCCTTTCATTTGCTTCTTGTGGTCATTTGCATTACTAAAACAATTTTAATGTGAGTGACATTCTAGCTCATATTAATTACCATTCTTGAAACGGATACTAAGAACAAAGCAAATACATTTTGGCCTATATGTATAACAACCATATTTGTTTTGGGAATCTCAAAGGAACTTTTTTTAAGGACTCCCCAGTCAAATTGTATGCAGATTCAGTATATCTGAGCGAAATATGCATTTAAAACCACAGATTTGCATTGTGCTGGGAGGGTGGAGTCAATTACCAAATTAGATAAATGACTTGCAATGGCAGTTTCTTAGACATAGGTGTATGTTTTATTCATAGGTTCATAGGTGTGTACTAGGCTAATGTCCTGGAGCCTATATAAGCCTAGCCCAAGAAGATTCCCTGGCATCATGCCACCCAAAGTTAGTTCCCAGTGCCCCTATCAAGAAGGGTCACTGAAGTGATCCCTGGGGTGAACTTCCTATTGCCCATCCACTCGTCAAGATTTCTCTTAAAGAGGGCCAGTAAAGTGCTCTGCTTGATGTAAATAAGAAGTTTGTTCCAGAGTATGGGGAGTCTCTGGGTTAGTAACCTGTCCCTCCAGCATGTTCTGTTTATTGTGGTAATGAGGTTTAGGTCCCTGGAGTGTGTGGCATGGAGGGATTGGGATTTATTTAGGTGTAGCATATCTAACAGCTCTGGGTCAGACATGGCTTTGTCGGTCAAGCAGAGAGCGCCTCTAAGTAGGCAATATGAGACAGAGTATAGCTGGAGTTTTTTGAGTCTGTCCATATAAGACATTTGTCTAAGGCCTAAGATCCTCTTAGTGAGGTATTTTTGTGGCCTTTCCAGTTGTTGTAGGTGTCTAGTGAGGTACATACCAAATAAGACCTTGTATTCTATAATAGGTCTAAAGGACGAGTAGAGAGGGATTATGACCTCTTTCTTCCTGGATGAGAAACCTTTTGTAATGAGATGTGCCACATAGAAGGACTTTCTGACTACATTGGTAATGTGATTATCAAAGGAGAGGTTGCTGTCAACCTGTGTCCCCAGGTCTCTTATCACACCTTCGGTGTTTAGTGGACTACTGCCTATGTGTTAGTTCATGGGCACCGAATTTTTACCAAAGGGTATGACAATGCACTTTTTGGCATTGAGCTTAAGGCCATGGTTCTGGCACCAGTCATTGGTCTCAGTGAGGCCTTTTTGTAGAATATCTACATCAGTTGGAGAATTAATAATGGCTCCCAGTTTGCAGTCATTTGTGAACTTTGTCAACCAGAGTCCCTTTGTGTTGGATTGAACATCAGAGAAGTAGATGCCAAATGGGAGAGGACATAGGAACTATTCCTGTGGGACATCACTTGTAACTGGTCGGTAGTCAGATTTGGAGTCCGCTATTTTTCTCAGTTTGAGTTCAATCAGTGAGCCAGATGTCAACCCATCTCATGACATAAGAGTTTATGCCTAGTTTAGTGAGTATATCTATGATTCCTGAGTGAGGGATGGTGTCGAAGGCCTTGGCAAGATCTAGGTAGGCTGTGTGAACTACCTTGCCTTCATCCACAGCTCCGGTGACAGACTCTAAGAAGTCTATCACATTGAGCAGGCACGAACTACCTTTCACAAACCTAAACTGCGTGGAGTCCAGAGTTTGGAGATTCCCTATGTCCCTGTTAATAAGGTCCATGATGATGTGCTCCATAGCCTTACATGTCAGACACATCAGGCTAATGGGGTGGTAGTTCCCATGGTCTGTAGTTGTTCCCTCTTTGTGGAGTGGGATAACTGTAGCAGTGTGCCATTCAGCAGGAACAAAGCCTGAAATGAGGCTGTAACTGAACAGGGCATTCAGGTGTGGTGCCAGTTCACTTTGTAGTTCATGTAGAACGTAGCCAGGGATATTATCTGGTCCCATGGAAGCTGGATTCTTGGCTTTGGACAGTGTAGTTTTTACCTGTGTAACCATGCAAATAGGAACTTGGCATTCCTCAGGTATTGTGATAGGCCTTTTAGGGGTTGAAATGGGGGTAAGGTTTACAATTAACCTGTCAGGCCAATATGCTGGCGATATCATTTGGTTCTGTATATGTATTTTCTTTGTGCTGTAACTCAGAGCAGATCTGAGTATTGTCATGTAGATTCTTGACATAACAATAGAATGCCTTGTGGTTGTCTTTAGAATCTGCAGCTATTTTGTTTTCATAGTTAGCTTCAGAGGATTTGATGAGGGATCTAAGTTTTTTGCTATGGCTAACAAGGGAGTTTTTCCAGTCTTGGGACTTCACCCTTTTCTACAACAGTTTTTTTCCTTCTGTTGTAGAGTTTGTTTATGGTAGGGGACCATCAGATTGGCATCTTTTTTTTTGCAGGAGAGAGTCTTGGTTCTGTTTGATATGGCCCGTTACATGCACTTGTGTATGTGGTCATACAGTGCATTGGTGTATGATTAAGCAGTCATGCATCTATTTTTCATTTGCATGGGCATTGTGAAGTTAGCCATCTCTGTTTTTAGAAGCCCAAAATTGGCTTTGGGGAAGTTTTTACAGTGTTTTTTTAGGGGGGTATGAGGGTGGAATGTGGATATCCATGGTGATTAGCTTGTGGTCAGATCTGACCAGGGAGTTGTTCATTGCTGGTGCAGAGCAATGGTGGCCTAGGTTAGAAATGACCAGGTCAAGGATGTTTCTACCCCTGGTGGGGGTAAGAATGAGTTGGGCCAGGGCATTGGAATTAATGAATTCCAGAAAACGTTGAGCAAGTGCGTTGGTACATGAGTAATTTTCCCAATTAATGGAGGGGTAGTTAAAGTCTCCTAGTATAAGGATATTGGGTTATATCCTAATATTTTCCAGTGTGTTTAGGAATGTGGAGTGGGAGTCTTGTGACATGGTGGGGGATCTATAGAAGGCTACAACCTGGATTGCAGTTTTACCCAGTGTTAGTTGTACCTGAAGTATTTCTGATGCATTATGTTGGGCTACTAGTCATGCATATCCTTTTTGAATATGGAGACACCACCACCTTTAGTGCTTTGGTTCAGGTGTAGGGGCCGAAAAGTGTGGTATGAATTATAGCCCAGTAGTGCTGGAGTGCTCTCCTGAGCCTTGAACCAGGTCTCGGTCACTGCACAGATGTCGATGTTCTCCATTTTAAGGAGTGCTTTGAGTGAGGGCATTTTGAGATTTAGACTTCTAGCACTGAGTAGCATAACCCTCAGATTTTGTTTGCTTGTAGCTGTTAACGGTAGAAATTTTGTCTTCAGGACATTGCCTAAAAAGGAACTATAGGGGGTGCCAAGAGTCTTGGCCAGTATCCAGAAGACCAGGGGTAACAGTTGCAGACCATCTCTGGTGAAGCATCGAGGTCTGTCGATCATGTCATCCCAGGCAGACAGATACTGGATCCCCTTAGAATGACACCAGAAACTTAGCCAATCGTTCTGCTGCTTGCTTATCTTTAAACAGATAAACTTTGTGTGACAAAACGAAGGATGGCTTAGGAAGATAGCAGAGAGCGCATGGCTGTAAAAAAGAACAGTTATATTAATAGTGAGAAAAAAGATATTGAAGTTAAGTCAGAAACACATGTACTAGCCACTATACTTTTTCAAATTGCCATATCACCAGTTTAGAAATGAATCAGAAAACCATTTCAGATATAATACAGCAGCTCAGGCTAACCGTCCCCTCTTTACAGCCCGAGAGCAGGCTTCCTGCTGATAGTAAAAGAACCATATCTGCAATTCCTGCGACAATGAAAAAGTAAAGAATAACATTTCCAGCAAATTTTGAAACTCACTGTAATACCATTAAAACATTTTGCAGGAGGTCAATTCCCATGCAGCCTTGCTTGCAACTCCACAGTACTCCAACCTCTAGAATATTCAGCAAATCCCTCAACATAAACATTTCTACATGTGTAGGATGGCATATCATTTTCTTGTACACCACTGGAGAAAGGGCAAACACTGTGCATAGGTTCTATGACATTTCCTGTCTTTTTGAAGTAATGAGAGCCACAACCATAAAATACATGCATGTAGCAATAAACAAACACTCTAGTCCACAGACACAAAGGATTGTAACAGTATGGCCTACTATTTTTTGAAATGTCAAGTAGCATGTAATGTGCTTGAAATCATAATGTTTGCGCAGCACCAAGAAAGTTGGTATGATTCATAATAGATATATGTATATACATATGTATATACATATATATATATATATATATATATATATATATATATATATATATATGTATATATATATGGCACGCATGTTAGTTACATGACCGCTTCCTGAAGTAACATTCCACAATGTCATCTAGTGGATAAGTGCAGGTGCTGATACTAACAGGAATGTATTAGGTTATATTTATACTATATGAAAATCTATTAAACCACCATATGATGATATGCTGTTGGAGGAGATGCTTCATACCCACCGGAGAACTGACTTATGAGCCTGTGCTGAACCCTTAGAGGTGCTTACACTCATGTATAAAGCCACAAAAGCCAAAACACACACAAACACACACACACACACAGACACACACACACACACACACACACACACACACACACACACACACACACACACACACACACACACACACACACACACACACACACACACACACACACACACACACACACACACACACAGTTTTATATCTCCATGTTGGTTTGGTCTGAAGTAGGATTGTGCCTGGATGATACTGCAACAAATACACTGAATGATATCACATATTAGTCACATGGCATGACCACCTGTGATATGTAATGGCAATGGGCACATATCCACTGCCACAGCCACCAGGGAGTATCACTAATTACAAAAGCCACCTAGGCATACCTCTCAATTTCTTTGCTCCAGAATTCTCAGCACATGAAAAAAAAAATAATGGAGTTACAAAGGGACAAAATCATGTAGAGATTTTAAATTATGCATTTTCTGGAGAATATGAAGCCTGAAGATGAAATGTCTTTCATTATTAAGTGATATCAATTTTCAATGATTTGCCAGAATACCACACATTTTAAGAGAAGCAGACCAAAAATATGAGGCAAAAATCTGGACATTCTATGAAATTCTGGATAATTGAAAAGTATGTCCTCACTGTGGATGGTGATGTCTCAGGCTGTACAGACTCATGCCCATCTGTGGCTGTGACTACATCCTCTGTCTGTACTGTGAATGGATGTCCATTCTGAATTGAGATAGACCATACCACTGTATTATTAGAGTGTATCTCAGGTATCTGTATATCAACATTACCCATTCTTGTAAGAGTATAAGAATAAGTCTGTTTTCCTGTACTAGCCTCTGCAGGTACCACCATAGCAGTGATCTACCATGTCAGCACACACCAAATGACACACCAGTGTCAGCAGGAGTTCCTGTGCTGAAATTGTGACCCTGTGCCATGTTCATTAAAGACATCATGCATGCTGTACGATTCAATCCCAACTTATCTCTTTTGCCATCCTGCTCTCCCTGGATGGATATTTGATGTCCTATAACAAAATATTTGAAATGTTTATTGTGGTAATCCTACAGTCCCTATATGTGGTGTTACTGTACAGATATCTCATAACTATGGTACCAACCTCACCCATATGTTCTTAGGTTCATAGGTTCATAGGAGATTACTAGGCTAAGGGCTCAAGAGCCCTTAAAGCCTAGCCAGTTTTTCCCAGATTTTACCCAATTTTCTATCTGTAGGGGAAAGTTAACAAGAGTCAACAAGTGGGGTTTTGACTATTTTTACAGACTGCCTTTGTCCATAAGGGACACGGGTGCCACCACAGCAGTGAATTTGTGATTTTTCATCCATTGGTCTAAACTGCACTTGAAGATGGTCAGAGAATGGATTTGCTTCATGTGAGTAGGAAGTCTTTTCCAGAGCAGAGGCAATCTCTGACACATATCTGCCTCTGCAGGATAGTCTATTCATGTCAGAGGTCAGGTATTGATCTTTGGAGTGGGTAATCCTCATGCAGTTATTTTTGTGAATATGCAATATTTTCATCATGGCTGGGTCAGCGGCTGCCTTGTAGGTCAGGCACAGATCATCTCTCAGTAATTGGTTACAAACTGAATGCACTGGTAAGGATTTGAATGAGTCCGTATATGACATGTTGGTTATATCCTATATTTTTTTGGTGAGAAACCTCTATCCTCCAGGCATTTAGACAGTTGTAAACACACAACACAGAGCTATGGACTGTATGTTACTTGGACTGGTAGAATGACAAATTGTGACTTAGTTACACCATGCAATATTTACTGATCTGTATGCTGTGCAGTAGAATTTGGGGCAAGTAAGGGAACACATACTTACCAAAGCTTGAACCTCATAAGGTTCATTCAGGCTGGTAGTACCAATAAGTTTGTGTAGGGAAAGGCAGTCATCCCAAATGCCAACATTGCAAGACATCTTCTGAATCCCAGTTGCATGGCTATACTCTGACACAGTGAGAGTAAAGGGACAAATAGAACTGATGTATAGAGTACACTAGAGAGGCCATATCCTCACCGTATGTAGTGATAAACATGAACAAAGACATGTTGCCCTGCTATCATGGGCAATATTGTTGCTAATACAATTTGCAAACAATGAAAATATTCTGGTATTTGTATTCATATTCTTAGTCTTGTTCATTGTGAATTCCAGTCTAGGGTGCACATCCATAAGAAACATTGACAGAAAAGCTTACTAACCACCTTCAGAGTACTTTATGCCACCTTAGACTACTTATACATCCAGGTATTCCTCCTAATACTGTTGCCTAGACATCCCATACATTATTCTTGTTTGTAAGACCAAGTTTTCAAAATGGTGGCGTGCATCTAAAGCAAAGTCAGTTTATTCCTATTTGCATGAAGTACACAAATTAGGTCAAGTTGCACGAATTTCTAACTTTATTTTGCTGCCTTACATCTGTGACTAACTGCAGCTTGCTGCCTATAACTTCTTCTGACACTACATAAACATGAGTTTATGCTGTAGTCTTTCACTGTACCTGTGTCACACCACTTCGCTGCTACAGCTTGCAACATTCATGATTCACAAATCAAGTTGTCTGCTTTGTTTCCTGGAAAAAACTTCAGCTAGTTTCTGGCACAGAGTGCCAAGATGGTGCATAAAGGAGGACAGTATTATGCTCTATCTCCCTCATAGCCATTTGAAAGAGTGCTTACTTGGGCCTCATGATGATACCTTCAAAAAAGAAGACACTTGATATGACCTGACTAATGAGTTTTCCTCAGGCATAAGTATTACCTGGATGTGGGATCACTCCAGGCAATGTTTTGATTATACGGTGTCATATCCCTGATGATCCCTTTTAAATTTAAAGTCAATATCACCCGAAATGGCACAATAAATCAATAGCATTATTTTTTGCTGAAGTTTATCTTGTTTTATATTTAGGTTTGTTGTAGCTACCTTCACGTATCTCTAAAGGTCAGTCAAGGAATTAGATGTTTAGTTAGTTAGTTAGTTAAGAAAATACAAAGCGAACTGGACAACCAGGAAAAGTAAAATTTTATTGAGCGCTTTCGTCAGTTTTTAACTATGACTTCTTCAAAATAAAATCAAGTTACACACTGAGTCTTATATAACCAGTGCAATAAATCAATTAAAAAACTGTAAAAAGTACATCCATTTTTAAAGGTACAGGCTCCCTTAATGCATTTTACTAGTAAGTCATGTAAATATAACTGTATTTTCATAACCAAGAACAAATAAAACAATAACATTCTTGTCACGGTTGTAAAAAACATGGAATATTTAAATGCAGAAGTCTGCTTTTAATTTAAAAAAAACTACTAGCCTGAAATGAGCTATAACTGGAGGTAGACATTTTGTGAACACTCTTAGTGCAGTTCATAGTCCAAAGGATAAGGCAGAAACAGAATATGTGATTCTGACACACAAAACCTTAAGAAACTCCTGAAGTCTGGATGAATATGGGTATGATGATAAGCATCTTTAAAATCTAATGTTACCAGGAAGCTTAAATGAAGAAGAATAGGTAACAGGTTGTGAACTGACAACATTTTGAACTTAGGCACAATCACAGACAAGTTTAGGAAAGAAAGAGCCAGAACTGATCTCCAAGCATCTTCTTTCTGTGACAGTGAAACCATCATTGAATAAAAACCTTTCCCAACCTAGGAAGGAGGAACTGGTTGTATCACTCCCTGAGACAGCATGTGTTGACAGACAGAGAGAAAGAGTAGTCTGGTCTAGTGGTTAAGGAATAGCCCCCCCCCCCCCAAAAAGAGGGGTTTTCTCCCACTGCCTTCTGTAACCTTGATGAATGATCTTCAGAACCCATTTGGCTAAAACTATCTGTTGTTAAAGAGAAAAAGATGATATTTAGACTTTCTGGAAGGGTACAGGGACTGCCAGGTGGGAGGTGGCACAAGATCCCTTAAATTGTCATTATGACTTGTTGAACTGTGCCATTTTTGATACAGATTATGGTAATGACCCCTGACTACTTCCAAAAGAAGGGAATCTTCAAAAGTACCCTGGATATTAGTGGAAAGGGCAGAAAAGCATACAGGAACAGGATTCCTGTATGCTTTTTTCCTTTATGGAACCTCCTGCAATTTCTTCTTAAATCTCTGTTTAACTGCTTTTTGGTGAGACATTATTTTTTTCCTAAAATTGGATGAAGAGTTAGCAAATCCCTTTGAAATTTTGGAAATTGGGGTTTGTAATGTGTTACAGATTCCATGTATCAATTTACTTTTTCATCACATTTTTGATAATCTCTGCAGCAGATTAACCAAAAACTAAATTTCTGTCTAAGGGAGAATTTAAAATCTCATTTCTCACATCATCTGGGAAGTTCTGACAATTCACCCAGACAAAACTCCTCAAAACAGTACCAGTAGCCATACCTCTGGAAGAAGCATCAAATGAGTCATATGCACACTATGAAAAATGAATAGTGACCTGCAAAATGGAAGAAAATACATTATTTAAATCAGATTTTTTTCTGAAAGAAGAAACTGCAGACAAAACATTTCAAAGCATTCTTCCTCTAATGACACTGTAGCTGTGGAGCACGAGAGAAGGTTGGTTGGGAGTGTCTCAACTGGAAGGGGATGCTCACTCTTCAATGACAGGTATCCCAGCTGCATTGCCCAACTTCACCCAGCCACAACTATTACAGGCAATAGAGGCTGCAGTGGTCTGAGCAGTGGACAGGTGTATGGTTGTAGATGAAGAGGTTACTGGTGTGGATTGCAGATTCAATGAACCAGCCAGTTGCTACCAACAGGTCACCAGGATGATGAAGCCCACATCTCTGTCCAACATGGTCCATCATGTGGAGATGGATACCTGTTGTACAGATAATTTTTTTCTTCTGTTTATTCATTTTTTTTTCTGTTATTTTGAGTGCTGCTGGTGACACAAGTCTGTAGATGCATGATAATCTTTAATTTTTGCACTTCTAGCCGAATTTGTAGAATGTCTCTAAAACTGGCAGAAGTACTCAATAACAATGTGGAAATGCTGGGTGAGATATGGCTACATGCCACAATTTTTGTAAGAATGTGATGTAGAATATTTATCTCAGGTTGAGTTGCTGAAGATATCAGCAAGTGAATTCCAATGAAATGCTAGACATAATTGTGTTCTCCTTTAGATAGAATGAAATGCAAACAAGAAGAAATTTGCAAGTCAGATGAGTGAGATAATTAATTTTGATAGGTAGCCTGGGAGTTTAACTGTGACATTCTTCTTTGCATTTTATGAGATGGAATACATTGGCAATCTAGTGCTGTTCTGTGGGGATAATCAGTAGACCTGAACTGTAGTATTTGAATGGAAATGTGACATGGGAGGCCTAACGGAGTTGCGACGTTTTGGATTGTGTCTTATAGCAATGGTAAGACAAAGAAAAGAAAAAAATAGGTGTTACTTATTAATTCATTCATTTGATTTATTTACTAATCTATCTATTTATTTATTTATTTATAACACTGAAACTGCTGGATAGTAGCTTTTTTCTTTTTTTTTTTTTTAATTTGGCAGCTATAATAATAAACCATGTCAGTTTGGTCAAGTAAATTACTGACATGATTGGGGAGACAAACAATAAACTATATTGCAGTGTGATTTCTATATATAAGAAGTTGTGCTATGTATTCTTGTTCTATATATATATATATATATATATATATATATATATATATATATATATATATATAAAATATATATAGGTTTACTATTAAAATGTTGAAGTAATGTTTGAAGAGCACAAGAATGTCAAATTTTGGTTGGACAATTTCTGTGTTGCCAAACGTTACTTGAGCGAGATCATTGTGCATTCACTGATACGAACCTCGATGTTAGGAGTACAGATCACGGTACAGTGAGGACTGGTAAATCCATCCCTTTCCTCAATGTAGTGCGATCTCGGAGATGGAATACATATTTAGCAGGGGGTGCGGGGGGAACAGACCCCCAAAGGGGGTGTAGGGGGGATTGCCCCCTGAAAAATAGTGAATTTGCAGGGTAGGAGCTATACATACCTTAGCTCCTATGTCGACATGCAGTTTTCTAATTTGATCTAAATGTCGAATCTGCTGAATTCATCCATTTGATTCGACATTTAAATCTAATTAGTATTCATGGATTTGACATTATGATTCGATGTTCAGAACGGAATTTGTTTTGAATCTTGACATTTTGATAGTAAACCATATTTTTATATATATATATATATATATATATATGTGTGTGTATGTATATATATATATATATATATATATATATATATATATGTATATATACACATATATATATATATATATATATATATATATATATATATATATATATTGGGCTATACATAGAGTTAATGGCCTTTATCTTTCAGTATTGAACAATCAGTGGTGGTGCTGCGGTAGCGTTGTCGCCTCACAGTAAGACGTTGTCCTGTTCGATTCTCAGCTAGAGCGTCTTCTGCGTGGAGACATGTGTGAATGGACGTACCTTCGTTGAAGGTTGTACGTCAGGGCTGGCAACTCGGCACATAAAAATCCACTGCCAATCATTAGCGGACCAGAGTTCCGCTATGGCAACTCCTAACCAGGAAAAGCTGAGAGACACAACAATTGAACAATCAGTTTTCAATAATATGGAATGTTTCTTTCCAAAGGAAGCTGTTTACAATGTATCCAGAAGGCCATTGCTGTCACTCACATTTACTTAAATCCTATCTGCCAGTTACTTTTGTTATTTTCCCATAGAATACTACTAGTAAGTGATCTGTCCAGCAGTGTCAGCAGCTGTAATAAAAAACAGTTGTCTTATCCGTGTTTTGTACTACAAGTGTGCTTAAATGTATAGGATAACCTGTGGAGTCCTCCATACCTACTGTTTGGTACCCACTATATTCACATATTGATGTTCATTACAAAGACTATGTCAATTAACAGCAGCAAGCCCTACTTCTTTCAAAACACTAGTGATTGCCCTTATGAGTTGTAAGCAATGTAGGATCAAAGAAGATGATAATTTAATTTAATTTTTGCCTGTTGTTCCTGCACTAGCGTTACTGACCTTTGGTGGTCCCACTTCGATGGAACTATGGGTGCCTTTACAGGGCCTGTCTGTAACCCCTTTCTACAGAATTGTTCATGGAAAGACCAAAAGCTGCTTATACATTAGTATTTTTACACATTGAGAAACATTCCATGGTGATAGAGGGCTGTTTTCATCAGATCTTCTCCGTCTGAGTCCTGATTAAGCAGCATCTATGTCCAAACTAATTAAAACCAACTACTTACTTCTTTAGAAAACTGCACTCCTTTGGTTTGCCCTCCAAGATTTCTTAAAAGCCTTATCAAACTGTAAATGCGTATATGTGCAGTGCTATAAGTTTGGGTAATAAGGCCTACAAACTTCTATGCATATCACAATATGAAAAAATTGTCTATAGTGGTTAATTAAACCCTGGGACACTAATTTATTTACCTTCCCAGGTTATGCCAAATAGTAGTTAACAGGAAGAATAAGTACATTGCAGACAACTTTTCCTGGTGCTTAAATCATTAAAATTAAAAATTATTCCAGCTGACGTAACTTTAGAAACCTTGATGGTAGACATTGAGTAAGGTACCATTTCTGAATTTCTTCATGTTATACTGTGTTTTTGGAAGCTATCAATAAACAAAACCAGGGATGAGGAATTTATTATAAGTACAGGTAAGTTTGAATCAGATTGCAGGGTAATATTGGTGGTAGACTTAAATTATACACATACTTACTGCAATTAATTAGAATTTTTCTTCTGCCCCAAAGTTGTCAACAGAAATTTTTTTCAGTAGGTCAATCTACCAGCCGCAAGCAGTAACACAGACATATTTTTAACTAGCTATGATGGACTTGTTTGAGATCATAAGTCTTGGGCCTCCAATGGGACAACATGAACACTTTTCTTTTTTATGTATATCATATATAAAACAAACTGCCAAGTATGATTTATCAATGATATAATCTTAAATGAGTAGATTACAACAAAATCTGTACTAATACAAACAGCATTAATTGGATTCTTATAACCATAATCCCAATTCAGGATATTCAACCTTGGATACTCTTATCAGATGATACTGGTAAAACTTGATCTGACTTCTCTGCAAAATAAGATTTAAACAATGCTTTGGTGGTCAGTGAGGTTATTAAAACTATATAAAAAGAAGACTGATATCAATGTCATTTAGTAACTATTCTACAAACAGAAATATAGTCAAACCCAAAGGAATTAGTGAGAGATTTAGAATTATCTTAAATAAAGATAAACTGCTTAAAATACACAAATTCAACAGTAAGAAGCAAATTGGAGGCCCATGACTCTGTATTACTGTCAAATGACAGTTGTCCAATCATTACTGAGCACATGGTATTTAAATCACTCAATAAAGTAAGGAAACAAACAACTCTGGGCACAGATGATATTTCTGGAATTTTCATATCATCTATAAAAAATACTGTAGCCTAAATGTTAAACAGTATGTTTAGTGGCTTTCTGAAAACTAAATTTGAGACAAGATCTTGGAAGATATCTTCCATTACCCCAATATTTAAAAAGGGTAAGAAGCTGTTACTAAAAACTACAGATCAAAAGTACAAATGTTTAAGTTGAACTTACCATATCGGCAGATGATTGAATGATCATTGCTGCAGTTGCCTTAGCTATGTGAGTTATATCTTGCCAAGGATGTCAGAGCTGGCCAGCTTCCAAAGCTTCAGAGGACCTTTCATGCACCCAAACTATCAAGCATCTTGAGATGAGCTGACTAAAAGACAAATTTGTAAGTGAAGCCCTTCAGAGTTTTCATGTTGCCAAAGAATATGCTCCTCTCAGGCTTTCGAGGATAGACATTTGGCT
>NC_056746.1:1202830303-1202892803 GCF_019279795.1 Protopterus annectens | reverse complement strand
ATAGAGCACAACCATTCCCTGTTGTAATGATGATGATACAACAGGTTAAAGTGAAAAAGCAACTCTTCACTGTTTGAAGATATGTAAAGAGTTACATAATGAGTAAGATCTTTGCTTCTCAACTGTAGGGTTCATTCTTGGCCTATTCTCACTGATTGCGTGGAGTGTGCATGGATATTCTCAAGATACATTCGTTTCTTCCTACCTCCCAAAAGAATGCTGGTTGATTGACTTCTCTAAACTAACCACATACAATGCATTTCCAACTGCTTGTGTGACTTTGGTTACAGCTGAAAAGGTGTAGGATAGACTAGTTATTCCATTTACAAATGATGTAGGTTACCCATATCAATAATTTATTTATTTTTTATTTTTATACATTCATTGTCTTATTCAGGCTCATGATAAGCTAAATCTTATCCTGGCAATGCAAGTGAAGAAAGAACTATCCGTGGTACAATACCAGTCTGTCACAAGACACAGACTCACAAGCAGTGTAGATGATTGGTAATTCACTAATTTGTACATCTTTGGTATAAGGAGGTGGGTAATGAACACCCTGACAAAAGTTTATGGAACGCATGGAAGTCATGCAAACTCCATACAAAAGAGACACAAATTATAAAAAAATCAACAAAGTTAACACTAAGGAAATTTGTTTAGCTCATGATTTTATGTATATCATTTTCATTTGTCATATGTCGTTATCTTTTAATTTCTATTGTAACTTTAAACTGTTTTTGTACTACAACAATTAGTTGCCAAATCCTCTCACATATGTATGATCTTATGTATTGGGAAGGAAACAATATCTGCAAGCATAATCCAGTAGCAGAAAATGTCAGTACGTATAACTATACAGCATTAGAACTCGGAACTATTAAAAACCGTGAACTGAGGTAAACGCGATGTGGTTAACGATGAGGTAACCAGTATGACCACTGACATCCTGGGAATTATTGCACTAAAATTGACTGGAACAGGCCATTTGTCATTAGATAGTTTTCACAATTTCTCTAGATAAGAATTGTGAATAAGCAATAGGGTATCCATCATAGTTAAAAAAATTGTATGTAGAGCAGTGCTAAGTTACAACACCAAAAAATGACAGAATGATCTAAATCAGACTCCGAGGAAAGTTGTTCAGCATTACAGGGATACAAGTTTGTGTTGCATCTAAAAATGCCAAACAAAGAGAAGATGAACAGTTTAAAGAGGATCTATAGCACCTTCAGAAATATATCCAAAAAAAATGTTACATTCATCATAGGGGCAGCGTGCAGGCAGCTGTTAATGCACAGCTGCCATCTCTCCAGCAAGAGTTTCTCTCTGAGGCTTCTGTCTCTGTGGTGTTCTGTGTGCATGTCCTCATGCTCATGTGGGTTTCTCCCTTTCCTCGTTCCTCCCACACATTCTAAAGACATGCTTCTGGAGCGTTTCTCCCGGGCCTCTGGTGAAAACAGGATCTGTGGAACCTAGTTGGACTTTTCCAGTCAACAAATGTTAAATAAATAAATAAAATAAAATAGGTGATTGGAAAGCTAAAGTTAGTAATTAACATACAGCTGGAGTAAGGATCACTTACAGACTTAGGAGAAATTGAAGCAAAACTGAAACTAGTAGAATTCTGCTAGGATAATTCACTGGTTATATTCCCCACTCTTATTCAACAGCAAAAGAGACAGTTTTACACTTGAGTAACACAAGATTATCAATACCAAAATCAGATGGACTATATAGTTTGTAGCTTAAGTTGGGAGATTATGCAGTTAATAAGACTAAGAGCTGTAGTGGATTGTGGTTTAGACCATCAGCCTTTTATAGCAACGTTTATAATTAAATTAAAGATACCCAGAAAGGCCTCCAGGCCAATTAAATACATATTATATTGTAATGTTATTGTGTTTGTATCAGAGGTGAAGAACATGCTTAAAGATTAGACTCGGTGGATAGAATGGCTGAAGGACTATGAAAACAAGTCCGTGATACTATTCAGGAGGTTACAATCAAAAATTCTTCAAGATGCAAAATGGCTGTCTGTGGAGACTTTGTAGGGGGCTGAGGGGGGAAAAGAACAAAATGTAACAGAGAAAGGAAAGAGTATGTCAAGCTCTATACAGAAATGCATGGAATCACAGAAAGCGATAATGAAATTCATTAAAATGGGCAGTGCTAAGAACTGAAAGACGATCGAATGGGAAAGACAAAGTCTTTGAGAAGATTATCAATATTAAGGGAACTTCCAGGTAAAGATGTGCAGATGTAAAGTCAGACAAGGGAGGGAACTATCAGGCGCAGGAGATAATATGACGAGATGACAGGGGTATAGAAACGTCCTATTTAACAAGAACCCCAACATATAATAAAACATGGGAAAACTATTTTATAGTTTAACATTTTCATTCTTTAGTAAATGTCAACTTCTTAAATTCGACTCATTTATCTAGGGCATGTGTCTTTTCTTTGCTTTTAATAGCCCGTCTGTATTTAATGATATGCTGCAAGATCTTCCTCATGGTTTTACCCATATAGAACTTCTTGCAGTTTACATACCAGATTGCATTAAACTAGACCTTGTGTATTACAACAGTAGATTTGTTTTATTAAAAAAGACTCTATACCTGATTGTTTCAAGCTAACACCATCATCAATGAATCAAAAATATTTGTATCGCCAACATGGCAAGTACCCATAATACTGGTATTACTCGTATATATATATATATAATGATATGTTCTCTGACCATGAGCTAGGCATCCTAGAGAGTGAGGCTAAACTAACCCAAGGAAGCCTTGCTAATAACAAGACTCCAACAAGTGATGGAATTCTAGCTGAATTAGAATCGATCAATAGAGAACATAAGTGTAGACACTGGATTGTTAAAATCACAATTTATACTCCAGTTCCAAAACAGGTTGATGCTGAAGAGTGCTCAAATTATTGAACAATTGCATTTATTTCATAAGCTAGCAAGGTAATATCCAGGATCCATCAAGTTAGATTTAAACAATACATTGACCAAGAACTGCCAAATGAAAAAGATGGTTTTAGAATTGTTAGAGGCATCAGAAGTCAAATTGTTAATATCCACTGAATAATAAAATAAGTAAGTCAGTTTTATGAATCATTTATTTCAGCTTTACTGACTAAGCCTTTCAAATACTGGGTCACTTAGTTGTTTCCTGAGGAGACTGCTTCCAGAACAAAAAACAATTAGGAATATGAAAATCTGAATGGCTTAAGATTGGGAAAGAAGTGAGACAAGGATATATTGTCACTGTACTTATTTAATTTATATACTGCTGTACTGTACAAAAGGTTAGCTTAGACAAGTAAGATACTTTAGTCAAAATTGCTGGGAGAAATATTAGCAACCTCAGGTGTATAGATGATGCCACTATGACGTCTGACCAGGTGGTATAATAGTTAAGGTATTCACCACCCATGCATAAAGTAGAAGGTTCAGTCCTGACCTCCGACCAATTGCCTGTACAGAATTTGTTATCCTTAAGACACCTCTTAATACAAAATATCTGGACAAAACCTGACAGAATGGGGGAATAAAGGCCCAAAAACAGGGACAAATTTTAAATACTGATCTTATAAACTTAGAAAGTTGCTAGAAAAACAGGCTTTGTCTTAGCTTGCATTTTGCTGTTGAGTTTGAAGTCTGAAACACAAATGTATATCATTATTTAATAACTTAAGTCCTTAGATCACCCCAGTAATTTGCCAGTAAATACGCTTATATTCTTGTCCTGGTGAGAGAAGGAGCAGACTGCATTGACTCCTGACTGTTTCCGGTTGGAGAGTGAGTGTCTGGGCTTAATGTTCCTTATTGGTCTGGTTGCTAGTCAAGGTATCTACCAGGAAAAGGCAACAAGCCTACAAACCCTTGCATCAACTGGTACAAGATTGTGAATCACAAAACAGGTTGTGGCCTGCTGCTATCTTGGGACTGGTGCTAACATTTTGTTTCTGGTGAGAGAAGAAGCAAAGGAGCATTGTTTCCAAACAAAGTGAAGATATGGTAAGACCAGCTTTAGTAGAAACCAGGCAGTAGCCATTCATGCAAATCCCCTCTTTTCATCATTCTTGACAAGTTAATTCTTTGTTTTCAGTAAGTACTTCTTGATTTGTTTCTAACTTCAGAATATCTGCCTAAATACTTCATCCTTAAATTTTCCGTGTCTACATATTAGTTTCCCCTTAAGTGTTTGGCAGTGCTCTGGATAGACTCAGACACCTTGACTGACATTTTTCCTGTAAAAGCACAATTGAAATTTCTCCAATACCTAGTTGCACACAGGACAACTAGTTTGCAGTGACAAGCACTGTCCCCATAGTTACAAACCAGATACTCCTGACAGTGATTAATATTCTCACTTCAACTGTCTAATCAATATAAAAGGGTCTATTGCCATGGATATGAACTATCCTACAGTCTCTGTTACTGGCTTGGTGGGTATGGGCATCTTTACGCAATGTAGAAATTGCCTCATGTTTGCTGACAATCAGTTAATTATAAAACAAACTTGATATGGTATGTGAGAGATGTATATACACAATGCCACTAGAGGCAAAGCTCTCACATAAAAGTACTCAATGTCAATAAGGTTGTCAGTAGTACACATGCTGCACCCATCACATGCAATTCAAAGCAGACATATTGACCCACATAATCTGAGGCACTTAACTGTAACCTTCCTAAACCACAAAGATCTAGATGAAGTACACATGACAAATACCCTCAGCAGTCCCAAATGCACTCTTTCAAAACAACACCCACATCAACCCATAGAGCTACATCTCATGGAACCTCTACCTCTAAGCCCATAAGGCAAGCCACCACACAATCTAACATTCTAGTCATTGGAGACTCCATCATCAGACATACTGATGTCCCTCTCACTAAGTTGAGTAAGGAGAAAGTCACAGTCAGTTGCTTATCAGGGGCTAGAATATGCAACATTATGAAGGCACACAGGTCACTGGACCACAACTACCAATATGACACAGTCACAGTCCATGTGGGACTAAATGACCTGAGACTTACCTCCCTAGATTATATGAAGAGAGACATGATGGAGCTCTTGTAATATGTGTCTTAGGCTGGTATGAACCTAGCATTGAGCAGCATTTTACCTTCTCCAAGGATGTTACCACAATATGAACAGAAGATGATTGACTTTAATAATTGGCTTAGTTTCTGTTGTCGTTGTAAGGGGGTGCAATTGTTGTCAGCATGGAAGGAGATGGTCAACAGACCATGCTGCTTTGCCAGGGATAGTCTGCACCTCTTCCTTCAAGGCTTTCGAATGTTAGCTAGAACATTGTCTTCCCCATAGTACCTTTTTAGGCAAAATGCCAAACTGAAACTACTTCTGACGTAGGAAATTAAAACCAAGAAAATCTAAAGGTATTACTGCTCAGTTCTAGGAATCTAAACAAAAAACTCCACTCCCTAGAAGTTCTCTTTACCCTAGAAAATGTTTACATCGGTACACTCACTGAGACATTCTTTAAAGCCAAGGAGAGCAACCAATAATGCTAGGTAATAATGTCTTCCACACATTAAGGCAACCTACTTCACAGGCAGGGACTAAAGGTGGAGGTGTCTCTACATCAAAAATAAATATACTTTAAGGCTGGTCAAACAGGAAAATGCACTTGAGCTGCTCCATGTACAAATCACAATTGGCAAAATTCATTACCACTTCTTTGCAAGCTATAGGTTCCCCTATATGACCCAGGAAACCCATACCATGTATATAAACTTATTAGAAACACTAACCATCCAACCTAATACCATATTCATGGGTGACTTTAATTAGCCCACTATTAACTGGGAATCCTTTATGACACCAAACATACACGCACAGTGATTCCTGGATTTTGTAAACACAAACTCCCTGGACCAGATAGTCAATTCACCAACCAGGAGTGCAACCACACTGGATCTGGTCCTCACTAATATAGAAGAGTGCTGCACACCCCCTGCTGTAATTCCTTCCCTGGGAAGGTCAGACCAAAAAATGGTCTCCTTTGAAGTAAAAATGAAACCTGGACCCCCAGCTAAACCTGGAATGTTCAGAAACTATTCTAAGGCGAACCTCCTGCTATTAAGTGAGAACCTGGCAAAATTTCAAGCCCCATAAACTCTGAAAACACTGCTGCCTATACAGAACTGTCACAGAAACCCTATACAAGCATGTTAATAGCTGCATAGAGGCAGCTGCACCTACCAGGAAGAAGTACAGAACTAACTCAAAAAACAAGCCACCTTGGTGGAATCGCAAAATCAATAGGCTGTATAACAGCAGGAAGAAAATCATGGCAAAAATTAGGACATGCAGCACTCAGCAGGTTAACAGCACTCTCATCAAACTAAGCAAACAACTCAGAGAATAAATAAAGTCTACCAAAGCCAAATTTGAGGTAAGTTTGGCCTCCCAGGCCAAGGACAACCACAAAGCATTCTTTAGCTATGTCTGCAACCTCAAAGGCAATACACCATTGTGTGCAGAGCTCATTGTAAATGGAGCCACCTATCCTGAGCCAGAAGACATAGCAAATTACCTGGCTGATAAATTCATCTCCAGCTTTACCCCTCTGTCCCCCTCCATCTTTCCTGAGGAAATATGATCAAGTATAACCCCCCCTACTATCACTACAGAGCAGGTGTCTTATGCTGTCTTTAAGACACAGAACACTGCATCAATAGGCCCAGACAATATCCCAGGATGCCTTCTAAATAGCATGAAGCATGACCTATCAGGGCCTCTGGAATTACAATTTAACTGTAGCGTCCAAACAGGTTTCGTACCTCATGAACTGAGAAAGGCAACAATTATCCCTCTGCAAAAAGGTGGGCCATATACAGACCCTGGAAACTATAGACTCATAAGTCTCACTAGTTTTCTATGTATAGCCATGGAAAGAATTATCATGGATATGATCAACAGAGATACAGTAAACATCCAGACATTGGATCCATCCCAGTTTGGTTTTGGTAAGGGTAGATTGTGCCTGCTCAACCTGGTGGCCTTCTTTGAGAAGGTTACCAAAGCAATGGATGCGGGCAAAATCATTCACACTGCCTACCTTGACCTGGCAAGGCATTTGACACAATATCCCACTTGGGCATTGTTGACAAATTCAAGAGGTTAGGTGCAAACCCATATGTCACCCAGTGGATAGCCAAATTGCTCACAGACAGGACCTAGGAAGTTAGAATTGGGGAATCTACCTCTACAAAGAGGCTAGTCACAAGTGGAGTCCCTCAGGGATCAGTCCTTGGACTGCTCATTTTTGGCATTTACTTCTCAGATGTCAAGGCCAATGTCAGTGATCTCTGGCTGACTAAATTTGCATATGGTTGCAACATAGAAGCTGTCATTAAATCTCACATGGACACAAATGTTCTCCAGGAGGGACTGACAGACAACTGGTGTCAGAGCCATGGACCATACCTCTCAACTGTACAGGTTTTCACAGAATGTCCAGATTTCTGCCTCATATTTTTGGTGTGTTTCTCCTAAAAATCTGTTCCTTTCTGGCAAATAGCTGCCGATTGCAGTCATTACATGATGACATACATTTGAGTTTAAGACTCCACATCATTCAGAAAAATCACGCTAATGCAAAACCTATTATTCTATCAACTAAGTTTGTAAGGGAAATATTTAAAATCTGTCCCTATTTGTCTACTCATCATTTTAGGCTTTGTCCAGAGTTTTTGCTCTAAGAGGTTGAGAGGTATACTATGGACTAAAACTAAATGCCAAGAAATTCTTAATAGTATCCTTTGGGAAGTCATCCATCCCTGGTAACTATCATATTGACAACACACCCCTTAGAGTTGACCCAGTAGTCAGGGACGTAGGGACACACATAGATTGTAATCTAGCCTTTGACCATCATGTGTCTTACAGTGGTGAGGAAATCATTCTATGTTACTCATCTTATAAAGAAAGGCATAGCATCTAAGTCCAAGAAAGTATTTGTTCCACTGTATTTGGCATTCATCAGACCTATCACTGAGTACAGTGCCCCCTTTAATATGTACTTAACCAGGCATACCCAACAATTGGAACATCCACAGAGGTTCCTCACTAAAAGAATACTGGGTGTAAGTAAAATGTCCTATGCAAATTGCCTCAAATCCTTATACCTGTATTCTGTCTCCTACAGGTTTTTATCTATTTATTTTTTTATTTATTTCCAGTTTGATTACCGGGGAAGTCCACTGGGTCGAAATGACCCATTTTCAGTGGAGGCCCGGGGAGAAAAGCTCCAAGATGCATTATACAGTTAAGATACAAGTGATAGAAAAGTATAAAAGATGACATTATGTAGAACAGTTACAAATAAACACATTCAATATCATGCATAGTTAACAAAGTTCACTGAGAGTGAAGTTAAGGGTTATACAGTTTCATCTGAGGAAACACTGATATGAATTAGGTGTGGAATCAGTTTACATACAAACATTTAAGAAAAAGTGGATACACTTTACATACACACATTTAAAGTAGGATGCTATTTACAATATTTACAAGGTTGAGTCGTATGAGAGTACCTACGGGAGTTGTTGAGAGCTTAGACAGACAGTAGCTATAGGAGTTGTCAAGAGCTTAGATAGACTCCTAGTAAGATAACTATGAGAGTTATAGAGAGCTTAGGAACCAAAGAGAGAACCCCTGGGGGCATATACTTAGCATGGATTAGGTAGGGTAAAGACATGTACATTTCCATTTAGTGGACAGGTGTTTGAAAAGCTGGGTTTTGAAGTTTTCCGATTTTGGTATGGTTCTTAGGGTGGAAGGAAGGGAGTTCCATTTTTTGCCTAGTGAGTAAGAGAGTAGAGGTTGGCCAGCAGAATGTTTAGGTTTGTGGATAGCAATTAGATTCTGATGTTCAGATCTGAGAGCTCTGTTGGGTGTGTAAGGGGGAAGGAGATTAGAGCTGGACATTTTGTTGGGTGAAATACAAGTCTATGTTCAGTGGTGAGTTGGAGGTAGTCTAGGTAGTGTGGGAGTTCAAGCCAATTCAGGGATTATAGGGTAAGGCAATAATGGGTGGAATTTTTGGATTTAGTGGCAAATTTAGAGATTTTATTTTAGCAGTTTTCTAGTTTGGAGGTGATAGAGGAGGACAGGTTGGTTAGAAGAGGGGCTCTGTATAATAAGGAAGGAATAAGATAAGTTGTGGCCAGAGTATGCCTGGTAGTTTTGGAGAGAAAGCAATTGTTCCTGTACAGCATACCTAGCTTTTGGTGGGTTTTCTTAATATTTTGTTGAATATGGATAACAAACTTGAGGTGTTTGTCAATGGTAATGCCAAGTAGTTTAGCAGAAGGAACCACTTCTATAGGTGAAGTGGTTTGACTATGGACTTTGAAGTCATTTTTGTTGTAGGAGAGGATCTTTGTGGGAGGGAATAGTAGAATTTTTTATTTATTTGCATTGAGAGAGAGGTGATTTTGGCGCATCCAGTTTTCAGTTGTTGAGAAAGCAGTTTGGGTTTTAGTCAGCAATTCAGAAAGGTTTGAGGCAGAGCAGACTAAGGTTGAATCATATGTGTATTGAATGATTTTGGCATCAGGAATAGCAGTGTGGAAGTTATTGATGAAGATGTTAAAAAGCATAGGTCCAAGGATGGATCCCTGTGGTACACCAGTTGGGGTAGGTAGGAAGGAAGAGATGGAGTTCTTTCATTTGACTTCCTGTGATCTGTCTGATAGATAACTGGAGAACTAGGATAAAGTGTTTGGTGAGAGATGAAGATTTGAGAGATGACAGAGAAGGTGCTTGTGGGAAACAGTATTGAATGCTTTAGACAGATCGAGTAAAACAATATAAACTAAGTGTCCTGAATCTCGGGCTTGATTGACAGTTTCTAGGAAAGAGATTAGAGCGGTTATAGTGCTATGGCCTGGGCGGAAGCCATGCTGGGTGTGAGTGAGAAGACTGTTTTTGGTCAGGAAAGGCATAAGTTGGAGGTGAATGCATTTTTCTAGGATTTTGGATATTGGCGAGAGCAGAGCAATAAGGCGAAAATTTGAGATGCTGGGATTTTTGCCTCCTTTATGAAGAGGAAGATATAAGCTGAGTGCCAGTTTGGGGACATATGATTCCTTTATGGATCTGTTAATAATGATGCTGATTGGGAGAGCAATACCATCAGCAGCACATTTTAGAAAGGAGAAGGTGATATTGTCAGGATCATTAGACCAAGGTTTAAGTTTGGACAAAAGTTTTTTTATAAAGTTAGTGGAGGCGGGTTTGAACTCAAACAGAGAGGGAGGGTTATTAGCTGAGTTAGAAAGGGCAGAGTGAAGGGCAGTTGGGTTATTATTGGGAAACATCTTGGTGAGGTTAGAAATAGTTTCTATGAAAAATGAGTTAAATTCAGAGCTTAGTTCAAGGTCAGATTTACTTGGATCAAGACAGGGATTATTCTTGGAGCCTGGATTGAGGAGTGAATTTATTGAATTCCAGAATTGCTTGGAGTTTTTATTGTTATTGGACTGGAGTTTGATATAGTAGGATTTTTTTGTCCTTGGAGATTAGCTGTTTTGCAAGGTTATGGAGCTGTTTATATTGGAGCAAGGTATTGGGCTGTTTATTGTTTTGGTAAAGCTTCTATAGTTTGTCCCTTCAGTGCATAATCTGTTTTGTCTCTTTGGATAGCCAAGGAACTGATTTAATTTTTATCCTTTTGTTTCTTAGAGGGGCTAGGGAGTTTAGAGTGTCAAGGAAGACAGAGTTGAAGTAATCTATAGCACTGTCAAGAGGAAGGGTGTTTAGAATTTGCCAGTGCATGTGTTTGAAAATGTTTGAGAAAGTAGTGGGGTTGAAGCTACTGAGGTTGTGAGTGTGAATGTATTGATGCAAGTGTGGGGAAGAGCTAGTTGAGCGATGCATGAAGGCTGGGAGGTGGTCATTAATGGTATCAGGAATTTTGCCAGAGTTGGTTATTTTATTTGAATAGGAGACTAGGATCCAGTCTATAGTGGATCCGGGGGGATTTATTTTGTTTGGTCAGATTATGCAGAGGATTATTTGAGTGAAGTTGTAGATGTTAATGGATAAGGAGGGAGAGGGGCAATTGACTTTATTCCAGATAATATTTACATCTCCTAGGATGTAAGTTTCATAGTTAAATTTAGTAGAAGCCAATAGGAGAATATCTTCGAGTGTAGAGATATTGTTACCAGGTGAAATATATAGGGCAATGATGCAGATATTTTTATGTTTATTTAGTTTTAGTAGTCCAGCAGTCAGTTCAGTGTTTTGGAATTGAGGAATTGGAATTTGTTGGGGAATTAAGGTAAGAAGGTTAGAGTTGACTAAGGCAGTGCCGCCACCTTTTTTGTTTAGTCAGTCATTTCTGAGACAATGAAAACCTGGGGGCAGGATCTCAGAGTGGGAGATAAAGGGTTTGAGCCAGGTTTCGGAGATGGCTAAGATGTCAGGTTGGTTACGGCTTAACTAAGCTTGAAATTGGTGAAATTTGTTGCTAAGACTTTGTGCATTGATTGTAAAAATCTGTAGGGTGCTGTGGTAGGAGGAGGATGATACGGGGTGGGTGTTGTTAATAAACGGAGTAGGACCAGTGTTAGGATGGATGTCACCAGCTTGGACTAGGCTGTTAAAGGAAATATCTCTTAGCCATTCACATTTGTTAGGTGTGAGTTTTGGTAGATTTAAGATTAGAGTAGGTGACAGTGTCTTAACTTTAGAGGAGAATATTTTAGGGTGGAAATAAGTGCAGATGGTTGGGATGAATGAGAGAAGAGGCGATAGAGAGGGAAATGGGAGTAAGATTGAGAGTGAAGGTGGGTTTGTATGGTAGTTATCTTTGTAGGCAATATTGGACAAGCATTGGAGGAATATGAGCAAGCATAGTATAAGAAATTAGGAACAGAAAGAGGAGGCAGGGGGCCTGGAGGGTGTGGTGACTTAAGGAGAGCATATAAGAGCATAGGGAGAGTGATATGTGTAGGTTTGGAAAATAGAGAAGGTTAAGAGAAAGAGAGGGTTTAGAAAGTGATGGAGGTTTTCTAGAAATTTGAGAAAAGCAGAGGGGACTATAATTATTTGGGGGGGGGGTGCAGATAGAAGGGTTTAAGTATGAGAGCTGCAGGCAGGAGGAGTAATGATGGGGGAGCTGCTATTGGTAAGTAGACTGGGAGGGTAGGGCAAGAGAGGAATAAAGCTAGGCGTGCTGGAGGCAGATGGGAATTGGGGGCAGGGTAGGGGAGTGGAGTGAGCCCATAGGACGAATGGAGCGGGAAAGAGCAAAAAAGGTGAGTACAAGTAGAAAAAGTATCAGCAAAGATCAGTTTAATGGCTATAGTAAGAAGGTTTGTGCTAATATTTTCAGGAAAAGTAATGCAGACTGACATTTACTGAGGGTGGTTTAGCAAGGAGGGAGTAGATATTTACAGTTTTAAGTAATTACATTTCAACCAGACTTTTGTAAAAAAAAAATAAAACTTGTCGAGATTATAATGTATAACTGGGATTTACATTGGTAGATGCTGCCGTCTAATGGTAGAAGGAGACAGCAATCAGCAGGGATGGTCAAACCCATTTTAGGTTTAAAAATATTCTCGGTTAAGGAAAACAGGAGGGAAAGAGGGCAAATGGTCTGCGGTGGGCTGCTAAAACACACACACGGGAGGGCAGACTCAATAGGTAGTACAACAAGTCTATATATAATTAGCTGTAAGTAACATGCATTAACAAAATCTTGTTGGGGGGGTCTTCTCAGCAGTAGCTTTCTAAGTACCAGGTAAGTTGGAAAATTCAGGGTGTCTTCAGGAGTTAGCTGGAGGTATTCCTTTTGCTTTGAGGGAGGGAGGGAGCACCCATGACAGATTACTGTAGAAGAGAGAGAGAGACAACACTGAGTTAGTTAATATTGCAGATGTAGATAAAAGGGTAGAGAGGGAAGGCAGAAGGTAAGTGATGTTTAGAGAAGAAAGGATTCTGTTACAGAGCACAGTAATTAGAGTGAGACTAGGGATAGAAGTAAATAGAGCTGATTTGTAGAGGGAGAGTAGCTTTAAGGGGATTTTCAGTAGAAAGCAGCAGATGTAAGGCTAAAAACAGTACAGTTTAGGCAATGCAGACCATTAATCAAAGAAAGCATTCATTCTGCAGCTCAGCTTATTATCAGAGACCCTATTCCATTTGAGAGGAAAGGGTTAGACTACAATAATGCAAAATGTAAACAACATTAAGCAAGAGGAAAATAACACAGTAAACTACATAAATATACAAACAGTACACTAGATTGTGCAAAACAGTTTCCAAAACAGTGTATAATCCGTGTGGTACCCTTATAGACACAAACGGAAGTAAAATAGCTGCTGAGTCAGTAATTAAGTAATAAATCTTATAGTATGATCGTTGTTTCACCTTAAGAAAAAAACAGGCATTCAATGATGCACTTTCGTTAGCATACTTTTAACAAGACATCTTGTAGAGCAGGTTTCTGGACATAACTAAGCCAGCAATATTCAACAAACGAGCCCCATTTACCCAGACTATTGTAATGCAGCAGTAGACAGCATAAAAAGAGCCCCACTTCTCCCAAAGCAGCTTACAGATGCTAAGCCAGTAATTAAGCTAATTAAGCAAAGAGAAATGACACAGTAAACTACAAAAATATGCTAGCAGTACAATATATTGTACAAAACAGTTTCCAGCACAGTGTGTAAGCTGTGTGGTGCCCTATAGTCACAAACAAAAAAAAAATAGCTGCTAAGCTGGTAATTAAGTGGTAAGGCTCATAGTAGGATCATTATTCCACCTTAAGAGACAAGCAGGCATTCAAAGATGCACTTCAGTTGGCATCCTTTTAACACGCATCTTTAGAGCAGGTCTCTGATCATGTCTAAGCCAGCAATATTCAGATGAGTCCCCTGTACCCAGACTATATTAATGCAGCAGTGGGGAGTGTAAAAAGAGCCCCACTTTTCCCAAAAAAGCTTGCAGGAGTCCAAAACACATGTTTACGGCAAATATGTAAAAGCCGTCATCACAAGGTCATCAATAACTTTAACACACATTTACAATGGAAATCACAGTGTTTAACACAATGGGTGCTTTAGAGGCTTGCATTTGAAACACAGTTACACTGAAAATACCTACTGGGAGGCGAGACAAGAAGCCCAAACCACAGGACCGACGCAGGGAAGCTGGGGACTCTTAGTACAGGATTTAAAAATGGCACCACAGTCCATAGCAGATAGAAGTAAACTCCAGGGAAAACTAGCTAAGGGGGAGGAGATAGGTAGAGGGAAGGTGATTGGACTAGAGGGGTAGTAGGTAGGTGGGACTAGAGGGATGGAAAGTAGGTGGGAAGAAAATTCCCTGGAAACAAGAGGGCTTACTAGAGGTGAGTACAGCAGAAAAACTATCAGCAAAGAGCAGTTTAATGGCTGTGGTAAGGTTTGTGCTAATATTTTCAGGAAAATTAATGCAGCCTGACCTTTACTGAGGGTGGTTTAGCAAGGAGGGAGTAGATATTTACAGTTTTAGGAAATTAAACTTCTACCAGGTTTTTGTAAAAAAATAAATAAAACTTGTCGGGGATTATAATTTATAACTGGGATTTACATTGGTAGATGCTGCCACCTAGTGGTAGAAGGAGATAGCAAACAGCAGGGATGGTCAAACCTGTTTTAGGTTTAAAAATATTCTCGTTTAAGGAAAACAGGAGGGGGAGAGGGCAAATGATCTGTGGTGGGCTGCTAGAATGCACACACAGGAGGGCAGATTAACTGAATAGGTAGTAGAATTAGTTGTAAGCAACATACATTAACACAATCTTGTTGGGGGTCTTCTCAGCAGTAGCTTTCTAAGTACCAGGCAAGCTGGCAAATTCAGGGTGTCTTCAGGAGTTAGCTGGAGGTATTCCTTTTGCTTTGAGGCAGGGAGGGAGCACCCGGGACAGATTAATTAACACAATCTTGTTGGGGGTCTTCTCAGCAGTAGCTTTCTAAGTACCAGGCAAGCTGGCAAATTCAGGGTGTCTTCAGGAGTTAGCTGGAGGTATTCCTTTTAACACAATCTTATTGGGGGGGGTCTTCTCAGCAGGTTTTTGAGGGAAGACTTATGCTTGGCATGCAGGGCATTGTCAGACCCCACTCTGATGGACCTTCTGCATATCCACAAAACAAACAGCACCAGAATTACCCATTCTAAAGACATAAACCTTGCCTGTGATATAAATAGGACCTGCTAGAGCGATAGGTATGTATCCCAGAGACTACCCCGTCTATGGAACAGGCTCCCCATCCATGTGAAGCAGAGTTCCTCCCTAACCAAATTCAAGTGCAACATGGACAGTTGGATGGCAAATTGGAAATTCATCCCTGGTTTAGCACCTATGTCTCTAATTGACACAGGTAACCTGTAAATGGTTCATCTCTCAGGCCCATGCTTACACATGTCAAGGATATCAGACCTTGTCAGAGGTTTGGGATTCATGGCTAGGCTTAAAAAGGCCCTTGTGGTCATTAGCCTGGTAAACACCTATGAGCCTATGAACCTATAAATTTTATGAGGAAAAGGTCAAAAATATAAAGCAAAAATCTGGACAATTGGCAGGTATGCCTCAGAACAGAATAACACAGATCACATACTGTGCCTTGTGTCAAGGCAAGACACTCAAGGGTGTAAAATTGGTCTAGGTGATTCAGTCATGTAGACTGATGTCCTCAAAATGGGCATGGATAGTTACTGGTGATAAGTAGTTTGTGGACCCAGCCTACTCTGACCTATGCCAGGGACCCATGTTAATGCCAAAAAAGGAGTGTATGTGTTAATATTGATCAGTGCGTGCATGCCACAAACCCCAGCAACCCTGGGTCGATAAGTTACTGGCTGGCCAGTGCCCAGTTACACAGCTTGGGTTACCTGGGATAACTGTTGAGTGAAGGCTGGAAGTAAAACTAATGAGCCTGCAAAACCTGAACTAGGAATTGCTACACTCAATGTAGGTTCACTAACATGCAGAGAGGAGCTTGGAAGTGGATGGCACAATGGCAAAGAGGGAGATGGACATCCTGTGTATCCAGGATCCAGGATGGAATAGTGCAGCAAAGCCACTTAGCTTGAGATCCAGTGCATTACTCAGGAGGAGGTCAGACTAGAAATGAGGTGGGAATTGTAGTGAGAGAGAGGTTTCAGAAGACAGTGAGTGATATCATAAGAATTAGTTAAACACTCATTGCAATCAGACTCCATTGTAAAGATAGAGCACTATTCATGTTCTCAATCTATGCCCCACAACAGGACTGTGATAGTGAGAAAAAGAGTGAATTCAGACAGCAGTTGCAGAACCTACTAGATAAAGCAGGGCAACATGAACTGGTGTTGATAATAGGTGACCTGAATGCACATATTGGAACAGACAGAACAGGATATGTGGACTGGTTGGGATTGCATGGGTGGTGCAGCAGGAATAAAGAAGGTGAGGCCATTTTAGATTTCTGTCTGGCAAATGGCTTCATGGTAGCCAAATCCATGGTTCAAAAAGACAGACAATCACAATCATATACAAGAGTGGCCAACATGCAACTCAGGTAGACTTACTCTTAGTGAGGAAAAGGGCAGAATCAGTGACTGCAAGTCATCCCCAGTGAAGCAGTCAGCGAACAGTATAAACCACTGTTTGCCAAAATCAGCTGCAAGCAGTGATCAGAGAAGGCTCAGAGGTCAACAGATACTCAGATGAAGACCTGGAAACTAACTGGAAAAAGCACAGGAGTTCAAGGAATTACTCAGGGCTCCAGCACCTCAGGAGAAAGAGGAAATAGGTAAAGTTGAAGAAGCATGGAAGCGCCTCAAAACAGCATATGTGAGGACTACAGAACAGATATGTGACTGAGACAGGTATGGAAATAAGGTACACAGGAAAAGCTAGTGGTCGAACATAGAAGCCAAGGAAGTCATCAAAAGAAAGAAGGAATGTAGGAAAAAGTGTGAGAGAAAAGACGGACCAAGCTAGGAAGAAGTACAGGTTAGCTTACAAAGAGATTAATACAGGAGTTGTAATAGCAAAGATCATTGCTTCAGATACACTCTACAAACTTCTGGAAAGTGACTCAGTAAATGTCGAAAAGAAACTCTATTAGGTTGCAAAGCAAAGGCAGAAAGATAAGGAAGATAGTCAGACACGCTTAATAAGGGATGCCAACAGCAAACTGCTCAACAGCCCCAGGACATCAAAGGCAGATGGATGGAGTACTCCCAGCAGCTTCTGAATGAAGAAAATTCTACAAAGCTGAGATAAAAGAAGTCAGAAAAAGCAGCAGGCCCAGATGAGGCCACAGCAGGTATGATAAAGATGTTGGGTGAGATGAGGAGAAATAGCTGCTGAGGGTACTCATAGCAGTATGGAGGAAAAAGGCATATCCCAGATGACTGGAGATTAAGTATTCTACTGCCAGTGTAAAAGAGGAAAGTGGGCATTCATAACTGTGGGCAGTATAGAGGAATCCGACTCCTGTCACACTATAAGTCCTGGAGAGGCTGACTGATAAGAAGAGAAAGAAGGACTATGTGAGAAAAGATCTGTGATAGTCAGGCATAAGTGTTGAAGAAGGTAGGATTGTGGCACAAAATCGAGGGAGATGGTAACAGCTGACACAACACCCCTACTCTGTGTAGAAAATAGGAAAAGAAAAGGGACTGATGATGATGATGACCACTGTGATGTGAAAATACAAAGCAAAAAGCTAGGTTGATTCTGAACATAAAAAAAATACTTTTATGTCATCTTGTTGTAACAACCCCTTGCAAACACACGGAGAAGAACTGAAGGCAGTGGCATATTTTATTTTAATGGGCTCAAACATATCTGAATATGGTAATTTCAATCATGAAATAAGAAAGAAAGATACTTGCTTTTTGGATGGAAACTATGACAGATTATGGATCAGATTTTAAAGAGAAAACTTTCAGTTGTCAAAAGAGGCCTGTACAGTCAAAGCTAGTTATTTACTATTCACTCACCAGGCTAAACAAGGAGAAAGTTAATGTCACCTGCCTGTCAGGTGCCAGAATCTGCCATAAAACGCATGCACTTAGGTCACTCCACAAGTACAAATATGACTCTGTCATTGTCCATGTTGGTGTGAATGACCTGAGATGTACCTCCCTGGACTACATGAAAAGAGATGTAGAGGAGCTCTCCAATCTTGTAGCCCAGGCAGGTATGACCCTAGCCCTGAGTAGCATCCTGCCATCACCCAGAATGATACCACCGTACAAGGACAAAATTATTGACTTCAACAATTGGCTAAGCGTCTGGTGTCATTCTAATGGGATCCACTATCTATTTGCCTGGGATGACATGATCCACTGACCATGATGCTTTGCCAGAGATGGCTTGCACCTGTCACCCTTGGGATTCCAAATACTGGCTAAGGCTCTTGCCACTCCTATAGTGCCTTTTGTAGGCAAGGTTCAAATGACAAATTCCCCACCGTAACAGGTACAAGCAAGCAAAATCTGAGGGTAATGCTACTTAATGTTAGAAGTCTAAACCTCAAAATGCACTCACTCGAGGCACTCCTTAAAATGGAGAACATCGACATCACTGCAATGTCAGAGACCTGGTTCAAGGCTCCAGAGAACACCCCTGCATTACCAAGCATTAATTCAACATTTTCTGGAATTCATAAATTCCAATGCCTTGGATCAACTGATCCACAACCCCACCAAGGGTAGCAATATCCTAGACCTGGTCATTACCAACCTGGGTGACCAGTGTTCCACACCAAAGGTCAATTCCTCATTGGTCAGATCTGACCACAAGCTAATCACCCTAGACATCCACATCCCATCCCCAACCCTATTAGGGAAACTACCATAAAAAATTTCTCCAAAGCCAACTTCACGCTTCTTAAGACAGAAGTGGCAGACTTCATGACACCCATGCAAACGGACAATAGAGGTACGACTGCTGAATCTTATGCAATTGCACTTTATAAGCACTTATACAAGTGCAAGGATCGTGCTATCCCTAACAGAACTAAGATGCTATTCTCAAAAAAAATGAAGCCAATCTGGTGGTCCTCTGCCATAAACAAACTCTACAACAGGAGAAAGAAACTGTTGCAAAAAAGGGTAAAATCCCATGATTGGAGGAACTCCCTGGTCAGCCTCAGTAAGAAGCTGAGATCCCTCATAAAATCCTCCAAAGCTAGTTATGAAAACAAAATTGCCACTGATTCTAAAGACAACCACAAAACATTATATAGCTATGTAGAGAATCTCAATGGCAACACTCAGATCTGCTCTGAGTTACAGCACAATGGCACTAAATATACAGAACCAACTGATATTGCCAACATCCTGGCAGATAGGTTCAGTGCTAACTTTACCCCCCTCTCACCCCCTAAAGGGCCCATCTCTATACCAGAAAAATACAAAGTTCCTGTAATCACGGCTGCACAGGTAAAAACCACACTCTCCAAATCCAAGAACACAGCATCCATGGGACCTGACAACATCCCAGGCTGCCTTCTACATGAACTACAGAACAAACTGGCAACCCACCTAAGTACCATGTTCAATCATAGCCTCACCTCAGGCTTTGTGCCCACTGAATGGTGCACAACAATGGTTATCCCACTCCACAAAGAGGGAGCCACCAGTGACCCCGGGAACTACTGCCCCATTAGCCTGATGAGCCTGGTCTGCAAGGTCATTTAACAAATCATCATGGAACTTATAAACAAATACATCCGTAATCTCCAGACTCTGGATCCCACCCAGTTTGGATTTGTAAAAGGAAGATCATGTCTCCTAAACCTGATAGACTTCTTTGAAGCAGTCACCAAAGCCATAGACGAGGGTAAGGTGGTTCACATAGACTATCTAGATCTTGCCAAGGCTTTTGACACCATCCCCCACTCTGGAATTATAGGTGAACTCACTAAACTAGGTATAAATCCCTATGTCAGAAGATGGGTTGCCAACTGGCTCACTGACAGAACCCACACTTTGAAAGTAGCAGACTCCAAATCCGACTTCAGACCAGTGAAAATGGAGTACCACAGGGTTCAGTCCTGGGTCCTCTCCTGTTTGGTATCTACTTCTCTGAAGTACAGGCTAACATAGAATGCCTTTGGCTAATGAAGTTTGCAGATGGCTGCAAACTAGGAGCAATAATCGAAACTCCTAACGATGTGGACATCCTACGAAAGGGTCTCACTGAGACAAATGCCTGGTGTCAAAGCCATGGCCTCAAGCTCAATGCCAAAAAGGGCATTGTCATCCCCTTTGGTAAAAACTCTGTACCCATGAACTACCACATAGGCGGTAGTAAACTTAACACTGAAAGTGTGATAAGAGACCTTGGGACACAGGTGGACAGTAGTCTCTCCTTTGATAATCACATCACCGCAGTAGTCAGGAAATCCTTCTACATGGCACACCTCATCACAAAAGGTTTCTCATCCAGGAAAAAAGAAGCCATTGTTCCACTCTACTCATCACTCATTAGACCCATTATAGAGTACAACGCCCCTTTTGATATGTACCTACCTCACAAGACATCTTCAACAACTGGAAAGACCGCAGAAATACCTCACAAAGAGGATTACCAGCCTCAAACAGATGCCCTATTCAGACCGTCTCAAAAATCTCCATTGTCGCATATCGCCTATTCAGAGGCAATCTCTGCCTAACATACAAAGCTATGTGAAACCCAGAGCTGTTAGACATGCTCCTCTTAAAGAAATCTCGATCCCTCCAAGCTACACGCTCTAAGGACCTAAACCTTGTCACCACAATAAACAGAGCATGTTGGAGGGATAGATTCCTGTCCCAGAGACTTCCCATACTCTGAACAAACTACCTTTCTATATCAAACAAAGCTCCTCATTAGCACTCTTCAAGAAAAATCTTGATGATTGGATGGGAAATAGGAAATTCATCCCGGGGATCACTTCTGTGGCTCTGCTCGACAGTGGCACAGGAAAATAATTTTCTTGGGTGGCAAAAGCCAGGGTACCTTCTTGGCCAGGCTTATAAAGGCCCTAGGGCAAATAGCCTAGTACCTCCCTATGAACCTATGAACCTATAATGTGTGGTTGTGAGGACTGGACTATAATTAAGACTTTGGAATGGAAAATCTTTGTTTTTGACAAGTGAGACTTCCATGGACTGCTAGAACATTAAATCATTCAATTCTTAATGTAATAAATGCAGACTGTTTGATAGTAAAAATAAAAGGCAAAAGTTGTTTTTGGCTTTCAGTGCTAATCTGAGTTACAAAATGCCTTTATTTTCCTAGTAGTGTTTTTCTGCTTTTTGATGTCTTGAATTTGAGGGTCTTTAGTTTTACTGTGTACTTTAAGGATTTTTTTCTTTTACTGGGTCATTTGTTTATACTTGTAAACAGCGAGGCCTGTTTGGTCTTGAACTTCCCAATGTTTATAGACCTAGTTGGGACAGTCAAGCTAATGCATTTATCCAGGTGAGCATATGGTTTGTGCATAATTCCTTGCATGGCTAACATCCTACGCCATCATAAATGATTTTTCTGACTTTGCCATAGAATTTCAGAAGATCTGTAAGTTCTTGAATTCTGTGATATATGCATCTGTCAGTTTAGAGAATTTGAAGGTAAACATTACCAGTTTGCGATCAATTTTAATCGGAGATTGGGATACCAGGGTAATATGTTTCTCATTAAGTTCTGCTTTTATGTTTGTAGGGATCAGTCTAAATGTAATGTAACCTCTAACAAATATGGAGACACCATAACGGTTTCCTTTGTGTCAAAAGGCATGGCAGGCACAAAGCTCAGGCAGAGAGAGAGAATAGTTTCTGGACTTTTAAACCAAATGTCCATAATTAAATTAAAACATGATTGTGCTTCAAATTTAGCAGTGCCTCATGGTCTGACTGTTTATTACTTGAACATCTAGCACTGCATAAAGCCCCCTTAATGAGGTCTTGTGTTTAAATACTTTTGCCAGTTAGGTTAGATGGTTGATATGTGGTTGTTACCTAAAGAAGACACTATGGGTACTTTGCAGTATGTGAAAGCCTTCAACTGTGAGGTGCAAACAATCCTTGGTGAAGCAAGTAGGGCTACGCAGCATTTCATTCCAAGCTGACCCTTATTACATCCCCTTTGAAAGACACCTGTTATTCAGCCAATTGATGAAGCCAGTCTTTTTTTTTTTTTTTGGTACCTTAGTATAATTCTTGAGAAGGAACAATTACACTCTATAACATGCATAGACAGCTTAGATATGTCTCTCTGAATATATGTCTCTTAAGAGTTCTGTGCAGAGTCATTTAGAACAGCAAGGTCCCCCGCTATGCCATAGACATGTTCATTAAGCTTAATGATCTTAAAATCCCTTTTTAATTCAGAGATCTTTGCACCAGAAAAATAACTCATTAGAGTCATTGTATTTTTTCTTTGTTAGAGTAGAGTCTGTATGTCTGACTATGGTGTCACTAATCACTAGTGCATGTTTATTTGTAGAGAGTTTTTGTGCACTGGATATGGCATGGGGAATTTCCTCCTGGTAACTTTCAGGTATGGATGTTGTGTTGCATTTCTGCTGAGCCCTAGTCTTGTTTCATCTTGGAGGTTTAAGTAAAGACATTTTTATAGCCTGAGCATATGATAATTATTTAGAGTTTGTATGTAACACTGTTGAGGTGTGTGGTGCTCAATAACTTTATTCATTTTTGAGAGGGATGTCTTTACCTTAGTTAAGTATTTGTATCTCTCTGAAAAAGTTATCTGATGAGATTAGCAATAATTTAATATCTGTGATCATCAGGCAGTTGTTATTCCTCCTGAGTTTATCAAGTGCTGTAAGGCTGGCAACTGAGGGAGGACAATCTGGATGGTCTTCTCTTTTAACCAAAGAGTGGACATAGTATGGGATATTTACAAACTGATCTGCATGCTATATGACATGTTTGTATGCTGATACTCATGAATAAATTCACCTTTCTTTACTGACTATAAGTGAGCTAGATAAAATGTAAGCAAAGAGAAGATTAAATGATTCTACACAGAAAGGAAGAATACAATAAAATGGTTGCCATATAATAATTAATAGTAAGTGCTCTAATCTATGTTACAGATTCCTATAGGAGTTCAGCTTTTTCCCTGAAGAACAGCATTGCCCATAACATACACTTCTATTTGATATAAGACTATCTTGACTTGCTAAATGTAAAATATCATTAATGTGTCTGTGTCTATTGAGAATGGGTTTGCACAGTGCTGTGCAAAGTTCAATTCAGCTCATTATAACTTGGCTAAGAAATCAGATAAGAAAATAAAAGAAACCCATGACAAAACAGAGCTTGACTTCAGAC
The DNA here is from genome assembly GCF_019279795.1 of Protopterus annectens. Lineage (NCBI taxonomy): Eukaryota > Metazoa > Chordata > Ceratodontiformes > Protopteridae > Protopterus > Protopterus annectens. The sequence continues at coordinate 1,202,869,422 of NC_056746.1, read as the reverse complement.
AATAATGCTAGATTCCTAGAAAGAGGAGTAACTTATTACAACCCAGATACCTTACTAAAAGAATACAAGGCCTAAACCACATGTCCTGCATGGACCAACACAAAGCACTGTCACTATACTCACTATCCTACAGACTGTTAAGAGGCGACTTTCTCTGGCATACAGTACAAGGCATCCTCTGACCAGTTACTGATGGATTTAGTGCACCTCAGCAAGTCAAATGGTATCAGAAATACTTGGTCTAGAGATGTAAACTTCTTCTCCAACATCAATAGAATGGTTTGGAGGGACAGGTGTATCTCATAGAGGATACTGCTGCTGTGGAACAGACTCTCTACCACAGAAAATAAAGTTAATTCCTGTTCATAGTTTCATAGGTGATTACTAGGCTAATGATCACAGGGGCCTTTTTAAGCCTAGCTATGCATCCCAAATCTCTGACAAGGTCTGGTACCCTTGATAAGTGTAATCAGGAGCTAGGAGATGAAACGTTTACAAGCAAGGGCCTGGGAGATGAACCATTTACAGGTTACCTGTATGATTAAAACAAAATATTTTCAGTTATTCCACTTCTGGGCTTCCTTTCTGGAGTTGGTTGTGCTTGCTCTAAGCTTCCTGTGGTAGATTTAACACTGTTTTACAGTGTCCCTAAGCCCCTGATTATTTGGTAAACTCTAAGGGGTTTGTTGTCAATATGATAGTTACCAGGGGTAGATGGCTTCCCAAAGGATACTCAAACACAACTTAGACAAATGGATAGAAACAAAAAATTTGGCTGAGGGCTGCACCCTGTACTACTAAGGGGTGTGTTGCCAATATGAAAGTTAACAGGGGAGATGACTTCCTGAAAAATATTCAAGCAAAACTTAGACAAATGGAAAAATGAAAATTTGCCCCAGGGCTGCCCCTGTACTAATGATGGACAGAGGCAGCTCCTAAACACTTTATGTCATGCTTGGGTCCCCTTAAATTATCTGTGGTATGATCCCTGTTATTTCCATTAGGGATAATACAATAGTTATCGGCCATGGGGTAGGTAAGGCTAATCTATAACCAAACAGAATAGGTTCTTTTGAGCACAAAACATGAAATTGGTTAGATTTGGAATGACCCACAAGGGTGGCTTGCCCAGGACTTACCTATGATCCTATGAACCTATTATCTGCCACAGAATAATCACTATCTCCCAGAATGCCCATATACATGACCAAAAGTTGACATAACTATGATTACATTGCAGATAATTTAAAATGGAGAAAAGACTGTAGATTTAACACCAGTACCATGACAACACAAGAAATCAGCCAGGTGACTACAGAAACATCACCATGCTACTCTTCAGCAAAATAACATGAAACCAAGTAACACTAATAAAAAATACCATTTAAAATAATACGTTCAGAAGAAATAAAGCTCTTACCAGCTGTTTGACTTTGAAATAATGTGAATATACTATTTATTGCCTATTCCAGCACATGTGCTCAGACTGCAGCTTTCTGAAATTTTATATTAAAGATGCCAACAAGCCTTATTCAGTGCAGCATAACCAGGCTAAAAAAATCAAAGAAACCAATGAAAAACAGCTTTGGCTTTAGCCAATGATATTAGCTTCCTAGAAACAACAACAACTTAGGATAGCCAACAATTTAATTTATTTTGCAACTCCAGGTCTTTCAGGATAACTATGAAAATGCAGATGCATTTTGTTAAACATGCCTCTCCTATCAGAAAAAGCCTACTATGCCTAAGGAATAAGTGATAGTGGGACAGCTAATACACAGCTAATACATAGATAAGAAGCATTACACATTTGTATATCAGTAAGATTCATAGGCATGACTCTAAAAATGAGCTCATTTGCATACTAAATGTGTAAATGGCCCTGAACTTGTGCTAGTGAGCAGCAATTTAGCATGAGAATACGGAGCTGCAAGGGGAAAGGGAAAAAAGGAACATCTACTGCCATACATATTAAAAGGAAGTTCAATTACTGACTTTACTAAAAAAAATAGTGCATTTTCGTGCTTGTGCACACATGGACAAAGTATTGAAGGGGTCATTGGGGAAATGTTTCCTACTGGAGACAGTGAAGTTCCTCTCCATACACGGACAAACTATTAAAGGGTTCACTTGGGGAAATGCTCCATTTTGGCACTTGTGCATACTTGGATGTAGTACTGAAGGGATTGTTTGGGGAAACGTTTCATTTTGGTGTTTCTGCATACTTAGATATATTATTGAAGTGGTCATTTGGATAAAATGTTTCATTGCTTGTGCATACCTGGACATGCTACTGAAGGGATCACTTAGGGAAATGTTTCATTTTGGTGTTTGTGCATATTTGGGCATACTATGGAAGGGATAGCGTGGGGAAATATTTCATTGTGGTGCTTGTGCATACTTGGACATAATGTTAAAGAGATCACGAGGGAAATGTTTTATCTTTGTGCATGTGTATAATTGGACATAGAACTGAAGGGATCGCTTGGGCAAGTGTTTCATTTTGGTGCTTGTACATACTTGGACATCATGCAAAGAGTTCACTTGGGAAAGGTTTCATTTTGGTGCTTCTGCATACTCGGTGAAACTACTGAAAGAATAGCAGGGGAAATGTTGAATTTTAATGTCAGTAAAGTGCCTGTGCATATATGGTAAGACCGCTATGTTTGTATAATTTATTTTGTGTCATTTTAGTGCTTGCGCATACTTAGACAAACCACTGAGGGGTTGTTGAGGGAGATAATTCATTTGTGTGTCAGTCCTTGTGCATACTTTGACAAACTACAAATAGTGGGGGCTAGTGCATGGACTGCATCTCAGATATCAAAGGCGAAGCATCGCTTTAAGCAACAGATGTGTGTACCACTCAGTTATTGGACTGCGAATAGCAAGAAAGCCTCATTAACTACACCGGTTTACAAAATTCTTATTTGCATCTTATTAAACTTAAGGAATTTCACATTAGTGTAAATGGTCTGTATGAATCTGGCCTTTGCTACTCTCATTCATAAACATGAGGGATACTCTTGTCACACATTCGTAAACATGAGGGATACTCTTGTCACACATTCGTAAACATGAGGGATACTCTTGTCATACATTCGTAAACGAGGGATACTCTTGTCACACATTCGTAAACATGAGGGATACTCTTGTCACACATTCGTAAACATTAGGGATACTCTTGTCACACATTCGTAAACATGAGGGATACTCTTGTCACACATTCATAAACATGAGGGATACTCTTGTCACACATTCGTAAACATTAGGGATACTGTTGTCACACATTCGTAAACATCAAGGATAATCTTGTCATATTTTCACATATGTCTATGAATACTGGCCCTTGTCTTAACATTAAAAGTAATAAATTACATTATCACTATTAGTTGCATGGTAACTAGAAAACCTATAGTTCAGGTCTGATTGACTGGAAATATCTTTTTCTATTTTACTGGCATAGCTCTCAACTGTCCATAGTTTTACAGAATGCCCAGATTTTTGGCTCATATTTTGGGCCCATTCCTCATAAAATGTGTAGTTTTGTTGCAAATAACTGAGTATAGAAGTCCTTATATAATAATGGACATTTGAGTTTCAGGCTTCATATCATTCATAAAATGCATGTTGATACAAAACATGTTATTCTGTCAACTTTCTAAGTTTATTAGAGCAATATTTAAAATCTGCCCCTATTTTGCATCCTTTGTCCTCCCTTTATTATTTTTGTCTCTGTCTAGATTTCTTGTGTTAAAAGGTTGAGTGGTCTGTTTACTGTCCTACTGAGGTTAGGACTTACCACATTTATACCAAAGCATTGGACGGCATTAGAAAATAAGTGTTTATTCACAAGCCATTAACTGCTTTATCATGCTCATGTTTAACATCTAGGTTTCAATAAAGAAAATTCATCTTAAAACAATGTTCCAGTGAAATTGACTTACTTTTTCTTTCTTTCTTCATTAAACTGTGCTAATTTTCCCATACATACTACTCTGGTGTTTGGTTCTACTTATACTGATCCAACATTTGGGTTAATTTTGTTATCACACTGGGCCATTTAGGGTGAAAATGCAAGACATTTTGTTTTTATTCTTTATAACAATTCAAAAAACAGGCATTAATCTGCCTGAGCATGTCTTTTGTATTTGTTTCTCTGTGCTTAAAATAAATTGACTTTTGATCATATTAACTGAGCTGTACAGGCTATCATTTTCAAGGTAGAAGTCTTGGTTTTAAACAAAATATTCATACTCAGTTATCAAAAATCATGTCAGGTTAACCCAAGGGAATGGCTCTGGAAAGAAAGCAATAACAACACAAACTAAAATCTATTTGAAAATAGATTTTTTCACTAGCACATAACAGCTTTGCCAAAGGCATTAACAGTGTAAAGGCGCACAGGCTGCACTCTGTATTGCCAGTAAGATACATTTTGTTGCTTCTAACATATTAGGAGTTTCTCCAATAAAATATTAACAGACAAAACTACAAGCCATTAATATGTTTCCATGGGATACTAGCAAGCCAAGAACAACACAAAAAAAACCAAACCCTAATATTTAGTATTATGTATTATATATGCAAAGATAAAGTGGTGTATATAAATTTTCCTTGCTTGTCTTTCGCAGTGGAGATGTTATGCTACAGATAAGCAATAATTTTGCCTTGCAAAATATATGCATTTGTTTTCTGAGTTTGTTTCATTTTTGAGTTTTATAATGTCTGCCTATGTATCTTTGAGAAGAAATAGCTAAAACGTGTTTATCTACTCATTTAATAAAAGGAACAAATTAACTTTGTGAATTTCTTGTTGAAGCATGCCATTCAGTGCAATGTCATAACATTTTTCTAAATACATACAACTGTCTTACAAATGCGTGCAAAACATGTGTAATGGAATGCAGTTTGGATAAGTGGTCCTTTAAAACCTTAAAAATCTGATGCTAAGACATGTTATAGTTAAGTTAATAAGTACCCATCATCAAATACATCTCGTTGTTAATCTGCAATAACCTAACACATGAAACTGGAGTTGACTGAGATGTATTCAACAGTATAATATGATTTCACTGTGTTTTCCTGAACTATCCATGCTTGCATTACACAACTTACCACCTTACTTGCTCACATGGTGGGCTTTACACTGTGTTGTAGCTTATACAAAGAGTAGATGAGCTTTAGCCCACCTTCTACTCATCAGTCCTAGTCTATGAAGCTGTAAGGTAGGAGCACCTATGACTACTAAACCAACAAATACAAGCAATAGGATCTCGCTTGTATGTGCCCTCAGGACCAGTTGTACGAGGAACGGGCAGCTTATAATTGGGAAGTATGATTTACTGGATGTATCTGAATTACTTTTATTATGATATAGCTCTAGGGGATTACAACAATTTATTATTTTATTTCTCTAAAAATGTTTTTTTATTTTGTTTTCCTTTCCGTATTTAATGCACTGCTATGTTTTAGTGCTTAACGAAACACAGTGCATGTGAAATACACTTTTTGCGAATTGGGTTTATTTGGAATTATTCACTGTTCTTTTTTTTTCTGGCAACTACTTTTTTAATTATTTTTAATGCATTTTTTCTATAAATAAACATAAATGCATAAAATTAAGGGAGGATGTAGATATTTATCTGACTCAGGGCTGCAGTTGTCATTTAAACTAGTGCCCAGTACCAACTTAAACATTAGAGTCAGTTTTTCAGTAGTGAATGACGCTGTTTGCATCATAGAAAAAGGACTTGTAACCTTTTTACAATCATGCTCTTCATAAGTAGTTACTAAGATAATGCATTTTTGTACTGAATATGATTATCATATGCATATGTCACAAAATGAAGGACATTTACTTTAAAACTCTTTTAGTAGTGTTAGTAGCTCATCAGGAAAACATTATTGCCATCCACTAACTTTAGTCTCCCTGTATCTCCAAACTTCTAGTTCCAGTTATTTAGCTCTTCCCTCTACATCTTTATGCAGCAAATCATAAAGCAAAAAAGGATGGCTTATGATGAGCACTTACTCATAAATGCAAAGTCTTAAGATGTGTTCAGCTACCTCAATGCACTTACTGAGTTACTGCCCAGTACCCAGTAAGCTATAAATAATGGAACTGTGCCAAAATTAAGGAAAGCTAAAAAATATCTTATCCATGTACTGGAGACAAACGTCTTTAGAAAAAATGCCCAACCCCCTTGGAAATCTGACTGCTTGGTGAAAGCATAAGGATCTTAACTGTGCTTCTTAGAAATGAGCTGAACATGTGAATGTGGCAGATACTTGCAAGGGTTGAGGATGTGGTATCTCAGAATGTTCAACTTATTCGATAGTATAATGATCTAAGAATTTTTATATTTAATTAGTAGGGGATATACAGCCCTCAGATCAAGGCATGTAAAACATTTTCAGCCTTGTTGGATAAAGCAGATTTGCTTTAGTATTATTTTGTTTTAAAGTTTTTATCATTGGCCAAATTTATTTTCTCTTTAATAAAGTTTTGAATAAAAAATCATTATCGCATCTTATAAAGTATTGACACATTCTCAAAGGACACTTTTTCTATGTAGTTTTCAGAATGAAAGCTTTCTCAAGGGAGATGGAGAGTTTACAACTACAGATCTTGGTGGAGCACCCATATTTGTGGGGATGGGTTTACCTGTTGATATGTGTGTTCTTTCATTTCCATAAGATAAGTCGCATTTTCCATTTTACATTTCCTAGAAAATGACAAAGTGTAAAGACCTCTCATCTTCTCATTGTCGATGATTTAAAACTGTATTAGCTCATCAGAACAGAAACTGAAAGTACAACTGCAAGTTGTCAAAACTTTTTCAGATGATATAAGAATGTCATTTGGTCTTGATAAATGTGCAGAAACAACCTTTAAAGCAGGAAAACTGCAGCACCATGATAACATTCGTTCGGGAAGTTCTGAAGTTTACATCACATGGGATCACCTATTACCAGTTGTTCAAAAGATAGATGTGAGAAAACCAGGAATAGTGGTCCTTGAAAAGAAGACAAAAGTAGCATTGAAATCACTACACACCATGACTATAGTATCTTACAGAGAGACAGAAAGTAATGAAATATCAAGATTTGCAGGCAGAAACAAGAGCAATGTGGAAAAAAAAATACCCAGACACTTCCAATAGCAATAGGAGCAATGGGTATTATAAAAAAAGAATCTACAATCATATTTAGATATGTTACCAATACATGTAACTCCATATGAACTACAGAAGGAGTCATTACTGGGCACATTGCAGGTGCTGTGAAGAGTACTTTTGGCTGACAGCAAAGGTTGAAACAATACTAATTTCATGATCTGTATTCATACTTTGACTTCAGAATGGGGTCCATTCTCATTATGATATTAGACACTCAAAAGATTTGGAGAAATTAAAAATAGACAGAATCCATTTAGTAACAGTGGTATCCATGTAGTTAGGAATTCAACCATATCTTCTCCCTCTGACTTTTCAGGAACTCTTAAAATTCTTAGGTTGCACTTTCTTTCTCTATTTTCCAGGTCTTCTGACTTACTGAGCAACCATTTCTTTCTTTCTTTCTTTCTTTCTTTCTTTCTTTCTTTCTTGAATTCAACTCCTCCTCCTACATCATTCCATCCATGTCATTCAATGCAATGTATATTTATTTGATTTGACAGTTTTGATTTTCTATTATGGGTGTTAGCATCACAGTCTATTTGCTATTATTTTCTTTTAGTTTATCTAGTTTTGACTGAAAGTTATCAATTCTGAAGGTATGTTCTTGCAGTGAGGATAATATCAGCTGTAAATAAATTAAGGATGTTTTCCTACAGAAGTTTTGAAATATCACATTTGTAATCTGTCAGAAGAGTGAGAATATCTGAAGGTATTTTGACATGGCATTTTTACTTCTTTATTCATTTTTCAGGTATTTCTTTCCAGAAATTACTCTTGAGTTAGTCAGTCTCGTTTTTGATTAAAATCCTTTAACTTCCCCTGAATAATTCCACTATAGCATGACATACAATATCAAGAACAATGCTGTCCAAACACCATAAACAGACTAAAACAATGAGTAAAACAGGCCACACAGAAAAAAATAATTGGTTAAAAAACACAAAAAGAAAAGTCTAGCAAAGCTACACTTTCTGATGTGTGATACCTTTAACCTTTTGTATCAGAGACAACATGAGGTATATGCAAATCACCCTTTAAGGATATCAGATGTTTCAGCTACATGGCAATTCTGAATGTCCATTACTTTTTCTTTTAAGTTTAATTATGGGCAATCTAAGGCCAATAAAGCCAAACCCCACTATCTGTGGACATGCATGTTTCTCCCTTCTTGCGGCATCATCATCACAGCATAAGTGAAATATTTTGGAAAAAGTGCAGAAAAATAGAATTTATTTCCCTAGCACCTCTGCACCTAATGCCTTCTCATTCACATAATATTTATAGACATATTACACTTCATAATCAATTAATGTCAATTGACATTTAAAGACACGCATTAAGAACAACACTTCTCTTTATATCAAATTCTGCCAGGCTGCTTCATTATCCAAACCCAATGGTGTCATATTCTTATACTACAAAATTAATCTAGCATTCAGTGTGTTTAAAGAATTTACATAATCCCCACCTCTACAAAATTAGAAGGAACACAAAGACAAGAATCTAATGTTTTGCTATTGTGACACGACATGACTTGTATTGCTAAAGAGCTAATAATATTCATGTTCCTAATATCAGAAAGAAGGTTTCTGAATCATCACTTTCACTTTTCTTTTTCTTTGTCCACTCTACCATCTTTGGGGTCACAGTTGCAACTACTGGCATGTGCTACTTTAGTACACCAGAAAAAAAAATCCTTCAAGCAATGTCTCTTTCCATTAACAATCAATTCTTGCCCATGTAATACATGGTTGCATACATCATACATTACAATTGCCAGATCTAAAACTGTGAATTGGTCTGCTTGTATTTTATATGATAACAATTCACCCAAATTTATACCTCTTCTGTAAGAGAAAACTAGTGAATCTCAGCAATATTTATTTTAAGTTAGAATCACACAAAGTATATGCAAATTCTTTCTGATTATGTCAACAAATATTGAAGTAAAAGTATCTTTGATTACACAATATAATTTTCTTGACTAACATTATTTTCAATCCCAGTTTTCACGTTGTACAATCTAGATCTCAAACTTACATTAGCAACATCACCAAAAACTTTGTTCATACTATGCTGAATCATTTCTACTGAAAATTTTCTGGAAAGTAACTATTGTCATGCATCTTCCAGTGATACATCCAAACTCATATAATGTGCCATATTTTTTTTTACCATTTAACTTCATCCAGTGGTAATGAATGAATTAAATTTTAGGAGGGTGGGTATTAGTAGCATATACAAATGTGTTAGCTGAAGTGACTTCCCTCTACAACTTAGATTTTATATTTTGCCCATGCACTCCTTTTAAAGTTATAGCCAGAAAATTCACTTCCTCTTCCATAAATGAATATTCCAAATGTGTGCCCAAACTATTGGAATTCAACCTTGCAACAAAATCAGCAGCTTGCTTTTTTTGTCCTTGCACAAGAATGACAATTCAGCTGTTTGCCTAACATATTCAACTGCAAAATCACTATAAAAGAATCTGCTACCATGAATTCCCTTTCAGAATTACCATAAAATATGTGTATAAGTCAGTGCAAAAGGAACACCTGTGGTTGTGCTTTTTTTACCATCCATTTATCACCAAATGTAAATGCATTGTAAACCAAACAAAAAATTAACAATAATAAAATATAAGAAACAGGGAAATAAACACTATTGTTCTGCCTTCTTGCCCTGTTTATACTTCCTCTATAGCTGCAGAGCTCCTCCAAGTTGCTGCTACACATCTACCATCTTGGCTCCCACTCATTAAAGATACAGATTTGAAAGTAATGTTTGGTGGCCAATGCTTTCTTGTTTCCTTGATTTGAACATTCTGATTTTCTATTGTGGATTTTAGCATCTCACATGAATTTGCTATTTCCCATCAAACACCATTCACCTTTTCTGCACCAGCAAAATGTTTTTAGAGTTTAAATTTACTGCATATGATTTATTTGTTATATGTCATACACATACTCTCACATCCCCTATTAACTTTGACTTCAATACTTCTTGCAGTCACAAAGAGATTTAAAACTTGTTGGAAGTGTCAAGGTTAGTAACCTGAAAGTGAGTGTCTGTGTCTCATTTGCATTTACCACAGTCCTTTAGTTTGACTGCATCAAGCCTTCTTTTAGGCCTCAGTAAGTGGCATCACTTCTAGAGATTCTTATCTACAGGGAAGGATGACATCACTTCTAGAGATTCTTACCTAAGTGGAAGGGTGGATGGGTTTGTCTGTGCCTTTTCTGCTGGTAATCTTGTGATGGGGTTGTATCATTGTATGTGCCTTTTTCTGATGCTCATCTTTCAATGAGTTTGCATAAACATATTTACAGAAACTGCCCAGCAACTTTGTATGATGATCATCTTTTACATAATTTTTGTGAGTTTGCACTAGCATGTAATTAAACCACATTGCTTGATTGCTTGAGCTGAATTATGACTTTGTAGCTAAAAATTGTGTCTTACCTCTGATATTCTGACTTCTCATCTGTTTGTCACATTGTTATCGTCAGGCCATACTTCAGTTCCATATGCATTAGCATAACTGGTTTGGGTTTGATTATGTGACTATTGTTTTCCCTGCTTAAATATTGCTTGATTAATGTTTGAATTGTAATCTGTTGGAAAGACACAAACCTTTCCATGAAATCTACTGACCTAGGTTAATTTTGCTTTTCTGCAGCACAGTTCATGGATTCAACTACCACCTTGATTATTTCTTTTAAAATTATAAACAAAGAGTAAAAAATTTGTGCAAATGGCATTTCTAACTAGGATGTCACTGGCATTTCAGAAACTGGGGGTTTGAATATAGTGGACAGTGGAAAGAATATTTTTCTTTTCCCTTCATTTTCAGTAGCATAAGACCATTGTACTAAAACTGTAAAGCTTCTCTTTCCAGATTTTACAGTGGTGAGTGTTACAGTACTTTGCACTTCTGCTTTTAGTGCCTTTACTGCTATTAAACCGAGAGCACCCCAGCACTACCAGGTTATACCTCATACCATGTTTTTTGGCCCCAAAACTTGGACCGAACCACAAAAGGAGGGGGAGTATCAATATTAGTCAAAGATACCCACACCTCCAGGTTGGTGGCACAGCACGAAGCATCAGAGACTATCCATGTGCAACTAACAGTGGGTAAAACTGCCTTCCAGTTTATAGCCTGTTACAGACCACCCTCCCAAACCCAGGAACCCCACTCGGCCTTCCTGAGAACACTGGAAAATATGAAGGTCTCTCCAAACACCATTATATTGGGCGACTTCAACTACCCAAACATAGACTGGGAGCATTACTTTAGCTCCAACACCCTAGCCCATAGGTTCCTAGAATTTATAAACTCAAATGCTATGGAACAACTTGTTTCCACTCCCACAAGAGGGGAAAACATACTGGACCTGATCATCACCAACATGGGGACTCTATGCTCCAGACCAGAAGTGTATCCCTCACTGGTAAGATTAGACCATAAACGAATCTCACTAGATATTCACATCCCGACCCCAGCCCCTGCCCAGAAAACCACAGTGAAAAACTTCTCTAAAGCAAATTTCACACTCCTCAAAACCGAGGTGGAATCCTTCAAAGCCCCCCGGGCCTGTGGAAAATACGGCCCAGACCGCAGAATCCTTTATAAACGCATTCTATGAACACCTTCAGGAATGCATGGATCATGCAATCCAATACAAAACCAAGACCCAATCCTCCAAAGGCAGGCATCCTGTCTGGTGGACCTCAGCCATAAACAAACTATACAATAGAAGGAGGAAGCTACTACATGATAGAGCAAAATCCCAAAAAGGGAAGGCATCTCTGATCAGTATTAGCAAAAAACTACGGGCACTCATAAAATCGTCTAAGGCCAGCTTCGAGAGAAAAATTGCACAGGACACTAAGGATAATCACAAGACTCTTTAGTTATGTTAGGAACCTGGGTGGGAATTCCCAGATATGCTCAGAATTAGTCCAAAATGACAAAAAATACACCGAACCCACAGACATTGCCAACATCCTAGCTGACAGGTTCAGCGCAAACTTCTCCCCCCCTTCCCCACCAAAAGGGCAAATATCTATCCCAGCAGAGTGCTGCCCCCTGACATCTCAGATGCTCAGGTAAGAGCTGCCCTCTCCAAAGAAAAAAACACAGCATTAATGGGACCAGACGGTGACTCGGGCTGCATCCTACATGAACACCAAGAAGAACTAAACCCAAACATAAAACTACTGTTCAATCTCAGCCTTACTACAGGATATGTACCCAAAGAGTGGCATACAGCAACAGTGGTCCCTCTCCACAAAGGTGGTGCCTCAACGGATCCTGGAAACTATCGCCCCATAAGCCTGACTAGCTTGGTCTGCAAAGCTATGGAAAGGATCATCATGGACCTCATAAATAAAGATATTGGGGACCTACAGACACTGGATCCTACCCAGTTTGGCTTTGTTAAGGGCAGATCCTGCCTCTTAAACCTGGTCGATTTCTTTGAAACAGTCACCAAGGCCATTGACAAGGGGAAGGTGGTCCACACAGCCTACCTGGACCTCGCAAAAGCCTTCGATACAATACCCCACTCTGGCATTATAGATAAGCTCACCAGCTTAAATATAAACCCCTATGTCACTAGATGGGCTGCAAACTGGCTCAAGGACGGAACTCACATGGTTAGAATTGCTGGAGCCATGTCAGACTCCAAACCAGTTACAAGTGACATCCCACAAGGCTCAGTCCTGGGACCTCTCTTGTTCGGTATATCTTTCTCGGAGGTACAAGCCAACATGGAAGGACTGTGGCTGACCAAGTTTGCAGATGACTGCAAACTGGGCGCCATAATCGACTCTCCAGCTGACACAAGCATCCTACAAAAGGGCCTCATACAAACAGACAACTGGTGCCAGAGCCATGGCCTCAAGCTAAACGCCAAAAAGTGTATAGTCATCCCCTTCGGCAAAAACAAAGTGCCCACAAATTACCACATAGATGGTAATCCATTAAGTACGGAAGAAGTAATTAGGGACCTGGGGTCCCAAGTTGATAGCAATCTCTCATTCGACAACCACATGGCCAAAGTGGTTAGAAAAACATTTTATAAAGCCCACCTAATCATGAAGGGATTCACATCTAGATCAGGGGAGGTCATCGTGCCTCTTTACTCATCCCTCATCAGGCCCATAATTGAGTACAATGCCCCTTTTGGGATGTACCTTACCAGACCCCTACAGCAACTGGAAAGACCCCAAAAGTACCTCACCAAGAGGATCAAAGGGCTCAAACAGATGCCATATGCTGCCCAGTTAAAGAAACTCCAGCTCTACTCAGTGGCATACAGCCTACTCAGAGGCGATCTGTGCTTGACGTATAAAGCCATGTCCAACCCGGAATTAATGGACATGCTGCACCTCAGAAAATCCAAATCCCATCGAGCTATGCGCTCAAGAGACTTGAACTTCAGCACTGAAGTAAATAGGACATGCTGGAGGGACGTATTCATAACCCAGAGGCTCCCTTTTCTCAGGAATAAAATCCCAGTCCAGGTTAGGCAGAGTCCCTCATTGACTCTCTTCAAGAGGAATCTTGATGAGTGGATGGGAGATCGTAGATTCACTCCGGGTATCACTTCTGTGTCACTGTTAGACAGAGGCACAGTATACTAACCTCGAAAAAGGGCATAGCAAAATTCATTTAAAATGGGTGGTGAAACCCAAACACACTCTGGCTAGGCTTGCAAATGCCCTAGGGCAGATAGCCTAGTATGAACCTATGAACCTATGAACCTATAAACTGTTAAGAAGTATCCCCACATGGATATATCAGTTAGGGTTGTATACACCAAGGCTTCAGTCTAGTCCAATGATAGGTAACCCCCTTTTTGTTAAAAGAAAATATTTAATTAAAACTTTGAGTCTCTGTACTTATGAAGTTAGGAACCACTGCTAATCTGGTCACATTAGTGATACTGCTTGTAATATGAAGGTGAATTTAATAGCAACAACAGAATCCTTTATCTAGGTTTATCTTTTTTTTTATATTGTAATACCCCAACTTTTGTAGAACTTAGTTTTAGGCACTGTTGAATTAGCTTAGGAGAAACCACTCCCATATAGCATCTATGTTCAAAGTGTCTCACATTCCTTTATTTTCACTGCTAGTTTTAGTAGTGTAAGCAACATTTATTTATTTTGGGTTCTTCTCCCAGATTATTAAAGTAAATTATATTAAAGATTGTACCATGTTGTTAGCCTTGGATTTGACTTGTTCAGAAAGGCATATTTTTTAGATATGTTCATAGCTATTTTATTCAGAGCACTTAAGGTTTCTCTTTTATGTTGTCATAGCAATGGATAATACTGTTCTTCATTATAAAGACAATAAGCCACCCTTATATAAACAATGGAAGCAAATTATCTCTGAAAAAGCTTGCGAGTCAATATAGTAGATTCCCCTACTCTCAAAGTCTGGGCATCTGTTGTGTTAGATTATAGCTTTCAGAAGTGGTGCACAACATTTTTAAAGTTTAATGTCTAGTCTGGACTGAGACTGGGCTATATACCTGTATGCCTGTATCTTTTCTGATTTTGGACATTTATTAGCTGCATCAAGGTTTATTTCATTGAATGCTGTCACAGCTGACAATGAGAGGCATAGCTTAAGAAGTTTTTTTTTTTTCTTACCATTAGTTTAACCTGTACAGCATATTTAGTAAACTGTATATTTGGCAGACAGATCTGTTGAAATATTTTAGCTTAGTTACTATACAAAAGATAACTGTTCAACCTGAAGTGCCTCTGAGCCTGTTAAAGTATGGCATTCTCTGCCTTTCCTACACCTGTCTGTATTTTAGGCACGTATGTTTTAATCTGCTGCTCAAATCTAATGGAGCCCTTTACGGTTCTTTATGGATTTTTAATCATACAGGAGAGAATTCTCTTGACAATTCTGCTCATTTAGTGACATATGTAGTTTCACTGCTGTGAAGGCATGAGAAGTATTTAAATATCCTTGTTTAATTATGCCTGGATGTGTCTTTTGTCCTAAAACAATACTGATAGCAAAAACCTTTTCTATGTTCCTCTAAGCATTATTCTAGGCCAGAGGATCCAAAATGAAACCATAAGGTACTGCTAATAAAGCTTTATGTTACTGCTACTACAGTGAAAGATGCGTTTTTAACAGTGTCACTAAATATGAGTGATGACAGTGAAATCCAGAAGCATTCAGTAAGGACTCGCACAGAAAATTGCAGGTTTGGTGTTAAGGTTTGACAGTGTTATAAAACACATGCATTACTCTAATGATAATTATGACAGCACCCTCAAACTCCAATTACCGCACAGTATGACATCTGGGACAGGAGGTATAATATTTACTTCACAAGTCACCTTAAACAGGCAATTGCAAAACTACTGAGAATATTAAGTTTGATTCTTGCAGGCTGTGTCAACTCTGGTAGAAATAATTCACTCCTATCATTCTACCAAATTTAATTTAAAGACTACATAAAGTGTGTTATTGCATATGTGTCTCTGCCAGTATTGGAATGGGAATTTGATCTGGGAATACATATGTTTTGTACCATTTGAAATGTCATTTCTTATTAAATATCGATAGTGTTTATTTTAGCTGAATTCTCAAAATATATATTTTTAAATAACATTTTCTGTTTTCTTAGGTTAGATACACATTTTGTTTTTAATATACAAACCAGTGTTTCTAGTCCATACTCATATTAGCATTACCAATTAACAAGAAAAAGAGAAAGTTTTACTTGGGATGGATAGATTTACTGTCACAGCATGCTCCAGATTCTGTCTTAAGAGCTGTTCAGAAATGCTCTCTTTAACTTTTATGTCATGAAAGTGTGTCCAGGGTACTTGAGCAAACAAAAGAACTCTAATAAGCAATACATATTCATACACAAAGCAAATATCCTCGACTTTACCCCCAAACTGTACTCTTTTACTTATAAAATCAATGTTCTTTAAAGAAAAGTCAACAAATCATGACAGTCTTTATATTTAAGAGGCATGTCTTACTTCAGAAAATGGAACTTAATTTACATGTATTCTTTTAGTAAGTCATCAGTACAAATATTTAAAAAGATTTGTCTCTGTTTTTTAAGAGCCATGATGTTTGTGTCCCTCACACAGCCTACATACAGACATGGCTATAGATATAGTATAGATATAGATATAGATACATATATTTTAATTATTTTCAGGATAAAACAACTAGCAGCACTTTGTTCATGGAAGTGGGAACAGTTTTTATGTAACATTTATGTAACCTTGGTCACTGTAATAACCAAAATAATTGATGAAAACAGAGAACCTACTTAGGCTGAAATGAACCCTGAACAAATAAATAAATAAATAAATGCAATTAACAGGAGGAAGAAATAATACACTTATACAAAAACACATGTTTCACATAAGTCTGGCCAGAGTAAATGCAAGTAGTATGTCATCAGTTATCAGCCATAGCATTTTTCCCCGAACAAAAAAAAAATAAATAACTGCAAAATCATACTGTTCCACAACCAAAATTTATTTAATTAAATACAAGTATCATGTGGCACACTACCGAAAAGAAAGAATGTCAAGAGAGATTATTATATGTAACATTTCTATAAGCACATTAACATTCAAAAGTCAAAAATGTGGATTCATTAAGAGCCACACAATGTGAAGATTTGTGATAGACACTTTAGCTGGAGTGAGGAAAGACCTCACTATTGGTTAATTTCCACATCTATGAATTGCAGTGGATTTTTGCAAAGTAAAGATGAGCACTTCCCACAGTAAGCACAGTCACACCTCAGTCAGTCTCCCACACTCACAAGCACAGTGTAACACACCCACCAATATTACTTTTACAAACACACACACACACGCACACACACACACACACACACACTCACACACACACACACACACACACACACAGGCTACCCCTTACATGTGCCTGTAGTCAGAACATCCACAATGTTTACTTTTCACTGCCTGAGTAATACACAGGTAATGACATTCTTTTCTTGATACCAGACATACAGGTTTCATACTTCATATCCTTAAGTAAATGCAATATAGTGCGCATGCTGTGTATGAGGTGATGAGATATGCCAACTTTTTTCTGTCTAAATATATATATATATATATATATATATATGTGTGTGTGTGTGTGTGTATGAGAGATGAAGCAATAAGGACATCAGAGCAGAAGCTGAAGTAACCTCTGTTGCAAAGAAAGTTAAGGAGAATAAGCAAGAGAAGTTCAAACATGTGCAGGAAAGCAGAATACAGTTTTATAAAGCAGATTTGGGAGACGCATGAAGAAAGCATGAGCAGATGAGGATGTCCATGCAAGAGATGGATGGATGGATGGATGGATGGATGGGTGGATGGATGGATGGATGGATGGATGGATGGATGGATGGATGGATGGATGGATGGATGGAGGAAGGGATGGATGGATGGATGGATGGATGGATGGATGGATGGATGGATGGATGGATGGAAGGATGGATGGATGGATGGAGGAAGGGATGGATGGATGGCTTGCATGAGAGAAGATGTGAGACAGGTGTGTTGACTGTTAAAGATGGAACAAGAGTGGCTTTGAATAAAGAGAAGTGGTGACAGCTGGCAAGACATCCAAAATCCATGTAAAAATGAGCAATGGGATGAATGATGTTCATGATGTTGCTAATGATGGTGATAATGATGAATAAACTATATGTTTCTTTAAGAACTTAATCACTGTGGGTATTTTTAATAATGTGTCACTCCTTGTATGACTATGATAGTGAAAACAAAGGAACAATTTGCAAAATACTACTCATTTCATTCTGGAATACAATAAAAGACAGGCCTTAATTACCATTCTTTCATGAATGCAGAAATGGCATAAGCTTCATGGGAGAATAAATCATATTTTACTATGCAATATAAATATTTAAACAATTTGTAAGGGATCAAAAGCCTTCCTGAAACACACATCAGCAAGTGCACGGCTGTGAAATGAAAATTAAGTTAGGGGCAACTTGTTGGTTTGCTTACAAGAACGTCAGCGTGTGCAGTATGACAAATGGCATCTTTGTTTATTAAACACACAAAGAAAAACTGTTTTATTTTAACTTTCAGTCTACTCAGAAAGGATGATTTGTGATTTGATTATATTGAAGATACAGCAGTCAGTAATGCTGTTTTTAAAGATTCTAACAAAGTAGAAAACACTTTTAAAGATTGTCAATCCAAGACCAACAAATATTTCATTTAGTACTTTTGTCCAATTTCAGAATAAAATCTTAATCAGAATAAAATCATCAAACTCAAAACAAGGTCCTTTAAAGGTGTACCGCACCCACAGACTCAAAAAACATGTTTAAAACATCATGGCATGATGTTTCCTACATTTTAACAGCACCCTGAGATTATTTACAGGATTTTAAATATTTTTATTTGTAATTCCAGACTCTGACCACCTGGAGGCTGGCATATTGACGTGGTTTGGATAAATCAGGTTGCCATCCAGTATCCCAGAAATCATTGTTCGGCTCAAAAATGTTACATCATGCAGGCTTCTGTTTGCCTAAAGTTCCTATAATTTCATAGATGTTGCATGTGTACAAAGTACTGAATAAAATAGAACAGTGTAAGTAACATCCCCTACTGCTGGATGACTACTTAAAACAGAAACAGTGCAAATGCTGCAGAACACACTCAAAGTGCTGTTTACTGCTGCCTTTTTTCTAATTTAGTTTAAATGGCACTAATTTGTGAGACAATAAATTCCAGTCCATTTACTTCTCCCCTCCCCCATAACACTTAGCTTCCCTAGCTGTCAAAGTCCTGAAGGTAATTTGACCTGGTAATTCCATTGATTGGCAGATCTCAGCAGGGTGCTTGACTCATGTAATTTAATCTTTGCTCTAGCATTTCCTTTGTTAGAGGGGACATTTTTTTGCTGCACTATAGCCATGGCCTTACTTCACTGCAATCACATCAAGCACCAAGGAGCTAAAGAATAAAACATTTATACTATTAACCAGTTTAGATCTTTATTAATTTAAGTGTTAATGTATCACTTCATGCTTCCACCTTGTTAAAAATTGAGATTTACATGTGCAAAGTGTGTTGGTATGCAGTGTTTGCCTTCATATGTTTTTACTCCACTGGTTGGTTTGCAAAAAAACGTTTGCAGTGTCCCTGGATTTGTCTTTGTACATACAAACCACATTGCTATATTTTCCCCTTCCTTTTATTGATTTTTTTTTTAAAATAAAGGACATCAAGGTTAACGTACCTTGAATCAGATAATGGATGCCACTGCAAAGAATCACTGTTGAAATATTTGTGCATGGACAAAATTCCTTACTAAATCTATTTGCCAGCCTCCAGTTCAATTGGTGCTATGGCTTTAATATACTGGTGTGTTTGCTCATGCCTTCTAAATATCTTCACCATTACATACCAGTTTTGCAGTGTAGTAACCACCCGACATACCCATACACCTTTAGCCATCAATATGCAGCTACTCCTGTTCATGTGAGTATGTGAATTCATTTTCAGACTTAAGATGTGGAAGCTGCACTGAATAATTCTAGGTGCTTATTCAAGTTTCACATGGTGCTTGCTTAGAGCTACTCTCATGTTAAGCCACTATGAATATGTTGCACTGCCACCTCTGATACCAGGGCAATGTTTTAATCTTTCTATTCCCACACTGCACACTAGCAGTATCTGGTGCAAATACAACAGAGAAGTATGCAAGCGATATACCATCTAAGCATCATTTGCCGTGCAGAATGTACAAGTATGCATACCAAATTTCTGTGTTTCCAAACATCGGTATTACTACACTACTACTGAATAAAATGAACAGCACTCAGGCTGGGGGAAGGACAAGGGAGCCATGACATCACAGAATGGGTGGGTCTTATTATTTTAGTTAGAATCAGATGACGGTTGTGGTGATGTCACTTTGGGGGACGGAACTGTTAAAAAAAAAAGTACTTGCACAGCCTGGCCTCAATGATGTCAGTAATTGAGTGACTCCAGCAAGCTTTATTCAAACGTTAGAGAATCATTTTGTAAGTGAAACCATCACAGTATGAGAAGGTAGGCTTCTGTTACAGAAGTAAGGGGAATTATAAAAATTGTAAATGCTTTATTGTTGTTGCTTTACAGAGGACAATGTAAATAGGGAGGAAAAGGGCCGTGAAGTTGAGGAATACATTAGAGAAACCTGTTGTACTCCTTTAATAACTTTTGATCACATTATACAAACAATTGCCATATGAAACAAGCAGCTCATTGAAAACTAACAACACTTTGCAAAAATTCAAAAATAGACATACACTATTAAAACCTATTATGCCTTGAATAAATATAATTTATAAAAGCCATGCTGCATTGATATTTAATACATTTCCTAATGAAAAAAAATCAGTTAATTTAGGATGACGTGGAATTTAATCTGCAATCGCAATTCTATATATGCTAATTTATTTTCCTACCAATCCTTTCCTGGAGCAAAAGATACTTTGTCAACTTTAGGCAGTATTTTTAAATCCTTGCAGTGTAGAGTATGCTTATGTAAATCATCAGTGTCTTCTTCTTTTGCAGTATTATATAAATCTCCAGAAATTCTCTTTGCTAAATGTCTCTCCATTTTCCCTACATAAAACATACCACAGGACTTGCAGGAGGCCACATAAACTACTTGTTTAGTCTTACAGGTGAAATTTCCACTGCATGATATATTGGCTGGATATTCAGTAATCACAATATATGGCCCTTCATTAATATACCTTCAGTATTTGCAATTACTACATTTATGTATATTGTTCATACTATGCCCATTTTAATAGTTACTGCCCTGGTCTTACATACCTTTTATGCTAACATGTTTCTAAAAATAGATAAAGGCTTGACATATAACACTTTACTCATACTGTTCCATATTAAAAACAGTCAGAACTATAAGTGACTACCGTAGCCCTGGAGTAATCTTTCTTATCAATCTTACATTATGTAGGTATGTTATATAATAAATCAACGTCATTATATTATAGTATAATATATAGCATTATATTTAGTTCATTAACAATAATATCTAAAAGATCTCTCAGGTAATCACATTCTCTCAATGTGTTCTAAACCTTTTTATCCCCATATCAAACACATCATCATCTGATACTATACACATTGCTTGTAATTGTCCCTTCACTGTATTATACTTTTGCCATTTTGGGTGACAACACCTATAGTACTGATAATTATTTGAAAAAGTATGTTTGCAAAATAACTGTGATTCAAAATTAGATTTTGCATTGTTTTAATTAATGGTACATCTAAATAGTTAATAAATGTTCCACAATACACATATGTCAACTTCAAAAAATTGGAAAAAACTCAGCTGTTTGACTAGGACTGTATTACTTTGCTCTGGCCTACAGCTCTGTTAATAAATGCTAAGTTGACTTAAATTAATAACACATGCTAGACTGATTCAGAGCATTTGCCACTTATCTGGTTGGTTCTTTTCTTCCAGACCTTTTTGTTATTTATTGCTCTAGGCAAGGTAAAATTGACAGTGATATTACCTTATATTTTGGATCCAAGTTTGACACATATCAGATTCCCTACCAGAATACCATTAATTTTAATTGACACTGATGTTGACACAGATTGTAGCTATCTCTTTAATCTGTTGTTTTTTTCTACAATACATTATTGATTTCCAGAAGAATATAATGTTGAATCACTTAGACATGTTAGTTTTGGATGATTTCAGCACTGGGACGTATAATAAGATGATTGAATTTGCCATAATGTTCCTCCAAATTATGAATGATTTTGGCTTTATTTATGTTATTTCTTCTGCTACTCATTTATGTATGTATGTATGTATGTATGTATGTATGTGTGTGTGCATTATTTATTTATTTGCATGTTTGTTTAAACTTTGTTAACCAGGTTAGAGAACTGGTGCTGGACCCTATTCAGCCCCTACCTGGGTCATAAGGCACGAAGCAGGCAATAACAAGAAACACATACACATAGTAAATAATAGTAGTCTGTCTTACAATATGTACAAGATTCTACATGGCAAAATAAACACTGGTAGTTTAATTATTGAATGATTCTGCATGCACGTGGTAGAAGAATCAGTCTTTAAAACAGGAACCTTTATAATCATTTAACAAGCACTTTTTTAATTTCTTCTGAAACAGAGAGAGATGTTATAATCTTATTTTGATGGACTGTTGCTTGACTTGATACTGTATAATAAATGCATCACCTCTGACCTTGTGGTAGAATGGGTCTCCTGGTCTGATCAATGCCTGATCAGTTTATTCACAATGCACTCTCTGAATAGACTGATGGATGCTGAATCGATCCTATTTAAGAATCACTAAAAAGTTTTCAGCAATAAATTTGCTCCCTTACTGAATCAGGTCCTTCCCGAGTTCACATCAGTGATAATCCAGGCGATCATTTATAGAAATATGGTATTCACTAAGGTCCACATTAAGTAGTCCTCACTAGGATAACCTTTGTCTGCTTCTTTTTACTAATGTTCACCTGATCAGAAGCTCCTTCACCTCAGAATACAGGTTGGAAAACAAATGGAGAAAGTCTTATAGTTTAATACATTAGTCAGTTCTACCACTTAGAAATATCTGGAAAGAAGGAACTTCCCAAGATGAGATTTGCAAAGTACTTAACTGTCAAGCTAAGCCATCTCAGACAGATGACAAGTTGTATAGTAAAACATGTGGTGTGCTAAAACATCCATTATGACCCCAGGATGGGAGACAGCTTCATAGAAGTTTGCTGATAAGGTTTAGTGACTTTTCCTAGAGCACTTCCAGTGTAAACATCAGTGAATTGGTTGTTGAACCAGCGAATTATACTTAGGCTATATTATATTATAACAAATATAAAAAAGTCATTAGTATTATTTCATCTGTTCTACCTATAATCAGTGATTTGAATCATAGAACTTTCAGATTGGAAATTTTTCTAATTGATCCATCTCTTGAGAATGGGGACTTACTATCATGAGGCCATTATGAGTCTTATTATTAAGATACCTATTGTTGTTCTGCTCAGCTTGGAAATTTATCACCCAGGATTTAATTTTCCAGTTATTGGAATGGATATCAAGAAAGTTGTATTCGTGTTTCTGAAATCATAAATTTCCTTCATGTTACTCTGGTTTTAAATCTAGATCTAGATATAGTACTGTGGTGGAAGCATGTCTTTAACTGGGTCTATATTAAAAGAATGAAATGAGAAAAGAGCGAACGCTCTTTCATCGACATATAAAACCCAAAAGCACAAAACAGTGAAGTAATGGAACAGCGATTTCTTTCCCAGGGAAATGGACTTTGCCATTTCTTCTGCTGTAGTGCGATCTCAGAGTTGATATATTTAAGTAGGGGGGTGTGTGGGGGTGAGGCCCCCCTTTTTATTTTGTCCGTACATTTTTTTTTTTTGGAGCAGCAATTTTTTTCCCTTGGAAAAAAAATCACTGTTCCATAACTTCTCTATATTGTGCTTTTTGGTCTTAAGTTTTGATATAAGAGCATTTGCTCTTATGTCATTTCATTCTTTTAATATATAGTCCCTTTTAATCAGTGGTAATTTGAGCATCCATTGATATGAACAAGAAACAACAAACTTCACTAACACCCATTACTGGGGTCTATATCAGCATTTCAAAAGACAAAAATGTCAAATACCAGTTGGCCAACACGTAAATGTTGAACTACGACATTGCCGAACGACCAAATCACTGATTTCTTTCCAAGGGAAAGAAATCGATTGGCTAAACACCGCCAACACAAACAAACATTATTAAGTGGGGGACTTTGCCCCCCACACCTCCCAACATGGCAGGCTGTGCCCCCAACCCCCCCAACTAATTATTCTAACTTTAAGACCTCACTAATGTCAGGGAAAGGACAGGTGTAAGGAAACGGCCAACCGCTTTCTTTCTGTTAGGAAGAAATTGGCGATTTGGCTGTTTGGCAATGTCGTAGTTCGACATTTACGTGTTGGCCAACTGGTATTCATCATTTTCATCTTTCGAAATGCTGATATAGACCCCCATTACTGTAGTTCTTAATATCATTTTTGTGGTGGTTTCAGTGTTCAGTGGTTCTTGTTTGTCTTGTCCTGAAGTATTGAGAATTAAGGAATTGGGAGCTTGATATATCTTGTGCATTTTAGAACTTTACACACTTCTTGGAGTGGTAAAGCTTTTTTATTACAGTGGAATCTTTTCTTTTATCTGCTTATATTCATTTTGTTTCACATTTTGATGATAAAGGATGCTTCCCTTTGTTGTATTAGATGAGAAGTTTTTGTTTGGTGCAGCAGCATATAATATTCCTGCCTTTGTTTCTCTATTCATATAAACTGTGATTGTCATATTCAAAGTTGTTAATAACCTTTTTGGATTGAGAAGCAAGTAGATATTTCCATCATGGATCATCATAATCTCTCCTCAGCATCTAAATCCATGGACCATGATCCATTGAATGTATAAGGAACCACTGATGTTTAGTTCCATAATTTTCAAGTTGCAGTGCACTGAGGGATTCCTCATGGATTGATTTAAGTGTTATTGTTCATAAACTGCATGCTGTTAGATAGTGATGCCATTTAGTGGAGGAATTTATAATAGTAAATAGCTGCCATGTAATTATGTCATTTGGCAGCTAAATTTGCAGTTTATTTATCTCTTTGTTCTGGATGTTCCTCATATTATATTGGTAGAACTACTAGGGAGTTTTATAGGAGAATACATGAGCACATTTATGCTATTAAAAAGGGGAATAGCACTAATGCATGGGGAAAACATTATTGTATTTCTAAGTGCAAAGGGGTGCCTAGATTTCTAGTGCTGGATAAGGTACTGGATTTTGACAACAGACTTGAAGCAGAAGAAGAATTAGACTGGAGGGAATAATGCTGAATAGTTAAATTGAATGCAAGTATTCCCCCTGGCCTCAATGACAAAAAAAATAATAAATTTATTTAAAAGGAAAAAGGTTAAAACATTAAACTTTGGTAATATATGTATTCAAGTATTTATAGATTTCTACCATTGTTTTTTAAATTGCATTTGAACTTGAGCTTACAAAGATGTTTTAAACTGTGACATTTGCATTAATCGAACAATTATTCAATTATTTAATTGTTTTATTTGTACAAAAGATGTGTTTTATTTCTTTCTCATTCAGTCTGAGGAAGTCAAGCATTAGATGAAAGCGCTTACTGAATGAGCTGTCTTGGTAAAACATTAAAGAAGCTGTTCTGTGACATTTCTCTTTGTTTTTGGTTTTTTGTTGTTGTTTCTGTACTTATTGTAGATTAGCTTAAATAGTACTGTCTCGTGACAATAGAATTTGGATAAGGAAACTGAATTAATATCACCACGGGGAAGAGTTTCAGTTCTACATGTACTTTTATCAAAAAAGAGTAATTCCAGTATATTAAAAAAAGAAAAAAAATGTCAAAGGGCACAGCAGTGATCTCAATAAACTTTAGGCCACAAAGTTAAGCTGTTTCATTTGCTGTTAGTACATGAACCTCATCAGAACAAAAAATATTAATGACAGGCTTTCATTTAATACCTTATCTAATTAAAAATGAAATCAGTTAACCTATCAACTCCCATACCATTCAATCATCTCATAAGTGTTCATATAAAATTTTAAAGTACCATAAATAAATGTAAAAATATAAAAATATACATGCATTATTAATGACTTTGTATACAACAAGAGTTATATCATATAAATGTATAAATAAGTGTAATATACAAACCACTAAAAATCTTTTTATTTTTCCTAATTTCAACGTACATTAAAATACTTTTAATACTCAGCTTATGATTAAGTCCTGGACTTTGTGTTATATTTAATAAAACACATGTTATTTAGACATACAATAGTTTGTAAGGAGTTTTTTTATTTTTATTTAATATTTTTGTGAAGGTTCCCCAAAATATTAAGGGCAGGCAACGGAAAGCAAAGTTAGAATATAGGCAATTATACTGGCAAATTTTAGTAAATGCAACCTCTGAATTTTCATTTTAAATCCTCATTGTACTCAGCTGAATATACGATTAGTCTTTTTCACATGTATATTTACAGGAACAGGCAATAAAGCTGCAAAGCAACATAAATCATCTGATATTTTTAGTATGGTACACTGTTAGCATATATTCAACTTTCTTAAAGTATCACTTTTCTGTTTTGTAAAATAATAATAAAAAGAAATAATCATAATACCAAAATGAGTCTACTTTGCTTGGTCGTAAAGCCCATATACTTGAAAGTTATTTTCGTGAGAAGAAAATAATGAAAACTGAAATCCTGAACTGTGCAATTTTTCCCAGGGCAAGCCCAACTTGGAGAAATATGCCCTTTTCCCAACTTTAGTGCAATCTCAGAGTTGGTATATATAGTTGGGGGTGAGGGGTGCAGCCCCCCACATTGGGGGGTGTGGTGGATATAGCCCCCCCCAGGCAGATTTCAGACACTACAGTGTGTTTTTATGAAGTTTTGGCCATGTGTTTACTTGCCCTGGGAAAAATGAGTGGTTTGGGATTTTAGTTTTGGTTATTTTTGTCTCGCAAAACTAATGTTCGAGTATTTGGGCTTTTGAGCATACAAAGTAGATCCAGTGAAACATACATATATTTAATTTATATTTAATATCTGTTGTGTGCAAGTATGCGAACTTGATTGCCTGAAGTATATCACAATGTGCATATATGAGAGCTGATCACTGAAGTGATCCTGCAATATTAAGTGAATAATTGGCCAATTCAGGTTTTCATAATGTGGGATGGAAAGTGATAAACCTAATGCTTGAATCCTAAAAGGAATACATGAAACAGCAGAAAACACCACCGGTGCAGAATATAACTTAACATTATTAAGAAATTAATAACTTTACTAAAAAAAAAAAAATAGTGTTAAAGTTGTAAATCAGAGGAGTAAACAGTAGGCTTTGTGTTACATTTTTCAGGTGTATTTTGGGGTATGTGGAATGAAAGATTAGAGATAACAGTGTAAAATTTTGTAACACTGCTCAAACATTGAACTTGTGTTTTATGACACTTAGCTGCCTGGAGTCCAAATTGCAGATTGTTTAAAATGAGAATAGAATTTTGTATCCATCTAATGACCAATCTGAAATGAACAGAGCCGTTCATATCCTTTTCCTTTTAATTTAAAAAAAGTATACTCAGATAAGTAAAGTATTGGTGAGCCTAGACAGTGGAAGTTGTATTTAGAGAAGGTAAGGTAAAATTCAAAAAAGTTAGTGAAGGAGAAGAAATATGGTAGGCATAAACTGAAATGGGTAAAGGTGCCAGTGAGAAATAAATTATGTGAAAGAAAATAACAGGGACTTAGTTAACCAAGTTAAATACATTTTCACTTTATGTAAATATTTAAGTATGAACAGTCATGAGAAAAGAAATGTAGGAGTTAATATTGATTGTTAAACTGTCAAAAATAGTTTTAAAAATGATTAAATTAGGAGCATCAGGGAATACAAAATCTCAAGAATACTTTTGTAGGACAATATGGTTATTACTGTGTTGTAAGAACCATTGGTGGCAGAAAATGAGCAGTAAATAAAAATTAAAAGATGTGAGGGGGAATTCAATATGACTTTCTATGTAGGCATAGTGGCATGGAGCTTAAACAGAATTAAGGCTCCGTGTAATCCAATAAACAGAGCAGAGGGGTGTGAATGAGCTTACGGGCATGGAAGTGTCCATGGCATTCAAATCACCTCATATGCAGGTGAATTGCATGTAAATGAGGGTGATGGAGTTATCCAGCAAGCATATAGGCAGTACTGCAGACCTCGTATTTGGTGTCCGAAGTGTACACTAAAAATACCCATGTACAAAAAAATAAAAATGGAGCAGGGGCTGTAAAAGCCCATTTAGAAGATCAGGAATTGCATAATAGGCATAGTTATATGCAAAACTATGCCCTGTGTTTCCAAAACATCATGCAAAATAATATCCTAAATTAATTTTTTAATATTCATATTATGTTTGCGTGGCATGCACCAGTGTGCAAACGTGCTGTTATGCAAAAAAATATATTAAAAAGTATAAAAACTAAAAATAAGAAATCTTCGAGGATAATGCATTATGGGGTCCTGAGTGGAGTATGTACAATGGTAGATTTCCGTGGTTGCTAAGGAGGCAGGCCCTGGAATAGTGACGTATCCATGTTGTGTGTATGGATCCATACGCAAATGAGCTGGGGTTAGTGAATAGCAAAAATGGGGCTACAGTGTCCGCAGATAAAATCCATGTAGCACCAGAACTGTGTTGGTGTCCACAGAGGAGCTTGCTGACGTCAAAAGGGGGTTTGTCATAATATGTTTAATCTGATTGGAGCTCAGGGGTGCCGATTTGCATGGTGCACTGCTCAACTAAGCAGGGTGAGAGTGTCCAGTGCTGTTAAGCTTTGTTTAGCTGCAGGACACATGTTTTAGCTAGTTTGAGCTATGCTAAGCATGCCCAATGCATGGGGGTGTATCCAGACTGCTGAGCATTGTTTATACCTGCTGCACTGCATGCAAACAGTGCTTAGCATGGAAGGCAGTTTAAAAAAAGGAAATTGCCTGGGAAAGCCAATCATGTAGAAAATACTGATAACCCCTGTTCCACTTACACTGGCCCATTCAAACCCCTCACTGATGTAACTGACAGGTGGAATGCATCATAGTTAGTGAATCACATAGGCTGCATCCAAAGCAGAGCACTATAAAGTATGCATACAACCTACAATCTGATTTTACCCCCACACTCTGCACCACTGGAGTACAGACTTGGGAATTTTAACTGACAGAATGCTGGGGGCTGCTGCTGCTCTGCTACATCTGTATGTGTTAGAGGCTGAGGTCATTGCTGATGCTGCCACTGACAATAGTCCTAGACTGAGAAGGAGAAGAGTGCTCAGGCCCAGGGAAAACCTTCCAGGAACTACATAAGCTGGAGATTGTATAGCACTACAGGGTGGACAGGATATGCTACAAGAACTCACTGAACTCTGCCATGCTCAACTCAGACCCAGAGCCAACAGAGGGGAACCCACCCCAGTGGAGACAAAGGTATGTGTAGTCCTTAGAATACTAACTACAGGTACTTTTCAAAGACCAACTGGGGACATAATGGGGGTCTCACAGTCATCTGCATCCAGGGTACTCCACCATTTCCTGGCTGCCATGCAAACACCTGCCAGCAAGCACATTTATTTACCCCACACCCCTGAGGAGAGGGCCAGCAGTATGCGTCTCTTCTACTGTATAGCACCTTACCCTGAGGTACTTGGTGCCATAGACTGTACTCATGTACACATTAAAGCTCAGACTGGTGAGGAGAGTGGAGACTACATCACATGCAAGGGGTATCACTCTGTCAACTGTCAGGTAGTTTGCAATGCCCGGGGCATCATCATGAATGTGTGTGCTGGCAGCCCTGGCAGTTATCACAACTCCCATATCTGGCATGCATCACAGCTGTACCAGTTGTTTGCCAGGGGGGACATCCCATACTGCCATCTATTGGGGGATGCTGGCTATTTACTGGAACTGTGGTTGATGACACCCTTCAGAAATACACACACACCTACTGAAGAATGCCATAATGAGGCACACACACAAACTAAGAACATCACAGAGTGTGTGTTTGGGCTGCTCAAGTCACAGTTCAGGTGCCCTGATATATCTGGTGGAGCTCTGCAGTACACTCCAGCCACATGTGCACAGATGTTCACAGTATGTGTCATGCTACACAATATGATCCTGCAGAAACAGCTGCAGCAGGATCATCACAGGGAAGGGACAGACAACCCCCCCCCACTAGTGCCAAGGTTCCCCACAGCCACAACCACAGTGGACTCTGAGGAGGAACCTCCTGAGACTATCCCTGTAGGCAGACATAAGCATGCCCAGTATGCCCTGGCCTAGCAAAGAGACAACACATAGCACATGCACTGCCAACCTAGGGTCCTAGGGACTGACTCCTTACTCTGACTCACATACATAGTAAAAAGGATGTCAGCCACACCACACACCAAACTGTACCTTACCATGTATTGGCTGTGTACTGTGTGCATAAGACAGAGTCAGCCCTGAAACACAGCTATCTCATCCACTGCATGCACAAGGTAAGTCACTCTCTTTTACAACAAATGTATGGGGTACGAGACTATCGTAGCATATGTATGGACCTGCAAGGAAATAGAGTGGGCAACTGGTCTACTTGCAGAGAACAAACAGCTCTGTAGGACAATAGGCACTCTGTCCAATAGTGACTGACCCATAATATGCAGTAGGCCACAAGGCAGCAAAACTCACTGCAGTATGTAAGGGAATTGCCAAACAGTGGGGTCATAGGACAGACACACGACTCTCAATGCTACAGTCCCCTACCCCCGACACATTAGTGTTCATATACAATTGCAGTAACAGAGTATGTTTCCAAGGATGTATCAGGAGACCACACAATCCCAGGGCTGACCCAATCAACTTGGCTACATGTCCTATTTTCCACAATATGCAGTGGTCAAAGTATATATGTCTGTCCGCTGTTGATAGTGTGAGGGATTAAACCTCAATTTCTGGTGGCTGGTGTGGCTCAGTGGGCTAAGTACATTATAATGGTTGATGATGTTCATGGTTCAAAGCTGGTGCACCTACAACTTTTGCATGTGAGATACTGCTATGGTACGAGTCCCACAGACTGCAATATGTCATAATATGTTACTGCAAGAAAGCTGGACAAAGCCAGAGACAGTGGAGGAACAGAGAGCCAAACCTACAGACATTATACATGCTCTGAGTAACCGAGAAGGTGACTAGTATAACAGCAGCTTGCAACAAGTCAGAGAAGCAACAGAATGTAAAGGCCATCACTTAACTGTGTCAGTATGGGCAACAATTCGATGGACTCCATTTAGTAGTATATTACTAGAAAAACACAACTGCATGAGGAGCAGAGCAGAGCAGACATATGGAGTGGAATGCTGGACATTCTGCAAAACATCTACAGTCAGAGGTGTGACGACTGTCAGCCTGTGTGTGGTGGTGTCACATCATGCAACCCAGTCATAGTATACCTACAACCACTTAGAGCAGGAGATCTGGACAAACCTATGAACAGTAGTGGGACAAAGGCCCAAATATAAGGAGAAGGATTAACTAGTAGCCAGACAAATGTAGAAAGTTCAGAAAATAACAGGTCATGCGGCAGCATGGTTTTCCTGTTGTGTGTATGGAGTCATTAACGTAAATGTCTGTCATAATTTCCTACTGTCAATCTATAATAATTTGCTTTTGTTATAATGATTTTGCTATCCTATCCCCTATCTCTAAGATACTTGAAAAATGTATTCACCTCCAACTATTACACTACCTACTGGACAACCAACTCCTAACTCCTACCCACCATGGGTTTATACAAGGACATAGCACCACCACTGCCCATCTTTCCTTCCTCGAAATTATTAACTCTGCTCGTGACTCTGGGAACATAGTTTCTATGCTCCTCCTCAACTTATCTAAAGCTTTCGACACTGTCTCTCGTGTGCTTCTACTTTCGAAACTCTCCCATCTTAATCTCTCCTCTTCGTCTATCAAATGGTTTTCCAGCTATCTCTCAGCCAGGGAACAAGCTGTAAAATGGAACTACTGCACTTCCTCTTTCCTTCACACCCCAACAGGTGTATCCTAAGGCTCTATTTTGGGTCCTTTACTATTTAACATTTTTATCAATGATTTCCACCAAAAGATCCCCAATGCTAAACTGGTGCAATACGCAGATGACTCCACTATCATCTGCTCAGCCAAAACTCTTCCTTTACTAATAAACCTTAAACAAGAAGCCTTCTCCACCACTGAGTCCTGGATGCTTGACAATCACCTAGCCCTAAATGTCTCCAAATCTAAAATAATGTTTTTGTTCTTTATTTCTTTGTTATTTATAGCACTTTGTGTACGGTGTAGATGTCATAAAATCGTCTAAGGCCAGCTTCGAGAGAAAAATTGTACAGGACACTATGGATAATCACAAGGCTTTCTTTAGTTATGTTAGGAACCTGGGTGGGAATTCCCAGATATGCTCAGAATTAGTCCAAAATGACAAAAAATACAGCGAACCCACAGACATTGCCAACATCCTAGCTGACAGGTTCAGCACAAACTTCTCCCCCCCTCCCCACCAAAAGGGCGAATATCTATCCCAGCAGAGTGCTGCCCACCTGACATCTCAGATGCTCAGGTAAGAGCTGCCCTCTCCAAAGCAAAAAACACAGCATCAATGGGAACAGATGGTGTCCCAGGCTGCGTCCTACATGAACTCCAAGAAGAGCTAAACCCAAACATAAAACTAATGTTCAATCTCAGCATTACTAAAGGATATGTACCCAAAGAGTGGCGTACAGAAACAGTGGTCCCTCTCCACAAAGGTGGCGCCTCAACAGATCCTGGAAACTATCACCCCATAAGCCTGACTAGCTTGGTCTGCAAAGCTATGGAAAGGATCATCATGGACCTCATAAATAAATATATTGGGGACCTACAGACACTGGATCCTACCCAGTTCAGCTTTGTTAAGGGCAGATCCTGCCTCTTAAACCTGGTCGATTTCTTTGAAACAGTCACCAAGGCCATTCACGAGAGGAAGGTGGTCCACACAGCCTACCTGGACCTCGCAAAAGCCTTCGATACAATACCCCACTCGGGCATTATAGATAAGCTCACCAGCTTAAATATAAACCTCTATGTCACTAGATGGGTTTCAAACTGGCTCAAGGACAGAACCCACATGGTTAGAATTGCTGGAGCCATGTCAGACTCCAAACCAGTTACAAGTGGCATCCCACAAGGCTCAGTCCTGGGACCTCTCTTGTTCAGTATATATTTCTCGGAAGTACAGGCAAACACGGAAGGACTGTGGCTGACCAAGTTCGCAGATGACTGCAAACTGGCCACCATAATCGACTCTCCAGCCGACACAAGCATCCTCCAAAAGGGCCTCATAGAAACAGACAACTGGTGCCAGAGCCATGGCCTCAAGCTAAACGCCAAAAAGTGTATAGTCATCCCATTTGGCAAAAACAAAGTGTCCACAAATTACCACATAGGTGGTAATCCATTAAGTACAGAAGAAGTAATTAGGGGCCTGGGGACCCAAGTTGATAGCAATCTCTCATTTGACAACCACGTGGCCAAAGTGGTTAGAAAAACATTTTATATAGCCCACTTAATCATGAAGGGATTTACATCTAGATCAGGGGAGGTCATCGTACCTCTTTACTCATCCCTCATCAGGCCCATAATTGAGTACAATGCCCCTTTTGGGATGTACCTTACCAGACACCTGCAGCAACTGGAAAGACCCCAAAAGTACCTCACCAAGAGGATCAAAGGGCTTAAACAGATGCCATATGCTGCCCGGTTAAAGAAACTCCAGCTCTACTCAGTGGCATACTGCTTGCTCAGAGGCGATCTGTGCCTGACGTATAAAGCCATGTCCAACCCGGAATTAATGGACATGCTGCACCTCAGAAAATCCAAATCCCATCGAGCTACGCGCTCGAGAGTCTTGAACCTCAGCACTGAAATAAATAGGACATGCTGGAGGGACAGATTCGTAACCCAGAGGCTCCCTTCACTCTGGAATATAATCCCAGTCCAGGTTAGGCAGAGTTCCTCATTGACTCTCTTCAAGAGGAATCTTGATGAGTGGATGGGAGATCGTAGGTTTACCCTGGGTATCACTTCTGTGTCACTGTTAGACAGAGGCACAGTATACAAACCTCGAAAAAGGGCATAGCAAAATTAATTTAAAATGGGTGGCGAAAGCCAAACGCACTCTGGCTAGGCTTATAAATGCCCTAGGGCAGATAGCCTAGTATGAACCTATGAACCTATGAACCTAATGATCTTTACCCCTTCTCGACATACTGCTGCTGACAAAGCATCCTTCTCTATACTTAGCCTAAACAAAACAACTATTGAAATAGTTCCCCATACAAAACTTCTGGGCGTTCGTATCGACGACCAGCTAAAATTTGATATCCACCTACAAACCAATACTAAAAAGACTCATCAAAAACTTGTTATGCTTTATCGACACAGACGCTACCTTTCTCTGTCTTCTAGACAACTCCTGTCTACCACCTACCTCCTCCCCTCCCTTTTGTATGGAGCTCCGCTACTCTCTAACCTTCACTCATCCCTAAAATCTAAACTTTCCTCATGTTATAACAAAATTTCAAAGTTTGCCACAGGATCCAAATCCTCTACTCACCATTGCAACTCCCTACATGCTCTAAATTGGTTGGAACTCCTCCCAAGCTACCTAAATTTCATTCAACTAACTACAGCGCACAAGCTAATTTTCAAACCTTCTAACTGTCCATTACTCTCCTCTTCCCTAAAACTTCACCAGTCACATAGAACACTTAGATCCACAAATCAGAACCTCTTAGAACTTTACAAGCCTTTACACGCACCAGAGCAACTTTTACTATCATTCTCCCTTGCCAGATTATGGAACTCTCTTCCCCCTTACATTAGAACTACCCCTAACATACCATCCTTTAAAACCCTACTCCACTCTCACCTCTACTCCCTCTGGGAGTGCTCCTGTACCCATCCTACCTGATTCCTGATACCTATCCCTATTCTATTCTACTCTAATCTCTGCCACTGCTTCAGTTCATCTCTGTAAAATTCCTTTGCCTAAATACATGTAGTGTAGTGTATTAAATGAACATAAATTTATTGTTTTTGCTAATATCTTATAAGTGATTTACTCAGCTCATATATTTCAAGATATGTAAAATCTTGCCTTGCTGTATATTGAATG
The DNA here is from genome assembly GCF_019279795.1 of Protopterus annectens. NCBI lineage: Eukaryota > Metazoa > Chordata > Ceratodontiformes > Protopteridae > Protopterus > Protopterus annectens. Next base: position 1,202,834,319 of record NC_056746.1, on the reverse strand, counting down.
TTAAACTGCTGTTCTCATATGCTGTACTAATACATTGTATATTGTATATTGTCTTTCTGTCTGGAGCTTTTCTCCTCAGGCCTCTATTGAAAATGGGCTAGCTTGGCCCAGTGGACTTTCCCAGTTAACAAACTGAAATAAATAAATAATAAATAAAATAAATAAATAATTTGCCACTGATGAACCAGAAAATTACAATGTTATGTAAAACTCCCCATACATATGATGCAGAACTATGTACAGTCTATTACAATCTGTACACCTGCTAGGTTATTGTTGTTTGTCTTTCAGCTTTTTCACTGTAAGGGGTCACCACAGCAGAACTTCGGTCCGCTAATGATTGGCCGTAGATTTTTTACGAAACGCCGAGGTGCTAGCTCGATGCCCAACCTTCAACGAAGGCACATCCATTTACGCATGCATGTCTTTCGAACGCTACCCAACCGTGGGGAGGACATGCAGACTCCACACAGAAGGCACTCCCAAGCCAAGCCAAGAATCAAATGGGAGAACCTCTTGCTGTGAAGTAACAACGCTACTGCCGTACCACCGTGGCGAGTGTACACCCGCTAGGTATGAGTCTTATATTATGTTCAGCACCCAGCTAGGGAATCCATTGGACAAAATATCAGGGAGGTGTTGGACTGTTGAATCAGGTGCAGCAGGCAAAAGGATATAGCACACAAATTCCCAGACTGGAGTTCAGGTAGGCCTGGCCTGGAGTCACCTTGTAAGTACTGACAGTCACACTGGGCATGCCACTACACTTAGTTAACTTGAGCCCATTTCTGATGCAGGCATCTATAGCTTTGTCTATTGTCACTGGGTGGCATAACTTAACAATATACTTGCTGTATCTTGTCCAAAATAGATCTGCCTGCATACTGAATACTTGTAAAGTAAGGCAAGTAGCATTTACTTGGTGTATTTTGTCCCCCAGATAGATTTACCTTCCTTTGTATTAGTTGCTCACCAAGGCCATAAAGTAGTGTTTCTGCAACTAACTGCTTATACTCCTAATTTCCTGCTTCTACCTCTTCCTTGCTTACACTTACATTAAAGCTCCAGGGCTTCCACTTCTTATGCTGATTTCTTTTCTTTGCAGTCTTCTGTGAGGGGGTGGGCCAGATCTCTACCTGCTTTTTCTGGTTATACCTCCCCCCATTTGGTATCGCCCTCCTCCCCCATGCACATTAACTAGTCTATATTAGTGGATCTCCTTGAGTGGTGCCATTTTGAAAGTTATCTTTTGGCCTGCTTGTGGTGAGGAAGATTCCCCAGACCTTTTTCAGTGTGCACACATGCAAGTAAGTGCCTGCAAGTGTTTAAGCTCTTCTCAAATGTTTGTGGTGCACCTGGCTTAACAGGCATGTTTATGTTTTCCAACTGAAGTACTTAGCTAACGTTATGTAGTCTAGGGATCTAACTGACATAGTGATTGCTTTTACTACAGAAACTGTTTACTGTTACATATGCTGTTATGCTCACAATAGTCTAAGGGACTAACTGAAGCTGTGACTGCTTTTACTACATAAACTGTTTGCTGTTAAATATGCTGTTATGCTTACAAGGACTTTAGCTGGAGACTTGTGTTATTTGTTGCATACAACTAAATTAAACAAGTGCTACATTCTCCATACTTTCCCTTTCCTCTGAGCTTACCTACCTAACCACTGATTGTTCTTCACAGTCTTTCCTTCTTCCTTCTCCTTGGCTCTACCCGCTCAATTTGCCCTATGGGCTCACTCCCTCCCCTACCCTACCCCCAATTACCACCCACCCCCAGTGCTTCTACACTTATTCTAGCCATAGGTCCCCTCCCCTGTCTCACCCAATCCACTCTCATCTCCTCACTATCCCCTCACCTCCCATCTGCAAATACACTCTCACCCCTCCCCATCCATAATCCTTAAAGCTCTAAATACACTTCCATACTCCACGCTCCTACACTGTCACCAATAATCCTATTACATCCTCAGCACCTAACCCCCAACTCTTCCATTATACATAAACCACACTATGTCTCTTCAAACCATTCTCATCCTTTCCTTTAGCCTACTACTCCTAATTCCTCTATACCATGCTACCTCCTATTCCTCTTACAAACTACCCCCTTCTTTCCTATCCCGTCTTCACTCCACCATCACCTCTAACACACATAACTCTGCCACATCTCATTTCCACACTATATAATCCTTCCTAGTGCTTCCAAACCCACTTCTCTGCTTTAAACTAAAACTCCTATCCTCCTCAATGAAGCGTCATATTCCCAAAGCACTATTGTACTTCCCACCAAACTCTAGGAGCAAATCCAAACCACTGCTCTCATTCCCATTTAACTCCCTATGCCTAGCAGGAAACATACACCTCAAATCAGGACCTAGTACCAGCAGCAATCCACCCCCCCATTACCACCCATACTACCAACCCTAAATACCTCAAGATATTGACCATCAATACCCAGAATCTAAGAAACAAATTAGCCCACTTCCATGCTTGGCTATCCCATACCCAACCTGACATAGCAGCTGTTTCTGAGACATGGCTAAAATCCAACATTTCAGACTCTGAAATACTACCCCTTGGGTTTCAAGTAGTTAGACAAGACCGCCTAAAAAAGAAGAGAGGAGAAGTAGCCTTAATCTACCCTAGCCTACTCTCCATCACTACCAACCAAAATTCTATTCCACAGTTCAACAACACTGAACTAGTCATAGGAAATCTCAAACTAAATAACGAGAAAAAACATTTGTGTTATAGCCCTCTATATCCCCCCTGGAAACAACATTAACACACTTGAGAAAATTCTTCTATGGGCCTCATGTAATATCAAGCTTGAGACACACATCCTAGGAGATGTGAACATTGACTGGAACAAAATTACTGCCAATAACCACCATTTTAATCAATCTAAGTAATTTCACTCAACTCACAAATGCTATAACCAGACCTAATGAAAATAACAAGCCAGGCTCCATACTGGACTGGATCCTTGTCTCCCACCCAAACAAAATCTCCCACATTGGCACCTTACCATACTCTATCAGTGATCACTTACCAGCCTTCATCCCTAGAGCAACCCCCTCCTCTCCTCATCTACACCAATATATCCATACTCAGAATCTCAACAACTTTAACCCTACAACTTTTTCCAATTCTCTCAAACTGATAAATTAGGACACTGTAAAAACTCTACCTCTGGACAGTGCTGTTGAATTCTTCAACTCAACCTTCTTAGACACTCAACTCCCAAGCCCCTCCAAGAATAAAACATATAAAAACCAATTCTGCCCCCTGGCTTAGTAAAGATACCAAAACACTCATGCACCAAAGGGACAAGATCTGGAAACTCTACCATCGTAATATGCACCCTGACACCCTTCTTAAATATAAACAACTCTGCAACTTAGCCAAAAAAATGTAAAATACAAGACAAAAAAATACTATATCAAACTCCAGTCTAACCACTCCTCTAACCCCAAACAATTCTGGAAATCCATCAGCTCACTTCTCAACCCAGGCACCAAAAACAACCCTTACCCTGACACAAGTAAATCTGTCACAGAAATAGCTACTGTGTTCAACTCCTTCTTTACTAACTCTATAGCAGAACTCACTAAAACATTCCCAAACAACATCTCCTCCCAAATCAAACCCTCTGCTCAATCTTCCACCCCAAACTCACCACCCATATTCCACCTCAAACCCATCCCCACCTCATATATAAAAAAAAAACTTCTCTCTAAGCTTAAACCTTGCTCCAATGCCCCTGACAATATCCCCTCACTCTTTTTAAGAATTGCAGCAGACAGCATCACCATCCCCATTAGGATAATCATCAACAGAGCCATACAAAAATCATATGTCCCCAAACTGTGGCATGCAGCCTTTATCCTACCCCTCCATAAAGGAGGCAAAAATAATAACATCTCCAACTTCTGACCCATAGCGATTATCTCCCCTATTTCAAAAATTCTTGAGAAATGCATTCACCTCCAGCTCATGCCATTCAATAT